>NW_028318377.1:3823750-4190000 GCF_062004578.1 Staurois parvus
ATCAGGATATGAGGTTAATTGCCAGATCCTGCTAAAATCATTCTTGTATCATTCTGAGATGATTATGTCATGGCTGTGGGTATCCTTACCTTAGCCCTGTCTCCACAGTGAAAAAAAATAAAACATGGGCACCCTGTAAAGGAAAAAGTTTAATACATGGGGTGAGTCCGTTTTTCACTTTCTCGATGAACTACTACTGTGCCCTGCATTAAAATGGTACTAAACCCAGAACCCTGCATTCACTATCTGGTCTCCCACAGTACACACAACATGGAAATGCAATTATTTTAGTAAATATAAACTGCTAAATACCTTTTCTCATCAGCAGGTAGAGAAGTCTTGTGACTTCTATCAGTGTCCAGCAGAACACTGGTTAAAGCTTGTAGGAGGAGTTTTCTTTCTGCTCTAGAAGGATGCAGAAGCCCTGACCTCTGTCTGGGCAGTGCTGATTGGCCCTGTGCTGATCACATGCACTCTCTTATCAGGTGGACATTTGAACAAGAGGAGGGCCAGATAAAACAGGACCAAACGGCCTTTTTACACAATACAGAGGATTAACCCCTTAGGTTCCACAGTGAGTATAACAAGCATGCATTACTGCATATACAGACTGATTTTACTGTTGTGGGTTTAGTAATACTTTAATGTAGTGGCTGGTGGTAGGAACCACAGCAACCAACAGGGGCCAACAGCCAACTTTACTTGCCTGTTCCACTCCTGTCTTCCAGCTGATGCCCCCTGCAGCCTCTGCAATGATTCTGAGAATGTTCCAACCCTTAGGCTCCATGTATATTGGAATATTTATTCTACTGGCAGCAGAAAAATGCAGAATGCTGCAAAACGCGTGTAAATGCAGTACTGTGTTTAGCCGCATTTACCCGCATTCAGCGCTTGAACATTTATTAATTTAATTGGCCAGAATGCTTGCCATTGAAACGAATAAACACCCAAACGTTCAAGACGTTTAGTGCTTAGGCGCTTTTACAAGTGTTTATACTAATTTTTGCCACATTTTTAGCCAAAACATTTTTTCTCCTGGTTTTTCTGCATTCAGGGACTTTTAACTGCCCCTAAATTCTGCTGCTGCTAAACTCTGATAAAAGCCTATGTGTGCATGGATGGGGCTTTGGCAAAAAAAACACCAAAAGCATGTGCATGAGGCCTAATGATTGCTACTTGCACTGTGAAAGGCATCCCATCCCCCACCTCTCCACAGGTGAAAGCGCATGGCCAGTTGCTGCCAATGCTCCAAGCCAGGGGTGTCGAATACAGTGTCATTGCTGCATCAGCGTTATGGCTGCCCTCAAAGACCTGGTTGTATCTGTAAGACTAGATGTCCAGAGCACCCCATTACCCCTTATATCAGATGTCAAGAACACCCCACCTTTAGAAGACAAGAGTCCTCCCTCTCTCCCTTACATCATTGTGCACCCACATTTACCTTGTGCTGCTGCCGGGAAGAAGCTGGGAATAAAAAAGTGCAGGGTCTAGAGGAGGACCAGAGGAGGGCTGGAGTCAGCAGAGAGGCAGAAATCTGTAGAAGGAGTTCTGCTGTCCTCTCTGCTGCTGACTACTGAGACAAGGTGGGGGCAGAGAAGAAGGGAGTGCCGCATCTGCAGGAAAAGTGCGAAGACCACATGAAATGGTCTGGCGGGCCGGATTCATCCCGTGGGCCTTGTGTTTGACACATGTGCTCTAAGCTACTTCACATGTTCCTCCACATGGAAATAACAACATTTTGGAGGTGGCTCCATTGGGGACCACGAATGGAAGAAAGCAAAGTAATTCAAGCCTCTGGAGGGTGCCTGCTATACATTGATTTTGCAGGGAGTTCTTTTTTTCTTTATATCAGAATCAAAAAAAGCAAAATCTCATCTTCAATAATTTATCTATCTCTGGTTATAAAAACTATCCTGAGAAAAACTTGATCAGATTGTTTCACTCTTCGTATAGTTTTACTTTTCACAGAAATGACACAATTTCACACTTGACGGGTTTTTTGTAAAACAGCCAGAAAAACAACTCCTGCCACCCCAAAGCCATCTCCTCTAACTTCTTCTAGAACCGAAGCTGAAAAATCCACACACATCTCTCACCTCAATGTCTGCAGAGTCCCCTCTGAATCCAACTAATTGAATTAACGCCATCAATAATCATCAATAATATTCAGCCCTTCAGCATCTGCAGCAAATTGGATGAATGTGTTTTCAGTTGTAGGATTTTAGGCTATTGATTGTAGAGCTGATAAGGCTGCAGATGCCTGGTAACTGACACATGGAAGCTGACATATGTCCTTATAATGTATCCATACAGTAATCTTTTCTGTCTGAGCTTGTCTGTGAGGCAGTAGGGATGAAACAGAGGCAGCAGAGGCAACGGGCCAATGCCAAATCAAACCAATCTATCAGATTTGCATGTCTTTTTTGTAAGTTATTTAATTTTGGTTCCCTATTTCTTTCAAGGTCTACAATGCTGGATACGGATGAGCTTGGGTTTGGTCCAAACATGTTTGGCCAAACCCAGAAAGGGAACTGTGAATGCCAGCCCAATCTGCTGTGAACGTGGCATTTACTACCCCACAGCTGCAAGTACACATAGGGCACGGGTGCCATGACATCACTGACTTAATATGGCCATATTTTCCTGAGTATTCCTGACAGCACCACCATACCTAGATGGAGGATCATTCCCGGAGTGGGATCGTTTCTAGTACCTTAAGGGGACCTCTTCATATTTATACAATGCGTATTTACGTTACGCATCTGGTGAGTGCGTAATTCTACCACACCTTTTTGGAGCACCATCAGTTGGATTCTACTGTCACCTTTACTTAGATCTGCATTAATTGACACTTTGCACAATTTTTATAGACATTATGAAAGTGATATATTTGTTTTAGCGCTGCACCCATTTATATGTTATGATATGGCCATATTAGTTTAATATCATTGACCTTAAATGGCCATGTCCCCGTCCTTTTGTATACATGCAGATGAGGGTTGGGGGATGCCCTGGCTATGACTGATTGGCCAGGCACTGCTTGCTTCCTTCCAGGTTTAGCCTAACATGGGTTCCAATCAAACCTAAGCTCTTCCCAAGTGGTGAACTGGTGGACAGGAGAGGAGTGGGCTGCTGAGCAGTGGCCAGGACTAATAAGATAAGCTGATGGCATTGAGTAGAGATATTTCACCATTCAAAAAAACTAAATACATTTTAAGACATCAGTTGTGGGAGACCTACTGTAGGACTTCTGGACATGACATATTTAGACCTGAGATCAAAAAGGAAATCTTTTGGCACCATCTTGCAGTTCTCTGATGGCATGTGACAGAATGGCAATAGTTCCAAAGAAAGTTGATACTGGAAAGTAAAAAGGTGTGTCCAAACAAACCATACCCACCCCACCAATTGATCAGGCATTTTCTTTAGCCCACAGAAATCTGTCTGTACCATGAAGGGGCCACTAGGTTTGGTGTGCTCCCTGTGGCCAGAATATCCCAGTCCTCCCCTGGTGTTGACACACAATATATTCCCAGCAACCCACGTTCCTGGACAAGGCCTGAGGTAAGAAGATGCTGTAGCAACTGCCAGCAGGCTGGCTGGTGTCAGCACATAGATAAGGACATATGTCGCCAGCACACCACGGATCCACAAACAATGATCCAAATATTTATTGAAGAGGTCACATAGCAAACAGTGTCAGTGCAACATTCCAAGGCCACGCGGGACTGGTTCATCCGGCACGTGATGGGGCATCGTCGTTCCCAGGTTTGCCCAACTGCTGCACCCGTTACACAGTTAAATAAAGGTGTCACATGACTACAGGGGATCCTCCATGAAGCAGAATAAACAAATATGAGACTTTCAAAGGGGGAACAGACAAAAACTACTTTGGGGAGATATTGCCACTGTAATACTGGGCAGACATCTAGAAACCCAATCTCTTGAGCAAATGTTTGACTCAATTTTTTTTTTTTTTTAAATCTTGAAATGATTGAATGCATCAGCAGGCAGTTTTAATGGTTGATGGAAATGACCCTTTTTCTTCCCTCACAACTACCATAAAATTCCTGTTGCTTCTGGGTCCGTGGAGTATGGGATTCCCTTCTATGTTGCAGTGATTGGATCTAGCGGCCAGCCACTGAGATCAAACACTGTCACATGATCAATCACTGTCACATGAGATCAAACACTGTCATATGATGGAGTGGGATGACTTCACCATTTCCTGTAACCTATTGGTTGCTACAATAGTAGAAGGAGCTGCAATAGAACAGAGCTGTCATAATAGCATCATGGGCCCCTGGCCAAGTAATGCACTGGATCCCCTACCAGGGAGATGGCGACCACAAGTGGGTGTGGCTAATGTATGCTAAATATTTGGAGTGACGGGGCAGGTCAGAACTCAGGATGCAGCTTTCCCTGTGTACAGCTCTGCCTATTAGGATTTGGAAGTTCTGGTAGATCATAAGTTTAATAATGGCATGCAATACCAAGCTGAGGTTTCTAAAGCAAGCAAAATCCTCTCTTGTATTAAAAGAGGTATAGACTACAGAGAGAGAGATATAATTTCCCCTGGTACAAATCATTAGTAAGACCTCATCTGGAATATGCAGTTCAGTTTTGGGCACAAATTCACAAAAAGAACATTGGGGAACTGGAGGAAGTACAGAGAAGGGCAACCAAACTGATACGAGGCATGGAGGAGCTCAGCTATGAGGAAAGGTTAGAGGAACTGAATTTATTCTCTCTTGAGAAGAGGAGATTAAGGAGGGATATGATCAACAGGTATAAATACATCAGTGGTTCATATAGTGAACTCAATGTAGAGCTATTCATCCTGAGGTCATCACAGAGGACAAGGGGGCACTCTTTACGTCTGGAGGAAAAGAAATTTAAAGTGGTTGTAAACCCAAAAAATCTAAATTAAACTGAACATTGCATCTAACTCAGCAGTGCAGCAGAACTCTACTGTCCTCAGTTTGGGCAGAAAAAGAGCATCCTGCCATCTGCAATCCTCTTCGCTCTTCTACAGTAAAACATTCCAACACCTGAGTAAAAAAGGTGTCACCATGACCCCTCTCCTTTGAATGACAGACTTAATCGGGAGACTCATGCACAACATGAGTGAAGAGGGCACATCTCACACAGCCGCAGCTGAGTCACTTGCTCTCCGCTCCTCTGGAACTGCAGCACTACCATCCAACAGACTTTCCAGGCATTAAAAGTGACCAGTCTATGTGCATGCTGCTATGCTGAGCTAGGAAGAATGCCAGGGGCATGTACAGCTGGGAGAGGAGTCTAGTGACATCATGACTTCACCTCCTGAGTTCCGGGCAGTGTACACGCCTACAGACCGGGAGATATTCAGCGGGCTGAAACAGGCAAAGATATGAAAAAATTAAAGAACAAATAATGCGCTTGTCATGTTAATTCGACAAATTATAAGGAGATGTGAGTGTTTGATATTTGTTAGAGATTGGGCTTACAACCACTTTAATCTTCAAATACAGAAAGGTTTCTTCACAGTGAAAGCTGTGAAAATGTGGAATAGACTCCCTCAAGAGTTGGTTCTGGCCAGCTCAGTGGATTGCTTTAAAAAAGGCCTGGATTATTTCATAGATACACAGAATATAACTGGATACTAACATTTATAGGTAAAGTTGACCAAGGGAACATCTGACTGCCTCTCGGGGGATCAGGAAGGATTTTTTCCCCTGCAGGAGTAAATTGGATCGTGCTTTGCTGGGGTTTTTTTGCCTTCCTCTGGGTCAACTGTGGGTGTAAGATTATAACTTTTTTGGTTGAACTGGATGGACTTTTGTCTTTTTTCAGTCAGACTAACTAAGTAACTACATTATGTATTACTTCCCAGCTCTGCAGTTCAGTGTTAATCACTTTGTTTAATCACTGATATTAAACAATGTGTTTGTTTTTTCTCCCTGCTTTGCAGGGAACAAAAAGAAGCACATCCCTGCTGTCCATTCAGAGCCCTGTGTAGTTAGGAAACAGAGATGATCAGCAGAGAACACGTTATCCGCTGATCATCTCAGCACACAGATGGCCAGTATATGAAGGAGCGATCTCAGCCCTTCACTGGCAATCTGTTTTCTCCCTCCAGATTCTCCAGCTCAGAGCTGGAGAATCGGAGGAACCACAAAAATTTACCGCTGCTTAGTAAACGGTGTTTGACTGATCTCTTATTGTAATCTTGCGAAATTATAGTAACAGCAGCTGTTTTCCAGGGTTTGTAGAACGCTTCTCCCTTCATTCGGAGAACTGATCTACACTGCTTCATAAAAAGGCATTCACAGGAGAACTGTGTTCTCCGAGAATGCCGGAGAACTGAGCAGCGATCATTTACCGCTGTATGATAAAAGGACACCTATGTATGGTTTTTTTGCACTCCAGGATTTCCACTGAAGCACTGAACTGAACCAGCAACAGGAATGTCACACAGACCTATTCTGACTTGTTTTGAGCTAGGCACAAAGCCTTCCCAAGAACTTTCTTTGAAAAGTGCTGTGCCTATTGAGAAACATGTCAGAATAGACCTTGTTCCTGCTGGCTATTTTAATAAAGAAGGGGTGCTATTTAATAAAGAAGGGGTGCTATTTAATAAAGAAGGGGTGTTATTTAGCATCTTGGTGTGCAGCATTACTGCTGTTGGTACAATTGGAAGCTTTTAGAGTTGAATGCCCAGCGCAGTCGCATTGGATCTGGTGTAAAAGTGTTCTAAGTCACTGAGGCACCAGCAGACACTGCCACCCAAGACTCTATAATGGAAAATCGTGTTAGGGCAACCTGTATGGCATTTTCCTATTGCTATTGATCATCCTCTAATTGTTTTTCCCCTATCTGCACTATGCCATTATCTGACCACCCTCTATAATCTATGGCATCTTTAAAATTGGCCACAAATGATTCAATGTGCTTGTATATTCTATTTTAAGCTTTACCCCCTGTTTACACTAAATATGACTTTAAAATGCATGATTTCAAAGTCACATTTAAGTGCAACTTCAGGTGCAACTTGTAAGACATCTGTGTGACTTCATGCACAGATATCAATGCACGTTGCACCAGATATCGGCAAAATCAAATTTCAAATTGGTGCAACTCCGACCAACAGTTCCATTGCTGACCATAGAGTGTGACTTGTCATGCGATTTGAACCATCAAATCACATGACAAGTCACATTGGTGTGAATGGGGGCTTAGTAGAATTGTACAAAAATTCTAACATGCATGAGCTCACATAAAACTTAGCGGGTTAAAAGGAGTTAAGGCTGTGTATGGTTACTTTGCAAAGTGAATATTAGTAAATAAGGCAAATCTGCATTCATTTTGAATACAAAATCTTGTGTCAAGGGAAAAAAGAGGCATTTGATTAGGTATTCAAAGAAAACACAGCATCACCTGATTCACATGTGGCTGGGGGGTGGTAAAAGCAGGCGATGGAGCTGCAGTTACTCTCCACCTAAAAAAAAGGTCACGCAGCCAGTAAGGGCTGTACACATGCCATAGCAAAAGATTAAACTGCATGTGGCATTCAGTGGGTGGAATGCGCATGGGTCCACGGTTCAACCTCCCTGCAATTGCATGCAATGCACACAGTTGTGGCATGGTGGTTCAGCCTTTTTGGAGTAAAACAGGTGTTGTTGAGGTGGCATGTCGCCTCTTCACCACCTGTCAAATGCCCTCTGAAAAGCAATCCACTGTGAATTGCTTTTTAGAGGCATCGGCTGCCACATGTGAGAACAAGCTACTTTGCCTCTATTGCCTTAATAAGTCACCCCAATATATCCAAGAAAAAAGGTTGAGGTTGTAAGAAACAGTGCTAACATAATCCCTAAATCTAAACAGATTGTAAAGCAAAGCAAAGAAGTTATAATCTCCTTTTTTTCCAATCTAACCTTCTTACATTGTGATTGTAAGAAAATGTTCATTTTAAAACTTTATGTCTGATCTTACTGGACAGCCAAGTAACATGTGAGCATTCAGGTACTCTCTATAGCAGGTTCCTCTTGTGCTAATGAACTACAATCCCCAGCTAGCTCCAATATATGCTGGATTTTGTAGTTCCCCAGTATCTTTCAACACTCCTATTTTCCCTATTTTTGTCCACATAAAATCAGTTTTTCTCAATCAATAAGCAGAGCAGGAAATGCAGATTTATCTGGGGAAGGAATGAGAAGCAGAGGGCTCTGTGTTCAGCAGGAAGGAACTCTCATCTACCAGGATAAGAGAGATATTAGCTGTCACAAGTCATCCCACAGACAGTCCTCAGAGCCAGCCTCAGCTCAGCACATAACCAGAGATGGCAGATGGATGAAGATTGCGCAAATGAGCCTTTAATTGACAATCAATTGTGATTAGAAGCCATAGAACATCTTTACATCGCCTGGCCTCTAAAAGAAAGCTGCTGTGTCTTTTTCTTTTATATATATTAACAGAAAGATAGATAGATAGATAGATAGATAGATAGATAGATAGATAGATAGATAGATAGATAGATAGATAGATAGATTTGGATATAACTGTATGTGACTAACCATACAGTATATAATATTTCTATATAAATATACATATACTGTTATTCAATTCATATAATAGATAGATAGATAGATAGATAGATAGATAGATAGATAGATAGATAGATAGATAGATAGATAGATTGATTTGGATATACAGTAACTGTATGTGTCTACCTAATTAACTAACTATAGATATACATCTATAATATGTCTATATAAATATGTATATATACATATACTGTTATTCAATTTATATTTTAGATAAATAGATAGATAGATAGATAGATAGATAGATAGATAGATAGATAGACAGATAGATAGATAGATTTGGATATACAGTACCTGTATGTGTCTACCTACCTAACTAACTAACTAACTATATATATATATATATATATATAATGTCTATATAAATATGTATATATACATATACTGTTATTCAATTTATATATTAGATAGATAAATAGATAGATAGATAGATAGATAGATAGATAGATAGATAGATAGATAGATAGATAGATAGATAATGGGAAAAGAGAGTGAGATAGGGAGGGGAATACATTGTGCTATATATGTATATCTATTATCCCTGGTCTAATATACATTATATGGTTATATCATAATATATAAATCCCTGGAAATCCATATCACACTGCATTGACCTTGGTTTGTACTCATACAACAGATTTTGCACTTTAATTTCCTCCAGGTTTTTAGTACATTGCTCTCCCCAGTACACAGGGAGCCCAGAGAGGGTGTCCAGGGAGGGAACACAATCTGCAGATCTCCATTCATTTGCAAGCAGCCAAATGAGATGGCTAAACCAAATGTGACACTTTGTAAGTGGGTGCCATCATAAGGGAAAGTCATTCCCCGGACACAATCCTAGGGAGCCCCTATCAGCCCCCTCTTTGTAAGTGATTTATAATGCAGAGATAAGATGTAATAAAGGATTCCTAGATGGAATGCTCGGCGTGCTGGGGAATGATTGCGATCTGCAGCACACATGAATATTCCAGCAGCAGTCAGTGTGAGAGGGACAATTCCCGGGGGTCACCCCTCTCCCTCATCGGGTCTCACCCCTGCCACACTGACTCTGATTGTTTTACATCATTATTCCTTACAACTTTTAATTCCTGCTTTCCAAAGGATCATTGCCTCCGATAATTACACCCAGAGCCATCCCTGTGTCAGTGTCAGCAGGGGAGAAGCTCAGGAGATCTGTCAGTATCAATGCTACCATATGTGTGTGTGTGACCAGCTAGGCATATATTTATAGGAAGAACATGGGTGAACATTCAAACATGCAGATATCACAGACATACATGCAAACATGCACACACCCATACATACTTGTGCATATAACACACACAGACACACAACACCCATACACACATATGCACTTAACACATACAGACACACAACACCCATACATACAAACATGCACACAAAACACCCATACATACAAACATGCACATATAACACCCATACATACAAACATGCACACTTAACATACACACACATACATACCAACATGCACACATAACACACGTACATAAAAACATGCAAACATTCATGCACACATAACACACATACCTACAAACATGAACACATACCTACAAACATGCACTCATACACACACATACAGTACATGCAAACATGCACACATGACACACATACCTACAAACATACACACATACAGTACATGCAAACATGCACACATGACACACATACCTACAAACATACACACATACAGTACATGCAGACATGCACACATGACACACATACCTACAAACATGCACACATTACACACACAGATAAATTCAAAAATGCGAACAAAACATACATACATACATACATAAATATAAACATACAAACATGCATACATAAAAAAGTACACACATACATAATTATAAACATACACGCATACATACATAAGGGATAGATAAATACGGTAATAATGGTCATAGGTAGTCGGATGTAAATAGAGGGATTATTTTACAGGAATTGATTTTTAAAAGCTGCCACACGGAAATCTAAGGAAAAGAGGGGCAATTGGCCATCCAAACCAATATTATGGGTAACAACTCCACTTGTCTACAGGTCTTCTTGTTTCAGTTTTATTAAAGAGATAAGGAAAAAGAGGAGAGAGTGAGCGAAGTAATAGAAGAAAGAGAGACAGAAGTAAAGGAGAAAGAGATGCAGAGAGAGATAAAAGAAGACAAAGAGAGGGAAGTAATAGGAGAAAACAATAAAGAGAGAGAGAAATAAAAGGAGACAGAAATACAGATACAGAGAGACAGAAATAAGGAAAGGAGGAGAGAGTGAGAAAGAGAAAGAGAGAGAAGTAAAAGAAGAAAAAAGAAAGAGAAGTAAAGGAACAGAGAGAGAGGGAAGCAAAAAAAGAAAGCGAGAGAAGTAAAAGAAGACAGATACTGGAAACTAAAAGGAGAAAGGAAGATAAAGAAGTAAGGGAAAATAGGGGGGGGGAGTAATAGGGAAGAGAGAGAGAGAGTAAAGGGGGAAGAAAGAGAGAGAGGTACAAACAGTCAGAGAGAGAAGTAAAATGAGAGGGAGACTGGGAAAGACAAGTAAATGGAGGGAGAGAGAAGTAAAAGAAGGCAGATACAGGGAAGTAAAAAGAAAGAGAGGGAGAGAGAAAGAAAAAGAGATAGAAGTGTAAAGGGAAAGAGAAGAGATAGATAGATAGATAGATAGATAAATAGATAGATAGATAGATAGATAGATAGATAGATAGATAGATAGATAGATAGAGAGTGAAAGTTAAAAGAAAGAGAGTGAGGGAGAGAAGCAAAGACTAACAGAGAGAAGGGTGTAAAAGGAGAGAGATAGAAAAACAGAAAGAGGTAGAGAGAGACAGAAATAAGGAAAAGGAGACAGACAGATAGAACAGCACAAGGATAAAGGACAGAGAGAACGAGAAAGAAAGGAAGGGAAGAAAGGGTAAGGGGATGAGACAGAGAGAAATGAGAGAGAGGGGCAGATAAAACAGAAAAATGTTCAGAGAAAGATGGTGATGGATATATATATATTCTGTTAGATCATTATTTAAAATCGATGTAGTGTACATAAGTAAGAATAGAATGATATTATAGAGATAGTCCCATGTAGACGGTGCCATAGTCTCTAATACCCCCCATCCTGCCCTGCGTTCAGCTCTATCACATCACCTCCACAATGCCATTTTTCTGCAGTAAACAGCAGCGCTCCGGTAATAAATGAGCCGAGTTTTATTTATGAAATGGGAAGATGTTGATTTTTTATTTTCCTGAGAAATGCACCTTGCGGCTCCCCCACCCCCATAATAAACGGCATTTCCCGGTGCAGCATAATTATGTGCAGTTGTATATTGTGCCGGGAGAGTCATAAGTCTCCGGGTGCCCCAGCCTCGTATTTCTCCAGACTGTCAAAACGCGAATTTGGCAATACTAACTGTTATAATCCATTTAGTCAGTCCTAGCCGAGGCTTAGCCTATCTGATCTGATGGTCTCATTTTGTATATAAGTTCCTGCTATTGATCCCGCAATTATTTAAAAGAAATCCCATCACCTCCCACTTTCCCAAATAAGGCTATTTAGATGCTGCACAGATGAATGGAGATGTGATGCTGGGAGAGGAGCTCAGGGTACCAACACAGCATCATAGAGCTCCCTCCTCTCTGTACTCCTCACACTGCTCTCCCACCATATGGAGAGGACACTGCTCAGCCTCTGCCTGTTCACACTGCACAGATCAGCGAACTTCACTGGACATTAACGCCATCAACAGCTTCTTCAGCAGGTTGAGAGACCAAATGCAAAGGCAACATCTTGAGCAGCTTTAGACCAGAAGCAAAAGCAACATCCTGACCAGGCTGAAAGACCAAAAAACAAAGGCAACATCTTGACCAAGTTGAGAGACCAGAAAGCTAAAGCAACATATTGACCAGATTGGGAGACCAAAAAGCAAAGGCAATAACTTTTATCAGTCCTATCAACTTTATCTGCTGATCCTTCACCAGAACTGGACCAAGGTTGACAGAAACACTCGACAGGCCACAGGAGGACTACTCTGAGTGAAGTCCACACTGGACTGGGTCACAAGAATTGGAGACTCATAACACCTTGAGCAAAAGTGTTGCAAGAACTGGGACCAATAAGCTGACTCTCAACTTTAGGAGGAACCCACAGAGCTCCAGGTGCTCCTGGACTTGAGAAGACCAAGAGGACTGTCAGGTTTTAGTACCCAAGAGTAAGGGCTCAGTCACAAAGTTCTCAGAAGAAAAGACTCAGGGCAGTCTGGGGCGCCTTCTAAACTTGGAGATCTCAACAGGATCACAAAACTTAGAGGAGCACCAGACTGCAAGATCCACATCCAGCTCTGGGAAGATGGTGCTATGACTCTCCCGTGGAGCTGTTAGGCTGGAGGTATTTGAATCCTGCTGGACCAGCTTTCCCCTAGAGTCTAGTGACCAAGCAATGAACAGGGACAAGGCTCAGGTGGACATCTCCATGCCTCAAGCACAACCAGCGGTGGTGGTGGAAGCCGTGTCCTGCAGCCTGCACGGAGACATCATGGACACCCACGGTGACCAAAGACTCTCAACCAATGAGCTCCCAGTCTATGGCTGCCCAAGGGACAGACAAGGGGACAGTCAGGGTGGCAACACTCCCGGCCAAGAGGGTTTAGTAGCAGCACCTCCAGCAGTCCACAGAACCACCTCCTTCTCAGTCCTGGACATCCTGGACCCTAATAAATTCAACAGCAAGCAGAGACATTGCAATATGGTCTACAAGCCAAGCACCGACTACATCCTGAGGGCAGAGGACAAGCTGGAGGAGCCTGGCACCGATCAGAAACCCTTCATTGAAGACTTTGACACCTGCAAAAAGTCCCCCGATGTTCTAAGTAAGTTCTCTACACCTTTCTGATCGTCAGATATATCTCCTGTACTCTAGAACATTGCCATCTATCAGCTGTCAATGAACGTTTATTTAAAAGATTGCACTTTATAGGGAATATGGGCAAAGTTATAGAAAAGATCAATCGTTCATTTGCATTTCTAAATTTGATGTGCACATTTTCCAGAATTATGTGTTCTGCTTTGGCTAAACTGGAAACGAATGGACTTGTTCCTCTGAAAATTCATATAAACCAATTTATTATGCTGTTAGTATAAATGATAAAAATGTATTTCTAGAAAAAAGAAAGAGAGAACGAGAGAGAGAGCCTTGTACATAAGTATAATATTAAAACAAAAAACAAGAATATGAATATATATATATATATATATATATATATATATATAGTCTTGTCTTGTACATCAGTGAAGTACTTATAAAGGGAAAAAAAAAATATTATATATATATAAAATCAAATGTTAGGTTGTTATAAAAAAAGAACTCACACACACACTATATATATATATATATATATATATATATATATATAGCAAACTCCTAACTCTAAAGAAACCTAACATTTGATTCCTTATTTTTATATAACTTTTGTTAGCTAATAAAGAATATCACTTGTATTCTGCAAACTCAATTTCAACTTCAAGCTCCCTTTAATCCTGATGCTGCTGGACCGTCCATATTGAAGACATGCTGGGACTTGTAGTTCTCCATCAACTGCAGAGACACAGGTTGGCAGTTGCTGGGTGACCCTTGCCTCTTGGGTTGCCTGCTCCCCCTGTTCATGTCCATCAGCTGTCAGCAAGGGGTTAAAGCCTACTTATACCATCCACAGGACACCTTGCCTCTGTCTTGGGGCGACACATTCAATTCTACTTTTTTTTTTTTTTAGGACAAATCAGACTAATTGTGAGAAAACGACGGTTATCTCAGGAAAAACAATTAAATTCCTTCGATTTCACTGAAGGGAGAATGTGCTTAGCAGCAGCAGAGAGGCCGATAATGGGGGGAAGAGCCCCCGAGTGCCCCGATCGATATTCTATTATCGAATTGTGCATATCTCTTTCAGGCAGCTTGCAAACTCTCTCCTAACGTCTAAATTATAGGTCAAAATTCGGATAATTACTCGATTAAAACCTATTACACTTATTAGGGCGCCTATTGATCGCCACAGAGGGAGCAGATTGCATTTCTGAGTTCATATAATATCACAATATTCCAACTACACTCTGCATATGTTTAATATATTGGGACCTCATAGACTCACTGCATTGGCTGGAGGAAGGTAACGTGCCAGCAAGGTTATGTTTTCTTTCTCTTTCTTTCTTTCTTTCTTTCTTTCTTTCTTTCTTTCTTTCTTCCTTCCTTTCCCTCTTTCTCTCTTTTTCCCTCTGTTTCTTTCCTTTTTTTTTTTAATAATAGCGGTATATATGTAAATACCAACAACTGTATTACGTAATAATTATCTGAAACAAATGAAGCAGTAAAAATATAATATGAACTAAAATATTTGTTTCTTTGATTCAATACTACTACTACTACTAATAATAATAATAATAATAATTATTATTATTATTATTATTATTATTATTATTAAACACAGTCAAACACACACACTTTTTTAAACATAAAAAATTCTGATATTTTATGGAGAATTTTTGATATACCATTATTATTATTATTATCATTGTTGTTATTATTATTAGTAGTAGATAGCAGTAGTAGTAGTGATGATAATAACAATAATAATAATAATTAATGTATTAGTTACAGATACACACACACCAACAATTCTGATATGTTAGGAACAATTTCTGATATAACATTGTTAGTATTATTATTAAATATTAGCAGTAGTACTAGTAGTAGGTAGTAGTAATAATAATAATTATTATTATTATTGTTATTATTATATTTATTTATTTATTAAGTACAGACACACACCCATTAACAATTTTGGCATGTTAGGGAGAATTTCGTATATAAAATTGTTAGTATTATTATTAGTAGTAATAATATTATTAATAATATTAATTAATTTATTTATTTATTAAATACAGACACACACACACATTAACAATTCTGGTATGTTAGGGAGAATTTCTGCAATAAAATTGTTAGTATTATTATTATTAGTAGTAGTAGTAATAATAATAATATTTTCTTTATTTCTTTATTTATTAAATAAAGACACACACACACACCCATTAACAATTCTGGTATGTTAGGGAGAATTTCTGATATAACATTGTTAATATTATTAATATTATTTGTAATAGTAGTAGTAGTAATAGTAATAATAATAATACACAGATTACACACAGATCACTGCAAAGGTCGTTGTAGTTTTAATTCCATTAATACATTTTACCAGGGGATCAGGTAACATGGTATTTGTTTAAAGATATTTGTATCTCCTGCCCCCCTACAGAATCTGGGTGATGATATGAAATGGAGAACACAACGAAGGTTTTATCTTTTTTATTTCAGAATCCTTTTTTATTTTTGGATTGCAATTTTAGCATCAGTTGATTATTACAGGTACAGGTACTTATATTCTGCCACAATCTGTGTACTTCTTCGATTCTTTTATGTTTTGTACTTTTACATTTTGCTGTTAAGAAGTCTAAATTGTAGGATGACTTTTTAAAATACAAATCTTAGATATCTCAGGCAAAAAATGTATAATGAAAAATTGAAGTCAATAGGAGATACAGTTATTAGTTGGCTGGCAATGTATTAGATTTAGGCAGATATTTAGCTAATTGTAGAAAAAAACAAATACAGCAATTATATATCATATACATGACAGATAGATAGATAGATAGATAGATAGATAGATAGATAGATGATAGAACTTTCAGAGGACATTGGGGACTTGTTGATTATAAGGTGCCCCCATCTGTGCTGTCCCTCCCAGCCATACAGTTGTGTACACGTGTTTTCCCTGACTGAGCACTCATGCAAGACTTGCATTGATTGCCTTCTGGCTAGCTGTACAATAAAACTCTCTTCTTCTGTATGGGATTGTATTGTACAGACTGATGTGGACAGGAGCCGACTGACCCAGGGCAGGAGACCTGTACAATTCCTGTATACAGATTGATCTGTGACCTGGTACAACTCCCAGAAACTGACCTCTTCTGTCTGCACCGGACAGCGGCTGACTCATAGAAGAGACCAGGGGCTCTGAAACTCTCTGCACTGCTGGGACACAACTCTAAAATGTGTACGGTGGTATAGCTCTAAAGCATTATTTTTTTTTATTTTAATTTGTTTTGGGTTTTTTTGTTTTTTTGTTTTGGTTTGTTTTGTTTGTTTAGTTTTTTTTTTTTTTTTAGCTCGAGGTGAGCAAACTTATTTGTTAGTATTCTATTACATAGTTCTGTTCCGTGAAATAAAATGCAGATGAGATGATTTGCACATACCTGCAAATTGAACTTTCCTGGCTATAGTTAAAATTAAATGAAGTTATAGAAATAATACTATTAATAATTTAATTAGTATGTTTAAAATTATTTTATGAAATATTCAAATCGAAAAATTCAATAATAAATAATAAAAGGTCAATTCAAACTGTCCTTCGCTAACTGATTAGTAGGGCCTCTGCTGTACAGGTGTGCTGAGCCTTGTGTAAAATGTTGCAGTCTGTACATATATCATTGCAGTGGACCGTTTTTAGCTATTTTTTTTTTAAGTTTCGATTTCTTAATTTTTTTTTTCTATTTCTTTATTTGTTTTATTTTTTTTTTTATTTTTTTTTTGCATGCCCTCATTTTCTGCCACGTTTTCTTATTGTTTGGGCAAAGCCGTTTTAATTGTAGTACACATTGGAATGGTGTATAGGAATTTTTTTAGGAGGTGCCTCAGTTTTTAAATTGCGTTAGTATGACATTCCTTCAATGGAAGAAAGTTTGTTTTTAAGATAAATAGTAAAATTATGATTTGCGTGCATATTGTAAGTATACTGCATGTATCACATTATTTGATCTAATAATATTAATAATAATACTATTACTACTACTACTACTAATTATTATTATTATTACATCATCCTAATTTACTACAAATAAAATATGTTTTTAAATATGAAACTGTAGTCACACCAGCTAAAGAAATAATTAAAATAATTAGAATAAGGAAAAAAAAACCAAATAATTAGGCTGGTTAAAACATATTTGCATCAATTTCCTAAATGTATTTATTCCTTCTTCAAGTTAACAAAGACACACTAACTCACACAGATATCATAATAATGTATTACAAATAATATATATATATATATATATATATATATATACATATAAAAAACTGTAGTCACACCACTTAAATAAATAATTTAAATAAATTAAATAAAAAAAAAATATAATTTGACAGTTTTAAATATATTTGCATCTCACTTCTTTAAGTAATTTATTCTTCAAGTCAAGAAAGACACACAGACCTACATACATATCAAAATGTATTACAAACAAAATACTTACAAAACATATAGAAATAAATTATATATATATATATATATATTTATATATATATATATATATATATATATATATATATACATATATATATATATATATATATATATATATATATTTGTAGTCACATAGTCAGACCAGCTAAAGAAATAATTAAACTAATTAGAATAAAGGAATACATGATTGAACTTTTAAATATACTTGCATCTCACTTCTTAAAAGTATTTATTCTTCAAGTCAAGAAAGACACACATTACCCACACAAATGCACAGCAGCAAAAGAAAAAAAATTAGTATCTAAGTAGAAACTAGAAAATTAGTAACTAAATAGAAAAAAAATATATATATATATATAATAAACATTTTCACACACATTTCTATATATCTGTCTCTCCATCTTTCTAATAAAATGTTATTATATGACATAAGGTGAAAATCAACAGTTTGGATTGAAATGTATGTGATATTCTGGGGTCCTGTATGAAGATGTTATTGTCAGAGTGAAGCTATGCCTGATAAAATATATATATAAAAACTGCATCTTCAACCGTTCAATATCCGTAGGAAACCACTTAGATGCAGGTTATGGGGAGTCAGTGTAACCTGCAACGGTTTAATTCAGATACAGAAAGTTCCTGATAGGGAATTGTTACAGAGGTAACAGAATGTCACAGTGGTGACTGACACAACCTATAGACACCTGTCCTCACAGTATGATGCCTGAGCCATAGTCCTGAAGAAAATTTGGAAACAAGTAATATAGTTTATCAATGACTCTTGGTTGCCTCTCAGAGTGGTAATAGTGATTGATGTATTTGGCATGCTTTACTGCTTTGGATGGAACTATAAGTCCCAGCAGACGCTACAAGGGCTAGTAGCTCCACAGCCTGCTGGGACCTCTAGCTCTACAGCAACTGCAGAGCAACAGGTTGAATGAAAGCATGGTGCATTTAAAGTGATTCCACATTTGCATTTATAATTGAACTACTACTAAGTCATTTTGATGCACCTTGTGCATGTTCGGTAGGGCCCATATCCATGATGGTCTTTCATATACAGCTTTGTAACTTCTCCCTCTAGTGGCTATCTATAGATCAAACATGTACAATTAGAATGCTTGTTCAACAGCTGCTGAGATAAAGCCATTTACAGGATAATACACATGGGGCCTATTTTGTTTGATGGTTCTTTATGAGTCTGAGCTGTACCTCTTAGCAAAAAGTAGAGTCCATAATCAGATATGGCTACCCATATTTACATATACAGGTATATTTACACCTAAAACAACTATTTTAATGCATGGAACTGATTATATATATATATATATGAATATATATATATATATATATATATATATATATGAATATATATCTATATATATATATATATATATGAATATATATATATATATATATATATATGTGTATGTATATATATATATATATATATATATGAATATATATATATATATATATATATGAATATATATATATATATATATATATATATATATATATATATAATGTTGCAAAAGTTACAAGCAGGGTATTTAATCAGCCATTATTGGCTCTTCGATGGCACCTTTGTTCATTGTACATTCTAGTAGAGCTTCAGTAGCAGTGGTACGGCTAGTCCAATGGGACATTTCTGACTGGTTCAGGGGCAGGTTTGCTTGTCAAAGTAAATTCAGTTCCCAGTTTTATTAGCAGTATAGTATAATATTAGTATAGTATAATAGTAGTATTAGTATAATAATATTTAAAATTAGGAATAAGCAACTTGATTGGAAAATTAGGAAAATTGCAAATGTTTTTTATTTACCTAAATAAATGTATGCAGGCTTGTCCTAATTCCATACACATCAGACAGATCTGAATTGAAATTCGTAAAAAAAGGTGAATGAATTGGTTCTATCAAATATAATCAGAAGAACGGTACAATTTTTAGATAAACCAAGATTTTCATTCAGGTTTGTTGAAGTTCAGAGATTTGGCCAATTCAGTAACTCAGACAAATATGATTCCTAAATGATATTATTCTCTGCAGACTGGACGAGTGTGAAGCTGGAAAATCTGTGATTTACAAATTTGACTTTATTTGAGATTGATTCGCTCATCCTAGTAAAAGATCCTTCAGTTGTGAGACTGTTTTGGATAATAATACTTGCACACTATAAGGATACATGCAAAAACTGCTTGCATGTATGTTGTGTACTGGGTGAAAATGTCTTCTATGTAAGACTGGCCATACATTATACAATTTTCTTGCTCATTTTTCCTTTAGATTTACCAAAACCATATAATATGAGGTCAAACCTAATCAATTTTTATGCAATCAGGCAGGCCTTTGCACTCCATAGTTGAAGGTAAATCTAAAGGAAATCACATAAGAAAATTATAAATACAAGTATTATACAGTACAATGTATTGCCCGCTTTAGAATATCTTATTAGAAACAGTGTTCTTGAAATTTTAAAACATATGAAATGTCCAGGGAGAAAGGCAAATGCAAAGAAAAATAAAAAAAGAGGTTAAAAAAAAGAAAATAGTTGAGATTGTGGAAGCAAAAACTGCAAGGAGTTTGTATGAACTTGCCATTTTTGCCTTGGCATCCTCCATGTGCTGTTTTCCTTTCAAAAACAAAAAGCAAGCTGGTAAATTAATGGAGACCTTTTCAATATGTATGACTGCAGTGGGATCATAATCTCTTTTAGTGATGGGGTTAATGTAAACATTTCTACATCCTCTGTATATGGCAGGGGTAGGCAACCTGCGGCTCTCCAGCTGTTGCACGACTACAAGTTCCATCATGCCTCTGCAAGTCAAAGCTGTAAATGTCAGTTCTGTAATGTTGCAATGCCTCATGGGAAATGTAGTTCCACAACAGCTAGAGAGCCGCAGGTTGCCTACCCCTGGTATATGGTGTGCAAAAAGCACTATATAAGGTTTTGCCTGTTGATCATTTAAAGGTGAAGTTTAATCTGTGCAGAGGAGGGTCTGTCCATTCCCTCCACTCAGGTCACAGATTACACTGAAGTTCTGTGCTCTAGCTGTGTAGTGTGGGGCACTGGATACCCCCCCCCCCCCCATGCCTTCTACTGCTGAGAATTAGCCTTTAATCTGTGTACTTAGAGGAGAAAGGGTTGCAGATAAACAGGTAGAACTTGTTATGTAGAAGGATTTGTTTCATCTCTGTGTATCACCTGAGGTCAGTTAATTCCCTGGGTATAGGTAAGGGTTTACGCCTACTTTAATGTAAACCTGCTACAAATGTGACAATTTAAACAATTGAAGAAAAAATGTCTAAAGAGAATTAGGTAGACAGCTACAGTTATACGCTAATCTTGACTTTTCCTGTAAGAGTCAAGGTTGACCTCTGCATTTCACACACACTCATGAGCCTCCCCTATGGGCCCTTAAATGAGGTGGGAATCCTGCCTGATTAACAGAAATGGTGTGTGATGATGGAAGCTTTTTTCGGAAACGTCAAGATCTGCATATAACTTCAGCTGCTTGAATCTGTCGACTAGTCATTTTGGCAGGCAGTTATCAGTGTAGCTGGGTCTGTTTGTACATTTTGGAATAGCCTAGGTTTATGACTTGTTTACATTAAGGCTGGAGTATCAGGTGAATTTTATCGACTTGATCACACTATTAAATTCACTAGCATTCAATCGTTACCAATCACTAAACCTATGGAAGAAATTGATTCCTCTTGTGTTAAGTACACAAGTGGCTTGCAGTAGCCATTAATCTCTAACGTTCATGCTATTCTCTACAGTACATTTTGGAAATATAAATTTTTTTTTGCTGCATATATTTACCGCCACTTTTGGCTAAGTTATATGCCTACAAATGCAAACACATATTTATATAATCTTTGCTACTCATAGAAAGCCGTGTTTGACATAGAAAATTAAATTCAAATGGAAAGCTTACCAAAAAGATTTTATTAAGAGTTAAATTGATGAAGTTCTGCAAAGCAAAAATTAATCTGGTCATGAAATGGTTAATAAAGGAGCCTCAGTTGTTGCGATCAGAGCACCTCAAGGAAAATTGTCTGATATGGGGGGAAACAAATAGCTTCAGTTTGTATAAATATGAAAAGTAAATAATAATAATAACAAAAAAAAAAGACAAAAAGCAAACAGTTGACTTCACCCCTTTCTTAATAAGCTCTTAAAAGTTCCCTTTAAAGAGACCCTGTCAATAACTTCAACCTGCAGGCAGGGCCGGGACAAGGGGTGGGCAAGAAGGGCGGCTGCCCTCTGTGCTCCATGGAGAGTTTCTACCTACAAAATGGCAGTAGTAGTGACAGCAGCTTCAGAGTAACAAACATTTGTGCTGGAGATGAGAGTATTTGTGCTGGGGGGAGGGAGAAGAGGATAAGTGTTAGGAGGGTTGTCTGGTGGGGGGGGGGGTATGTGCTAGGAGGGGGGATTTGGGGGGAGAGTATTTGCACTGGGAAGAGGAAATTCAAGGATGGCAACGGCATTCAATTTATTATAGGAGGCAAAATTTGTGGGGGGGGATTTGTGCTGGGGATGATTTGGGGGACACATCAGACCGCACACAGACGTCCACAACCACCAGCCACCTTTGTGGGGAAGAGGTCCTTGTTCCCATCAACATGTTCCCCCTGCCCCAAAGCACCCTCCCCCTCATGCTGAGGGCATGTGGCCTGCATGCCCAAGCTGCATGCTTGGATAAGAGTCTGGTCTGGATTTCTTAAAAAATTTGGCATGGGGGTTCCCCTCAAAATCCATATCAGACCGGAAGGGCTTGGTATGGATGGGAGAAGACCCCACGCCATTTAAAAAAATAAATACTTTTTTTGATTACTGGCAATTTTTTTTCACATTCAGCTGTCAGCAGGAACAGGGGTGTTCAGCCCATCACAAATAATAATATCTGAAAGAATAAAGAATGTGGTTTACCTATTGTATTTCACACCTAGGACAGATAATGTTTAAATATACCTCACTCTAACACAAAAACGTCTTGAATAAGAACTATAAAATGAAATAAATAGTGGTAATATTGGCCATAAACAAAACACAGACAGGAAAATGTTATTGCCCCCATACGTTGGTAGCCAGTATAGTGGCTCATAACAGTGGTGGCCAATGGAAAACAGACTATCATATATAAGTGGCAAGAGGCAGAACACACTTCATATTGATCAAATGAACTAAGAAATTAAACATATACTGTAGTAATAATAATAATGGCCATAAAAGAAACACAGATAGGAAAACTTTATTGACCCCATACATTGGTGGCCAATATAGTGGCTCATCACATTGGTAGCCAATGGGAAACAGACTATCATATATAAGTGGTCAGTGGCAGGGCACTCTTCATTTTCATCAATAGGAAAACATTCCTATGGAATCCTGATTGAGAAAGGCTGGTATAGACCACAACTTAAATGGCAGCTCTGAGTCTACTGGGGCTGCAGACATCCCATTTAAGATGGTCACACCCAGCAAAAGTCTCAAAGCTTTTGGTTGTCCATACAGGGTAGGCTTTTACAGGTAAATAACATGTGTAAGATATGTTAAATGCACATATAATGTCATGAAGAATTTTGTGGAAATCAATCTGGTGACAGGGTCTCTTTGTGGTAAAGTGAAGTACATTTCTTATGATGGCTTGAAGGTGGCTCTAGGTTCTAATCACAACTCTTTCTATTGCAGAAGATGCAGAGCTGTACCAGCAGGCTGGGGAGGAGTGCCAAAACCAAGATTTCAGCCCCAGCCCTGGCAGTGACCTGGAGGAAGAAGAGGAAGATGAAGAAGATGAAGAACTTTGCAGTGAAGAGAGCAGCAATTCCACTGCTTCTGGAACCATGGACAGGGATCCAAGCGTAGTGGCCACACAGACAGAGGAAGGCCTTGTGGGTCAGATTAAATCTCCTAACTCCCAAGAGACTGGCAAGAACCAAGGGCTGCAGAACCAACAGCAAGGCCAGCATGGCAAGCCCAAAAGAAAACGAGCAGGCTCAGATTCCAAATCTGGTAAGCCCCGCAGAGCTCGCACCGCTTTCACCTATGAACAGTTGGTGGCCCTAGAGAACAAGTTTAAGTCCACCAGGTACTTATCAGTATGCGAGAGACTAAACCTTGCCTTGTCGCTAAGCCTGACTGAAACCCAAGTAAAAATCTGGTTTCAGAACCGACGCACTAAATGGAAGAAGCAGAACCCTGGAGCTGACACCAGTGCCCCTACAGGAGGCTCCAACCATGGAGGAGGGTCTGGTATGGGTGGAGGACTGAGTCCTATTAGTCATTCCCCTCCAATGGGCAATCCGTTAGGCATGCATGGACACCCTGGCTATCCAACCCATGCACCTGGTGGGCTCATGTGTACAGCTCAAATACCCTTCCTTCCAGGACCAGCTGCAGTCCTCTCACCCTTTGTTCTGAGCTCCCAGTCTTATGGGGCTCCAGCTTTTTATGCCCCTCACTTATAAAAGGACCCTAACTGACTGCATTCTGTGTGATTACTGTACAGAGCTGAAAAAATTTCACAAGGGTGCAAATGCCTATGATGGCAAAGACCCTTCTCCAAGGAACAGAGCACCTCTTTAAACCTGAAAGACTTCCATTATGGTGCAGATGCTCCGTAGTGACTAGGACCAACCCTAGAGCAGTAATGCATCCTGAATGTTCCTAACCTGCTATGATATCACAAGAAGCCCTGAGATCCTAGCTAGATAAAAGCCCATGATGTAACTTTTAGGGTTCTTGACCTCAGATGTATCTTTTTCATCTTTCTGATGAAATAACTGTACATTTCTTAAGCCACCTTCACAAAAAAAAAGAAAAAAATCAGAGACCCAGTCAGATTCAAAATCAAATTGGGAGCACTTTAATTCTTGCCCATCTACTTTTAACGCATGAACTAAATTTACATTATAGGGAGAGCTAGATGTTGTCTAGAAATTGTACAGAAAATCCTAAATTGATATTTTGTTTCTCAATAGGTTCTAATTTTTTTTTTTTTTTGATGCAGCAATGATGAAGTCATTGACTTGCATCTGAAAAGCACTTGATTCATACAAAATCTAATCAGAAGGTTTTGATAGCCACCATTTCTGTACATGAATTGGGCCTTATTAAGGCATTAAATGATGGTATTTGCATTGCATTACTTATTCACCTCCTATTCCACTGAATGGGATTCACTAGTGCAACTAACAGATATGTAATCAATACTTTCTTTACAGTTTGGGGATCTTTTTCATATAAAAACAGAAATGAATAAAACAAAAAAAATCTGTGTCCTTTTTCCTCTCAGGGTGAATAGGAATTTAGAACCTGTGACTTAATCTACATTGTTGGAACAAACAATGGATCTTCTTTTCGTGATTTCACGATATACACAATTGTATTGTATGATTTATCCATGAAAGAATTGTAATTAAACAATGTTAATAATGAGTCATCTCCGGCCTGGGGGCTGGGTGGTGGTTTGGCTGCCCCTGGCAGCGAGGGGGTTAAAGTCACATCAGTGAGGTCTGCTACAGTTTTATTGTACCTGATTATTCTACATATTGGTGTATATAAGTTATTATGTTGATGAGGTTTAATTTTATATATTTAATGTATGATGATAGGGCGTTATTATAGAGACTATTTCAAGCACTTTGCTGACAAATTTAAACATTGAACAATAAATAGTAAAAGAAAGCTCTCTGCTTGGGTTTGTGTGTTTTTTTGGCTATTGTTATCAGTTTATTTGTGTTTTTTTTATGTTGGGTTATGAGGTTTTGACACAAATACTAGAAAGACATGGAATAAAAAAAAATTATTACAAAAATATGGAAATATAATTAACATCCAGTAGCATTACATTGAGTTATTTTGTCAATATTTATTCAATCAAATTCATTAATGATCCATGAAATTAAAAATGTGGTTTGTAGGTTGGATGGATAATGGATGGATTGGATGGATGAATGCATGAATGGATGGATAATGGTTGGAATGGATGGATAATGGCTGGATTAGATGGATGGATTGGACAGATGGATAATGGATGGATGAATGGCTGGATAATGGCTAGGATGGATGGATGGATAATGGCTGGAATGGATGGATAATGGCTGGATTGGATGGATAGATTGGAAAGATGGATAATGGATGGATTGGATGGATGGATGGATGAATGGATGGATAATGGCTAGGATGGATGGATGGATAATGGCTGGAATGGATGGATAATGGCTGGATTGGATGGATGGATTGGACAGATGGATAATGGATGGATTGGATGGATGGATGAATGGATGGATAATGGCTAGGATGGATGGATGGATAATGGCTGGAATAGATAGTTGGATGGATGAATGGATGGTTGGATGTATAATGGATGGATGGATGGATGGATGGATAAATAAATAACAGATGGATGGAAGGATAAGTAGATAACTGATGGATTGGATGGACTGATGTATGATATATAGATAACTGATGGATTGGATGGGCTGATGTATGATATATAGATAACTGATGGATTAAATGGATGGACTGATGGATAGAGGAATGGATGGATGGCTAAGTTGATAAATGGTTTGTTGGATGGAAGGATTGATGGATGGATAACAAGATAAATGAAAGATCAGATGGATTAGATTGGTGCTAGACAGACAAACAGATACATAAACAGGAAGCCATGTGGCCCATGTGTTGTCACCACTCTGTGCAGTGCAGAGGATAGTGTCTCAGTGGCCTCTGTAGCAGTAGTCAGTGTATCATGGTATCAACAGTTAAGCGAATAGGAAACCAAGTGATTTGGTGGTCACACCAGCAGTGCTGTGGATTAAATAGTGCCACTCTGGGGAAGGCAGTTGGCACTCAAAGGCACAGTGAGAAAAATAAGTGATAATTATACATATATTATACAGTTGATCATTACTAACAGCTGACCAGTACATAGGGTAGTCAGTAAGCTCAGTGGGTACAGCAACCATGCATATAGGGCAATGAGTAGCTCAGTGATCACAGCAGCTCAGTATATAGGGTAATCAGTATCTCAGTAGTCACAGGAGTCCAGGATATAGTGTAGTGTGTAGTTCAGTGTTCACAACAGTCCAGTATAGGGTAGTGAGTAGCTCAGTGGGAACAGCAACACAGTAAATAGGGTAGTGAGTAGCTCAGTGGTCCAAGGAGCCCAGCATATAAGGTAGTGAGGAGCTCAGAGGTCACAATAGTCCAGTATATAGGGTAGTGGGTAGCTCAGAGGTCACAGTAGTCCAGTATATAGGGTATTGGGTAGCTCAGTGGTCAGAGCAGTCCAGTATAAGGTAATGAGTAGCACAGTGGGCGCAGCAACCCAGCAAATAGGACAGTGAGTAGCTCAGTGGTCACAGCACACCAGTATATAGGGTAATGAGTGAGTAGATCAGTGGTCACTGGAGCTCAATATATAAGGTAGCGAGTAGCTCAGTGGTCACAGTTAGAGATGAGCGAATCGAAGTAGGCGAAGTGGAATTCGTTTCGAATATTAGGAAAATTTCGATTCGCGTCGAATCCGAAAATAAGCAGACTTCGGATGCGCGAATCGAAATTTTTCCTAAAATGGCGGCGACATGAGCGGCGACGGAGCGGGGATGTCTGGGAAGGCGCGCAGACAAGGCGCGCTGACCCATAATGCATTCATTCATGACATGTGATCGCATTAGCCAATCAGCAGCCAGCCAGCCAGCACAGTGTAATGGTCGAGCTATAAATGGCGGCCATTTTAGAATTCTCCATTTGCCTCCAGTCATTCAACAGAGGCAGACCTGGCTGTATGCAGGGAGAAAGTTAGGGACACAGAAACGTTAGTTAGGGCCACAGAATCGTTAGTTAGGGCCACAGAATCATTACCTAGGGCCATAGAAACGTTACATAGGGCCACAGAAACGTTACTTAGGGCCACAGAATCGTTAGTTAGGGCCACAGAAACGTTACTTAGGGACACAGAATTGTTACTCAGGGACAGACAGAATTGTTACTGAGGGATACAGAATTGTTACTGAGGGCCACAGAATCGTTACTTAGGGCCACAGAAACGTTACTTAGGGCCACAGAATTGTTACTTAGGGACAGACACAGAATTGTTACTGAGGGACACAGATTTGTTACTGAGGGCCACAGAATCGTTACTTAGGGCCACAGAATTGTTACTTAGGGACAGACACAGAATTGTTAGTGAGGGACACAGATTTGTTACTGAGGGCCACAGAATCGTTACTTAGGGCCACAGAAACGTTACTTAGGGCCACAGAATTGTTACTTAGGGACAGACACAGAATTGGTATTGAGGGACACAGAATTGTTACTAAGGGCCACAGAAACGTTACTTAGGGCCACAGAAACGTTACTTAGGGCCACAGAATCGTTACTTAGGGCCACAGAAACGTTACTTAGGGACACAGAATTGTTACTCAGGGACAGACAGAATTGTTACTGAGGGATACAGAATTGTTACTGAGGGCCACAGAATCGTTACTTAGGGCCACAGAAACGTTACTTAGGGCCACAGAATTGTTACTTAGGGACAGACACAGAATTGTTACTGAGGGACACAGATTTGTTACTGAGGGCCACAGAATCGTTACTTAGGGCCACAGAAACGTTACTTAGGGCCACAGAATTGTTACTTAGGGACAGACACAGAATTGTTATTGAGGGACACAGAATTGTTACTGAGGGCCATAGAAACGTTACTTAGGGCCACAGAAACGTTACTTAGGGCCACAGAATCGTTACTTAGGGCCACAGAAACGTTACTTAGGGCCACAGAAACGTTACTTAGGGACACAGAATTGTTACTCAGGGACAGACAGAATTGTTACTGAGGGATACAGAATTGTTACTGAGGGCCACAGAATCGTTAGTTAGGGCCACAGAAACGTTACTTAGGGCCACAGAATTGTTACTTAGGGACAGACAGAATTGTTACTGAGGGACACAGATTTGTTACTGAGGGCCACAGAATCGTTACTTAGGGCCACAGAATTGTTACTTAGGGACAGACACAGAATTGTTACTGAGGGACACAGATTTGTTACTGAGGGCCACAGAATCGTTACTTAGGGCCACCGAAACGTTACTTAGGGCCACAGAATTGTTACTTAGGGACAGACACATAATTGTTATTGAGGGACACAGAATTGTTACTGAGGGCCACAGAACCGTTACTTAGGGCCACAGAAACGTTACTTAGGGCCACAGAATTGTTACTTAGGGACAGACACAGAATTGTTACTGAGGGACACAGATTTGTTACTGAGGGCCACAGAATCGTTACTTAGGGCCACAGAATTGTTACTTAGGGACAGACACAGAATTGTTATTGAGGGACAAAGAATTGTTACTGAGGGCCACAGAACCGTTACTTAGGGCCGCAGAAACGTTACTTAGGGCCACAGAATTGTTACTTAGGGACAGACACAGAATTGTTACTGAGGGACACAGATTTGTTACTGAGGGCCACAGAAACGTTACTTAGGGCCACAGAAACGTTACTTAGGGCCACAGAATCGTTAGTTAGGGCCACAGAAACGTTACTTAGGGACACAGAATTGTTACTCAGGGACAGACACAGAATTGTTACTGAGGGATACAGAATTGTTACTGAGGGCCACAGAATCGTTACTTAGGGCCACAGAAACGTTACTTAGGGCCACAGAAACGTTACTTAGGGCCACAGAATTGTTATTGAGGGACACAGAATTGTTACTGAGGGCCACAGAATTGTTACTGAGGGACACAGAACCGTTACTTAGGGCCACAGAAACGTTACTTAGGGCCACAGAATTGTTACTTAGGGACAGACACAGAATTGTTACTGAGGGACACAGATTTGTTACTGAGGGCCACAGAAACGTTACTTAGGGTCACAGAAACGTTACTTAGGGCCACAGAATCGTTACTTAGGGCCACAGAAACGTTACTTAGGGCCACAGAAACTTTACTTAGGGCCACAGAATTGTTACTTAGGGACACAGAATTGTTACTCAGGGACAGACACAGAATTGTTACTGAGGGATACAGAATTGTTACTGAGGGCCACAGAAACGTTACTTAGGGCCACAGAAACGTTACTTAGGGCCACAGAATTGTTACTTAGGGACAGACACAGAATTGTTACTGAGGGACACAGAATTGTTACTGAGGGCCACAGAACCGTTACTTAGGGCCACAGAAACGTTACTTAGGGACACAGAATTGTTACTCAGGGACAGACACATAATTGTTACTGAGGGACACAGAATTGTTACTGAGGGCCACAGAACTGTTACTGAGGGCCACAGAACTGTTACTTAGGGCCACAGAAACGTTACTTAGGGACACAGAAACGTTACTTAGGGCCACAGAAACGTTACTTAGGGCTACAGAAACGTTACTTAGGGCCACAGAATCGTTACTTAGGGCAACAGAATCGTTAATTAGGGCCACAGAAACGTTACTTAGGGACACAGAAACGTTACTTAGGGACACAGAATTGTTACTCAGGGACAGACACAGAATTGTTACTGAGGGACACAGATTTGTTACTGAGGGCCACAGAACCGTTACTTAGGGCCACAGAAACGTTACTTAGGGACACAAAATTGTTACTCAGGGACAGACACAGAATTGTTACTGAGGGACACAGAATTGTTACTGAGGGACACAGAATTGTTACTGAGGGACACAGAATTGTTACTCAGGGACACAGAATTGTTACTCAGGGACACAGAATTGTTACTGAGGGACACAGAATTGTTACTCAGGGACACAGAATTGTTACTCAGGGACACAGAATTGTTACTCAGGGACAGACACAGAATTGTTACTCAGGGACAGACACAGAATTGTTACTGAGGGACACAGAATTGTTACTGAGGGACACAGATTTGTTACTGAGGGACACAGAACCGTTACTTAGGGCCACAGAAACGTTACTTAGGGACACAGAATTGTTACTCAGGGACAGACACAGAATTGTTACTCAGGGACACAGAATTGTTACTGAGGGACACAGAATGGTTACTGAGGGACACAGAATTGTTACTCAGGGACACAGAATTGTTACTCAGGGACACAGAATTGTTACTCAGGGACATAGAATTGTTACTCAGGGACACAGAATTGTTACTCAGGGACAGACACAGAATTGTTACTGAGGGACACAGAATTGTTACTGAGGGACACAGAATTGTTACTGAGGGCCACAGAACTGTTACTTAGGGCCACAGAATTGTTACTCAGGGACAGACACAGAATTGTTACTCAGGGACACAGAATCGTTTAATTAAAGAGTATGTCAGACAACATGCAGAGGAGTGGCAGAGGAGGCAATGTTTTAGGAGCGAGCAGACGTGGCAGCAGAGGAAGGGGTCGAGGCAGCACTATTCGCAGCCAGAGGCCAGTGCTCCCGGTGTCATCCAGCGTTCGTGTCTCCACCGACAACCCTGCCGTCATCGATTGGTTGGCTCGGTCGTCTTCCTCTTCCCAGGTCACCTCTGACACCTACAGCCAACGGTCGGTGGGTACGTCAGACACAACCGTTAGTTGGCATGGCCCGGGACCAAGCCCACTGAAATCACGTGTCCTCTACCTGCCCCTGTCCTTTGGTGTTCCCTCACCAAGCGAAGTATCGCATGCTGTGGGCTCAGCCCCACTGTACAGTGAGGAAGAGCAAACAGAGGGCGGTCAGGAACGGGGGGAGACATCCGCCTCTTCAGCAGCCAGGCGAAGAAGTAGTGGAGAGGAGAGTGGCTCGGTAGCCGGTCTAGAGACAGGTCTGTCTCCTGACCCACACGCAGCCGAGGGGGCTAGTAGTGAGGCGGAGACCCTAATTGATGATGAGGAGGCTGATCGCACTTGGCAGCCTCGTCGTCATCAGGCTATTGTTTCCGCATCATCAGGAGAAGAGGATGGCAGCTTGGCAGCAAGCAAAACGGTCGGTGGGTTGCCCAGGAGGCAGCAGGGTCGCAGCAGTGTCAGTGGAGGCAAACAGCCACGGAGTACAGCACCAGCTCCACTGCAGCCTACCACCACGGCCAGTAGTGGTGCCGGTGTGCACGGAGGAAGCAGCAGTCAGCCAGTGAGGAGTATCGGGGGCAAAGTTTCCAACTCGGCGGTGTGGCAATTTTTTGTCAAGCCGCCCGAGGAAGTAAACGTAGCCGTATGTCGACTATGTGGCCAGAAAGTCAAGCGTGGCCAGGGGGCCCATGTTGGGACTACAGCGTTGCGGCAGCATATGCAGCGTCGCCATTTGGTGGCCTGGGAAAACCGTGATAAAGATACGGCGGTTCTGCCCGCCCCAGCCCCCGCTCCATCACCCGCTCCGTTACTTGCTCCGCCACCCGACGTCAATCGCCCTCTATCAGCCAGTCAAGGCTCCAACACCTCTGCTGAGGGGAGTTGTCGCTCGTTGCCATCTTCCGCTCGTTCAGATGCTCCTTCTCCTGCTACTCCTCTTCACGGATTCCGTCAGCAGTCTTTCTTGGAATCCGTTTCCAAGAGACAACAGTTTGCGAGCACGCACCCGACGGTGCAAAAGCTGAACGTCCTCCTGTCCAAGTTGCTGGTGCTGCAGTCCCTCCCTTTCCAAGTGGTGGACTCAGCACCTTTCCGAGAAATGATGGCTTGTGCCGCGCCGCGGTGGAGAGTGCCAAGCCGTCATTTCTTCGCCAAAAAGGCAGTGCCAGCCCTGCATTCACATGTAGAAGAGATGGTGGGCCAGTCTTTGAGCATGTCGGTCTCTGCCAAAGTGCACGGCAGCGCCGACGTGTGGAGCTGTAACTACGGTCAGGGACAGTACATGTCATTTACGGCCCACTGGGTGAACGTGGTGCCGGCACAGCCGCACCAGCAACTTGGACAGGTCACGCCGCTTTTGCCTCCACGTTTGCACGTCCTTGGTCCACAAAAGATGTCCGCCTCTACCACCTCTTCTTCCTTCGTGTCCTCAGCCGCCACCCCCGTGCCAAGTCCCATTACCCGACCGGCATATCACATGTGCAGGGCGCAACGGTGTCACGCTGTGCTGCACCTGGTATGCCTTGGCGAACGTAGTCACACAGGGGAGGAACTTCTCAGTGTAATGAACAGAGAAATCGACAGATGGCTGTCTCCGCGCAAACTGAAAATCGGAACCATGTTGACCGACAATTGAAAGAACATGGTGTCTGCTCTGCGTCAAGGAAGGTTGTGCCATGCGCCATGCATGGCTCACGTGTTCAATCTGGTTGTCAAGCGGTTCCTAAAATCCACCATCCCACTGCAAGACATCCTTAAAATGTCACGTAAACTTTGCATGCATTTCAGCCATTCCTACACCGCAAAGCACACCCTCCTTGAGCTGCAGCGGCAGAACGGAATTCCACAGCATCGCCTGATCTGCGACGTTGCAACAAGGTGGAATTCAACCCTACACACGTTAGACCGCCTTTACGAACAGCGAAAGGCCATCACCGATTTCCTGATGTTACAAGCGGATAAAGGTACTCCCCTGTGTAACTTCGATGTCAGCCATTGGCAGCTCATGCGTGACACCTGCCGCTTGCTCAGGCCCTTTGAGGAGGCCACGCTATTTGTGAGTCGCCAGGACTATGGGATGAACGACGTCATTCCTCTGTTGCACGTCCTGGAACAAATGCTGTTAACAATGGCTGGTCAGGGTGCGGTAGACGTGGCGCACAGATCTCAACGCCACATGACCCCTGTGGGGGCAGGACAGGAAGAAGAGGAGGAGGTAGAGGAGGACATTGGTGCTCAGGAATTATTGAGTGAAATGGGTGGTTTTTCCACTCAGCGGACAGGAGTGGAGGAGCAGGAGCATCTGGTAGAGGAGGAGGAGACAGAGGACCCAGACGCACCGTGGCAGTATGCTGTGGAGATGGAGGCAGGGAGTCCCTCGCATTCCTTGGCACAAATGGCCCATAGCATGCTCGGTTGCTTGCGTAGCGACAGCCGAATAATAACCATCAGACAGAGGGATGACTTTTGGCTGTCCACCTTGTTGGACCCTCGCTACCGTTCAAAAATGGTGGCCTTTTTCACACCTGCTGAGAGGGAGGCCAAAATAACGTACTATAAAAACCACCTATGTAGTCAGTTGGTCTCTGCCTTTGTGCGCCAACGTCCATCCTCAGACACTGTGGGCCCTGTGCGCTCGCGTTCCGCTGCCATGGCAGCAGGGGAGGGGTGGGGTGGTAGGAGCAGTGGTAGCTCCACCAGCAGCGGCTGCCTCAGTCTGCAGTCGATGATGAGTAGCTTTCTTCACCAGCGCAGTGAGGAAACTACTAACCAGCCGCAGCAGCAGCAGCATCAGGTGGACCTGGAGCAGGACCTCAAACAACAGGCTTGGGCCTACTTGGACAGCACCCTGCCAACCGAGGTAGACAATCCCCTTGACTACTGGGCAACGAAACTTGACCTTTGGCCCCAACTAGCTGAATTTGCCCTTGAAAGGCTGTCATGCCCGGCCAGTAGCGTGGCATCGGAGCGCGTGTTTAGTGCGGCAGGAGGTATTGTAACTCCGCGAAGGACACGACTGTCCACCCAAAGTGTGGAGAGACTCACGTTTGTGAAAATGAATCAGGCGTGGATTAGTCTGGATTTCAAACCACCAGTTCCTGACACAACTGACTAAATCCGCCATGAATCATGCCCCTGCCATGTGCCACTTTCAGGTCTACTCACACTGCTGGTGTGTTGAATTTTTTGTCATAGGGTGCTGGCAGATTACGGGCCTCCCATAGCTGCTGCCAGGCCCCTAATCTGCCATGGGCCCCTATACCGCCTCCTCATGCTGCTGCCAGGTCCAGAGTCTCTCATGGGTCCCTGTACGGCCTCCCATTGCTGCTGTCTCCATCGCCACACTCTGCCATGTGCCACTTTCAGGTCTCCTCACACTGCTGGTGTGTTCCATTTTTTGACATAGGGTGCTGGCAGATTACGGGCCTCCCATAGCTGCTGCCAGGCCCCTAATCTGCCATGGGCCCCTATACCGCCTCCTCATGTTGCTGCCAAGTCCAGAGTCTGTCATGGGTCCCTGTACGGCCTCCCATTGCTGCTGTCTCCATCACCACACTCTGCCATGTGCCACTTTCAGGTCTCCTCACACTGCTGGTGTGTTCCATTTTTTGTCATAGGGTGCTGGCAGATTACGGGCCTCCCATAGCTGCTGCCAGGCCCCTAATCTGCCATGGGCCCCTATACCGCCTCCTCATGCTGCTGCCAGGTCCAGAGTCTCTCATGGGTCCCTGTACGGCCTCCCATTGCTGCTATCTCCATCGCCACACTCTGCCATGTGCCACTTTCAGGTCTCCTCACACACTGCTGGTGTGTTCAATTTTTTGACATAGGGTGCTGGCAGATTACGGGCCTCCCATAGCTGCTGCCAGGCCCCTAATCTGCCATGGGCCCCTGTACCGCCTCCTCATGCTGCTGCCAGGTCCAGAGTCTGTCATGGGTCCCTGTACGGCCTCCCATTGCTGCTGTCTCCATCGCCACACTCTGCCATGTGCCACTTTCAGGTCTCCTCACACTGCTGGGGTGTTCCATTTTTTGTCATAGGGTGCTGGCAGATTACGGGCCTCCCATAGCTGCTGCCAGGCCCCTAATCTGCCATGGGCCCCTATACCGCCTCCTCATGCTGCTGCCAGGTCCAGAGTCTCTCATGGGTCCCTGTACGGCCTCCCATTGCTGCTGTCTCCATCGCCACACTCTGCCATGTGCCACTTTCAGGTCTCCTCACACTGCTGGTGTGTTCCATTTTTTGTCATAGGGTGCTGGCAGATTACGGGCCTCCTATAGCTGCTGCCAGGCTCCTAATCTGCCATGGGCCCCTGTACCGCCTCCTCATGCTGCTGCCAGGTCCAGAGTCTCTCATGGGTCCCTGTACGGCCTCCCATTGCTGCTGTCTCCATCGCCACACTCTGCCATGTGCCACTTTCAGGTCTCCTCACACTGCTGGTGTGTTCCATTTTTTGTCATAGGGTGCTGGCAGATTACGGGCCTCCTATAGCTGCTGCCAGGCCCCTAATCTGCCATGGGCCCCTGTACCGCCTCCTCATGCTGCTGCCAGGTCCAGAGTCTCTCATGGGTCCCTGTACGGCCTCCCATTGCTGCTGTCTCCATCGCCACACTCTGCCATGTGCCACTTTCAGGTCTCCTCACACTGCTGGTGTGTTCCATTTTTTGTCATAGGGTGCTGGCAGATTACGGGCCTCCCATAGCTGCTGCCAGGCCCCTAATCTGCCATGGGCCCCTGTACCGCCTCCTCATGCTGCTGCCAGGTCCACAGTGTCTCATGCCATGTGCCACTTTCAGGTCTCCTCACACTGCTGGTGTGTTGAATTTTTTGTCATAGGGTGCTGGCAGATTACGGGCCTCCTATAGCTGCTGCCAGGCCCCTAATCTGCCATGGGCCCCTTTACCGCCTCCTCATGCTGCTGCCAGGTCCAGAGTCTCTCATGGGTCCCTGTACGGCCTCCCATTGCTGCTATCTCCATCGCCACACTCTGCCATGTGCCACTTTCAGGTCTCCTCACACTGCTGGTGTGTTCAATTTTTTGACATAGGGTGCTGGCAGATTACGGGCCTCCCATAGCTGCTGCCAGGCCCCTAATCTGCCATGGGCCCCTGTACCACCTCCTCATGCTGCTGCCAGGTCCAGAGTCTCTCATGGGTCCCATTACGGCCTCCCATTGCTGCTGTCTCCATCGCCACACTCTGCCATGTGCCACTTTCAGGTCTCCTCACACACTGCTGGTGTGTTGAATTTTTTGACATAGGGTTCTGGCAGATTACGGGCCTCCCATAGCTGCTGCCAGGCCCCTAATCTGCCATGGGCCCCTGTACCGCCTCCTCATGCTGCTGCCAGGTCCACAGTGTCTCATGCCATGTGCCACTTTCAGGTCTCCTCACACTGCTGGTGTGTTCAATTTTTTGACATAGGGTGCTGGCAGATTACGGGCCTCCTATAGCTGCTGCCAGGCCCCTAATCTGCCATGGGCCCCTATACCGCCTCCTCATGCTGCTGCCAGGTCCAGAGTCTCTCATGGGTCCCTGTACGGCCTCCCATTGCTGCTGTCTCCATCGCCACACTCTGCCATGTGCCACTTTCAGGTCTCCTCACACACTGCTGATGTGTTCAATTTTTTGACATAGGGTGCTGGCAGATTACGGGCCTCCCATTGCTGCTGCCAGGCCCGTAATCTGCCATGGGCCCCCGTACCGACTCCTCATGCTGTGACGTTGCAACAAGGTGGAATTCAACCCTACATATGTTAGACCGCCTTTACGAACAGCAAAAGGCCATCACAGATTTCCTGATGTTAAAAGCGGATAAAGGTACTCCCTGTGTAACTTAGATGTCAGCCATTGGCAGCTCATGCGTGACACCTGCGCTTGCTCAGGCCCTTTGAGGAGGCCACGCTATTCGTGAGTCGGCAGGACTATGGGATGAACGACGTCATTCCTCTGTTGCACGTCCTGGAACAAATGCTGTTAACAATGGCTGGTCAGGGTGCGGTAGACGTGGCGCACAGATCTCAACGCCACATGACCCCTGTGGGGGCAGGACAGGAAGAAGAGGAGGAGGTAGAGGAGGACATTGGTGCTCAGGAATTATTGAGTGAAATGGGTGGTTTTTCCACTCAGCGGACAGGAGTGGAGGAGCAGGAGCATCTGGTAGAGGAGGAGGAAGAGGAGACAGAGGACCCAGACGCACCGTGGCAGTATGCTGTGGAGATGGAGGCAGGGAGTCCCTCGCATTCCTTGGCACAAATGGCCCATAGCATGCTCACTTGCTTGCGTACCGACAGCCGAATAATAACCATCAGACAGAGGGATGACTTTTGGCTGTCCACCTTGTTGGACCCTCGCTACCGTTCAAAAATGGTGGCCTTTTTCACACCTGCTGAGAGGGAGGCCAAAATAACGTACTATAAAAACCACCTATGTAGTCAGCTGGTCTCTGCCTTTCTGCGCCAACGTCCATCCTCAGACACTGTGGGCCCTGTGCGCTCGCGTTCCGCTGCCATGGCAGCAGGGGAGGGGTGGGGTGGTAGGAGCAGTGGCAGCTCCACCAGCAGCAGCTGCCTCAGTCTGCAGTCGATGATGAGTAGCTTTCTTCACCAGCGCAGTGAGGAAACTAATAACCAGCCGCAGCAGCAGCATCAGGTGGACCTGGAGCAGGACCTCAAACAACAGGCTTAGGCCTACTTGGACAGCACCCTGCCAACCGAGGTAGACAATCCCCTTGACTACTGGGCAACGAAACTTGACCTTTGGCCCCAACTAGCTGAATTTGCCCTTGAAAGGCTGTCATGCCCGGCCAGTAGCGTGGCATCGGAGCGCGTGTTTAGTGCGGCAGGAGGTATTGCAACTCCGCGGAGGACACGACTGTCCACCCAAAGTGTGGAGAGACTCACGTTTGTGAAAATGAATCAGGCGTGGATTAGTCTGGATTTCAAACCACCAGTTCCTGACACAACTGACTAAATCCGCCATGAATCATGCCCCAAACATGTGCCACTTTCAGGTCTCCTCACACTGCTGGTGTGTTCCATTTTTTGTCATAGGGTGCTGGCAGATTACGGGCCTCCCATAGCTGCTGCCAGGCCCCTAATCTGCCATGGGCCCCTATACCGCCTCCTCATGCTGCTGCCAAGTCCAGAGTCTCTCATGGGTCCCTGTACGGCCTCCCATTGCTGCTGTCTCCATCGCCACACTCTGCCATGTGCCACTTTCAGGTCTCCTCACACTGCTGGTGGGTTCCATTTTTTGTCATAGGGTGCTGGCAGATTACGGGCCTCCCATAGCTGCTGCCAGGCCCCTAATCTGCCATGGGCCCCTATACCGCCTCCTCATGCTGCTGCCAGGTCCAGAGTCTCTCATGGGTCCCTGTACGGCCTCCCATTGCTGCTGTCTCCATCGCCACACTCTGCCATGTGCCACTTTCAGGTCTCCTCACACTGCTGGTGTGTTCCATTTTTTGTCATAGGGTGCTGGCAGATTACGGGCCTCCCATAGCTGCTGCCAGGCCCCTAATCTGCCATGGGTCCCCGTACCGACTCCTCATGCTGCTGCCAGGCCCGTAATCTGTCATGGGCCCCTGTTGTCGCTTGTTGGCATATTCCGCTCGTTCAGATGCTCCTTCTCCTGCTACTCCTCTTCACGGATTCCGTCAGCAGTCTTTCTTGGAATCCGTTTCCAAGAGACAACAGTTTGCGAGCACGCACCCGACGGTGCAGAAGCTGAACGTCCTCCTGTCCAAGTTGTTGCTGCCAGGCTCGTAATCTGTCATGCGCCCCTGTACCGCCTCCTCATGCTGCTGCCAGGTCCAGAGTGTGTCATGGGCCCCCGTACCGACTCCTCATGCTGCTGCCAGGCCCGTAATCTGTCATGGGCCCCTGTACCGCCTCCCCATGCTGCTGCCAGGTCCAGAGTGTGTCATGGGTCCCTGTACGGCCTCCCATTGCTGCTGCCAGGCCCGTAATCTGCCATGGGCCCCCGTACCAACTCCTCATGCTGCTGCCAGGCCCGTAATCTGTCATGGGCCCCTGTACCGCCTCCTCATGCTGCTGCCAGGTCCAGAGTGTGTCATGGGTCCCTGTACGGCCTCCCATTGCTGCTGTCTCCATCGCCACACTCTGCCATGTGCCACTTTCAGGTCTCCTCACACTGCTGGTGGGTTCCATTTTGTCATAGGGTGCTGTATGGCCTCCCATTGCTGCTGCCTCCACCGCCACACTGTGGCTCCACACTCTGGTTTTGGCCCCGTGACTGCCCAAATGAGTGAAGTGTGCGGTGATTCTAAGATCGACGGCACTCATCTGCATGTCATACTGACTGTCAGTATTATTTCTCTTCCCCAGCAGACTCCAAGGGCATTTAAATTAAAGGTACAGTGTTCTGCACTAATATAAAGTCTCTCTGAAGCCTAGAAACACCCTTTTATAAGTTAAATTCGCAGCGAATATATTCGACTCGAATCGAAATTTTTCCACGAATTCGCCGAATCAGTCGAATCGAATTTTTGAATACTTCGCTCATCTCTAGTCACAGTAGTCCAGTGTATAGGGCAGTGAGTAGCTCAGTGATCACAGGAGTCCAGTATATAGGGCAGTGAGTAGCTCAGTGGTCACAGTAGTCCAGTATATAGGGTAGCGAGTAGCTCAGTGGTCACAGGAGTCCAGTATATAGGGCAGCGAGTAGCTCAGTGGTCACAGTAGTCCAGTATATAGGGTAGCGAGTAGCTCAGTGGTCACAGTAGTCCAGTATATAGGGCAGCGAGTAGCTCAGTGGTCACAGGAGTCCAGAATATAGGGTAGCGAGTAGCTCAGTGGTCACAGTAGTCCAGTATATAGGGTAGCGAGTAGCTCAGTGGTCACAGTAGTCCAGTATATAGGGTAGCGAGTAGCTCAGTGGTCACAGGAGTCCAGTATATAGGGTAGCGAGTAGCTCAGTGGTCACAGTAGTCCAGTATATGGGGTAGCGAGTAGCTCAGTGGTCACAGTAGTCCAGTATATGGGGTAGCGAGTAGCTCAGTGGTCACAGTAGTCCAGTATATGGGGTAGCGAGTAGCTCAGTGGTCACAGTAGTCCAGTATATGGGGTAGCGAGTAGCTCAGTGGTCACAGTAGTCCAGTACAGTTGTGTCCAAAATTATTCAACCCCCACTGAAATTGAGTGTTTTGGCCAGTTTGACATTGCTTTTGATCATTCAGTCATCTTGCTTACATTTACATTAAAGAGGCACTTGTAGGTCAGACAAATATAACATAACAGTTATAATGAAATAACCACAAATGTCTTTTCTGTGCTCACAGCATTATCAGTTTTATTCAACCCCCAAGTGACATTCAATCTTAGTACTTAGTACAGCATCCTTTTACAGTTATAACAGCTTTTAAACGTGAAGCATAGCTTGACACAAGTGTCTTGCAGCGATCTACGGGTATCTTCGCCCATTCTTCATGGGCAAAGGCCTCCAGTTCAGTCACATTCTTAGGCTTGCGCACTGCAACTGCTTTCTTTAAGTCCCACCAGAGGTTCTCAATCGGATTTAAGTCTGGTGACTGCGATGGCCACTCCAAAATGTTCCAGCCTTTCCTCTGCAACCATGCTCTAGTGGACTTGGAGGTATGCTTGGGATCATTGTCCTGTTGAAAGGTCCAACGTCTCCCAAGCCTCAGGTGTGTGACGGACTGCATCACGTTTCCATCCAATATCTCCTGGTACTGAAGAGAATTCATGGTACCTTGCACACGCTGAAGCTTCCCTGTACCTGCAGAAGCAAAACAGCCCCAAAGCATGATTGACCCTCCACCATGCTTCACAGTAGGCAAGGTGTTCTTTTCATCATAGGCCTTGTTCTTCCTCCTCCAAACATAGCGTTGATCCATGGGCCCAAACAGTTCTAATTTTGTTTCATCAGTCCACAGAACACTATCCCACAACTTTTGTGGTTTGTCCACATGGCTTTTGGCATACTGCAGTCGACTCTTCTTATTCTTTGGAGACAGCAAGGGGGTACGCCTGGGAGTTCTGGCACGGAGGCCTTCATTACGCAGTGTGCGTCTTATTGTCTGGGCTGAAACTTCTGTACCCACATCTGACAAATCTTTTCTCAGTTCCTCAGCAGTCACACGGGGACTTCTCTCCACTCTACGCTTCAGGTAGCGCACAGCAGTCGAAGTCAGCATCTTCTTTCTGCCACGACCAGGTAGCGTTTCAACAGTGCCCTTTGCCTTGAATTTGCGAATGATGCTTCCTAAGGTGTCTCTTGGTATGTTTAACATCTTTGCAATCTTCTTATAGCCATTGCCCTTCCTGTGAAGAGAAATCACCTCTTCTCTTGTCTTCCTGGACCATTCTCTTGCCTTCACCATGTTTGTAACCACACCAGTAAATGTCTAGAAGGAGCTGAGTATCACAGTCATTTTAAAGCTGCCTAATTGGTGCTTATTATGCTTGATTGCTGCTCGGTGACATCCACAGGTGTTTTCAATACCTGATGGAAAGCACCTGTATGAACCTCTGTTCTTCAGAGTGGTAGTCTTTAAGGGGTTGAATAATTGTGGCAATGAAGAAACCACATAAGAACCATTTACTACTGTATTACATAAACAATTGATGTCATTTTAGTTGCATTTGGGTAGTTACAACGTCCTTGTAGGATTTGATTCTGAATACAATTCCAAATGTACACTATAGTCCCTAAACCCCTTTACAGCATTGGGGGTTGAATAATTTTGGACACAACTGTATATAGGGTAGCGAGTAGCTCAGTGGTCACAGTAGTCCAGTATATAGGGTAGCAAGTAGCTCAGTGGTCACAGGAGTCCAGTATATAGGGTAGCGAGTAGCTCAGTGGTCACAGTAGTCCAGTATATAGGGTAGCGAGTAGCTCAGTGGTCACAGTAGTCCAGTATAAAGAGTAGTGAGTAGTTCAGTGATTACAGCAGCCTAATAAATAGGGCAGTGAGTAGCTCAGGGGTTCCAGCAGTCCAGTATATGGTGTATTTAGTAGCTCAGTGGTCACAACAAGCCAGTATATACTGTCATGAGTAAGTCAATGATCGCAGCAATCCAACATATAGGGTATTGTGTAGCTCAGTGGTCACAACGGTCTACTCTGTAGGGTAGTGAGTGGGTAGCTTAGAGGTCACAGCAGCATAGTATAGAGGGAGTAGCTCAGTGGTCACAGCAGCCTAAAATGTAGTGTAGTGTAGTCAGTAGGTCAGCAGTAGTTCATTGGACAGTAAGTAGCTCAGTGGATAACACATATCTGACACCCATGCAGTGTCCTGGCAGCAGTGTACCATGCAGCACCTCCTGCAGCCGCTATGTGACAATATTCACTGATATCTCTCTAATCCTATTAGCTCCTTCCTCTTGTTGGCTTTCTTGAGTGAGCATTTTTGACAACCTTTCTCCTGCTGCTGACACCTGAAGCGTGAGCAAGTTATTATTGGTGACAGTGAAATGACATGGATGTCTATTGATGGAAATGGCAAGAGGAGGTGGCCGAGATAGCAGAGGAGCAGGAGAGCTGCACACAGTGTCCACAAGAGGGCGCTACAATAAACACTTATTTCTATGGATACAATGTAACATTTCTTTCTATGAATACATTGTAATATTTATTTCTATGGATTTCTTTCAATGGATACATTGTATCATTTTTTCTATGTATGTATGTGTAGATAGATAGATAGATAGATAGATAGATAGATAGATAGATAGATAGATAGATAGAAATATTTATTTTTATGGATACAATGTATCATGTCTGTTTCTACGGATACATTGTAACATTTATTTCTGTGGATACACTGTACCATGGTTTTATGGATACAATGTAACATTTCTTTCTATGGATACAATGAGCTATTTCTTTTTATAGATACAATGTAACATTTTCTTTCTATGGATACAATTGACCATTTCTTTTATGGATACAATGTAACATTTCTTTCTATGGATACATTGTAATATTTCTTTCTATGGATACCGTACATGTGTTGTAACCAGGGGCGGACTGACAACTCATGGGGCCCCCGGGCAATAGGGGATCATGGGGCCCCTGTGTCCTTGCCCAAACTCAAAAAAGCCTATGAAAAAGGTATCAGGGGCATCTCATGGGGCCCCCTACTGACCCTGGGCACTCAGGCAGTGCCTGAGTTTCCAAATGGTCAGTCTGCCCCTGGTTGTAACCCACCACGGTGCACAGATGATCTCTGTGTTAAAGTGGTTGTAAAGGCTCAAGGGTTTTTACCTTCATGTATTCTATGCATGAAGTTAAAAAACCTTCTGTGTGCAGCGCCCCCAGCCCCTTCCAATCCTTACCTGAGCCCCCTATGATCCAGCAATGTTTTCAACAGCCTCTGCTGTCTGGGGACTCTTCCTCCTCATTGGCTGAGACAGCAACAGGAGCCCATTGGCTCCCACTGCCATCAATCACAGCCAGTGAGCCAATGAAGAGTGAGCAGGGGCAGGGTGAAGCCACGGCTCTACGTGTCTTATGGATGCATGCAGCTCGGGGATGAGCATGCAGAGGTGCCACCAGGGTGAATGACCCGCACCACCATTCGCGGCCTCAGCTGTCAATCACCGGGTCCCGGCCAGTGATTCCCCACCGGCACCTGGCATCCTCCAAGGATTTGCAATGGGTAGAGACCTGTATGTAGTCCTGCATAAGTTCAGTGCCATTACTAGTAAAAAAAAAAAAAAAAATTTTTTTTTTTAAATTCCAGTCTCTATACCACCATTTGTAGACACTATGACTTTCACGTAAACCAATTAATTTACACGTATTGGGATTTTGTTTAGCAAAGACATGTAGCAGAATATATTTTGGCCTAAATTTATGATGAAATTTTTTTTTTTTTTTTTTTTTTTTTTTACTGGACATGTTTAATAGCAAAAAGTCAAAAATATTGTTTTTTTTCTCAAAATTTTTTTTTATAGCGCAAAAAAATAAAAAATGCACTGGTGATCAATACCACCACAATAAATCTCCATTTGTAGGAAAAAAAGGACGTAAATTTCATTTGGGTGCAGTGTTGCAATTGTCAGTTAAAGTAACGCAGCATCGTATTGCAAAAAATGGCCTGGTCAGGAAGGGAAATTTGTACGGATGTTTCCTGTGGAAGTAATGATAACAGTTAGACACTTAGGGCTGATTCACAGTTTCTTGGCATTTGATCAAAGTTTATGAAGGTAATACATGAGGAGTCTGCACCCTCTTGTGCGAGTTTTTACTATGTGCTGCATTGCCTTACAACACAATACCAATAAAGTTTAACAAACACTTCCTGCTGCCATCTTCTTTTTCTACACTACACTTTATCAGCAGTCATGTCACAGTAAACAAACATTAGCACAGCTCAACATGCAAAAAAAACCTCAAAGTGCAAGTAAATACATTGTAGATGCATCAGAAACATGTATCAATGCGGAGGGCGCATGAGCGTAGATGGGGAAGATGGCCGCCTAACTCTCCAGTTCTGCACCGCTGGAACCTAGCCCTCGGCACATCAGGCTCTTGTGCCTCTCCACCGAAGCCCCTGCAGCAGATAGTACTCCCCGGACACCCGGGCAACATTGGGGGATGCATCGCACCCCGACAAACAAGCCCAAACACCAGGCACAACAGAAGGCCTCCTGAGAACAGGCCTCCGATCCCCCTGAGCCAGATGACACCACGAGGCTCAAGGCTGCTGATCTTGACTCCAGGGAAGATAGCCTGCTAGCCTGCAACAGTTTCCCTCTGTACTGACCAGTCCTCCTGAGCAACACCCTGTAGCCCTGCTCCACAAGTTCTGCTCTATAGTGCGGGAAGAGATCACAACTGCATCCTGCAAACTTTCCTCTGATTTTGTAAGAGACCTTAAAGAGCTGGGACATTATGCCCATCAATTAGAACAACACAAGGACTTAGCGACTGCTGTGCTGGAAGGACATGAACAAGTGGTGGACGATTTACATGCTGAATTAGACACCTTGAAGGATAAGCTGTAAGATGCAGAAAACAGGGCACGCAGTGATAATCTCCGCATCCACAGTGTTCCAGAAGTGATTACTGACCTACAAGGTGCCGGTACAGCCCTCTTCCAAGAACTTGCTCTTGAGGTTCCCTTGGAACGCTTAGAATTTGATTGTATTTATAGAGCCTTAGTCCCTAAACCAACTGAGGGCCCTCCCTAAAGAACGTCTCTTGCAGGTGGCCTGGGACCACCAGGCCCTTGACTTCCAGGGCAACTCCCTCCAGATATTTGCAGATTTGTCTCAAGTCACAATAACAAAACATCACACTTTGAAGCCCTATTTACAAATTCTACACTCCAATGGTATTAAATACCACTGAGGATTTACGTTTAAGCTCTCATTCTGCTATCAAGGCCACCAATTTTAAGCATCTTCTTCTGCAAACCTGCGTTGCCACTTCCAAGGGCTAAAGCTTGAACTTCCACCCTCAAAGGCTGAGGTGGATCACACTACATCTCACTTGAGAGGCTCACAATCGTCACGCAAATCTCCACAACTGTCCCAATGCAGTTCCAAAGCTCTTCGGTCCATTCAAGCTCAACGTTTTCAGGAATCCTCTGCAGGATGACCCCACAAATCCTGATGGTTCCATCCATTACTCTTTTGTACAATTGACATTGTCACTACAATGTTTTTTTTGCTGCGCTTTTGTCCATAAGTAGCAGTATGGAACAACCATATAATTACTGTGACTTCCACTCTATAGATGAGACCATTTTGTCATTATGACCTTGTTTTTTTACTGATTTTTAGTTATGGTAAGCGCGGGCCCTCTGTCAAGGATCTATCCCTATTTACTGGGATGGACCCAGGGACAGACCACTATCTGTAGGTCCTCTAGGACCCTCATGATACTCAGTCGCTTAGAGCCCACATCCTGGTATACTAATCGATGACTACTTGTTTGTGGAGATCTCTAGCCCTTATTATGTTTAATTATTCTGCAATTTCAGTTATGCCGAGTGGTTTTGGCAGACGACTGCACCCTCCATCAGCTGGAATATGGCCAGGACTTATGTCCTGACCAACACCCAGCCCTCATGTTGGCCTAACCCCCCACAGCACAATGCAATTATGCTTGTATTATACCTTTTGAGCCAAATATATATTGGTTGTAGAGTATACAGTTCTTTGCATCGCCTCCTTTTCTCTCTCTTCTCCTTTTTATTCTTTCCCTTGTTTGTTTTTTGTCTGTGTTTACTTTTTTCCAAGGCTCCCGGGGATCGTGACGGAATGTATCTTTTCATTTTTTCATTGCCATGATGCTGAATTGGGTATCCTTAAATGTCCAGGGGATGAATTCCCCCCAAAAGAGGGCAAAGGTATTTAAATATCTTAGAACACGTCATGTAGATATCACTTGCTTACAGGAAACCCATTTTTCTACAACATCCAGCCCAAAATATTTTTCTGCGTGCTATCAAGTTTTTCAAGCCACAGGCCCTACCAACAGAACGGGGGGGTCCTTGTCACCTTCCACAAAAAGACCCCATTTATCTGCGTGAAACGTATTACTGACCCAAATGGACGGTATCTCTTATTACAAGGCACAATGCATTATGTGGATATTACAATACTGACCTACTATGCCCCCAATATTAATCCAGGGCCCTTTCTGACTCATATCTGCTCCCTTCTGGCAACCCACCAATGGGGCACCCTTATGGTAGCAGGAGACTAGAACTTGGTTTTGAATCCTAATCTCGATAAGTACTCCTCAGATGGTTCCCACCCATCCACCAACGTTAGGACATTCTCTCAAGCTTTACGGAGTCATGATCTGGTAGACCTCTGGTACTAGTTCCACCCTGTAGGCAGGGACTACACCCACTACTCTCACCCACATAATTCCCACTCTAGAATTGATCATGCTTTTATGCTACATAAACACCTCCCCATGATGCACTCAATATCTATTCTTACAGTACCATTGGCCTGACCATGATCCTATTTTTGTTGTTCTCTTCTCTGTAAACCTCCGTATTCCCCCTGGGTTATGAATGACTCCCTTCTCTCACTGAAAGAGATTCAGACAGACCTTCTGCATAAATTTGTGGAATATTTTCAACCTAACAAAGGATCTGTCTTCTCCCCAGTGACATTATGGGAAGTTTACAAAGCAGTCCTCCAGCCATATTATAGAGACGGCATCAAAACGCAAAAGAGAACAACACAAACAGCACCAACGTGAAACCCAACTGGCACACCTAACTTCACAATTTGAGCAATCATCTAACCCTTCTAATAGTAAATTGATCAGGCCCCGGACTGAATTAGAACTCTGCCTTACAGATGGAGCCGAATGCTCCTTGCGATGGATCCATCAGAAATGGTATATTAAGGCAAATAAACCAGATTCTATGTTAGCCCGTAGATTAAGTTCTTTTACAAACAACCCCAAACTGATTTCTTTGTGTACTCACCATAACATTCTTACCAACAATCCCTTAAAGGTGTTGTAGGAATTCTGGTTTTGCCTTACTAAACTTTATGCAGAGCCCACTAAAACCAATCCTCAAACTGTTACAGCATTTTTAAATCGGCTGTCTTTACCTAAATTGAACCAGGCGCATAAAAATCTTACGGACCGTGATATCCAAGTATCAGAAGTCCTACAGTGTATTGCAGACCTGAAGACAAATACATATCCAGGCCTAGATGGTTATACGGCTTTGTACTATAAAAAACTGGCTGGCACCTCATTTGGCTGCCGTGTACAATTCGGTAAAGATGGGCTCGAACTTCACTTCGAATTTGCTAACTGCTAATATAGTTATGATTCCAAAACCGGACCAAGATCATTCATCTTGGGCTAATTATAGACTTATCTCTCTCATCAATATAGATATGAAAATCCTTACTAAAGTTTTAACTAATCGCCTGAATTTCTTTCTCACTTGATTAATTAAACAATACCAGGTGGGCTTTGTCCCACATAGAAAAGTTGGGTGCGCCATTTTACAATTACAACATTTAGCCCACACCTGCATGATCGACATGATGCTCTTGTCCCTGGATATTAGTAAGGCTTTTGATACATTGTCCTGGCCCTATTTTATGTCTGTCTTCTGCCATTATGGTTTTGGTCTGTCCTTTCTGTGTTGGATCTCAGCCTTATATACATCCCCACAGGCTAAACTTAAATATTACGGCCTTGAATCCTCGACCTTTCCGATCTTCAGGGGAACCAGACAAGGCTCCCCGCTTTCTCCATTTCTATTTATTCTGGCATTGGAACCATTGGCGGAGGCCATCTGAACTCAACCAGATGTCACGGGGCTATATGTGGCAGGCTCGCAACATAAAATTTCATTGTTTGCTGATGATATACTATTGACATTAATGAACCCTGGAGTCACCTTTTTGAATTCGATCTCAGTCCTGGACACGTTTTCTTCCCTTTTGGGCCTTTATGTTAATCCTGCCAAATCTAAAGCTATGTCCATAACCCTCCCTCCACCACTATTAGCAAGGGAAAATTAGTTTCCCTTTGAATGGCTCCCAGCGCTGCCATATTTGGGTGTCAGACTCACCCCATCTTACGATGGATTTTCCAAGCCAATTTCCCTTCATTATTTAAAGAATTGACAGACATGTTATCTTCATGGGCTCATTTCCCATTATCGTGGTTTGGTAGAATTAACACGATTACTTATCTTCCCAAATTACTATACGTATTTTGTGTCTTGCCAGTTCCTCTTCCCCTACACATCTTACGTATTCACCAATATAAATAAATAAATAAACTCCTGACATTTATCTGGGGCTCTTCGCATCCTAGAATTAACAAACAGATTTTATTTGCTCATAAGATTAATGGAGGTCTATCCATTCCAAACCTTCATGCCTACTATCTGGCAACTAATATCGCCCCTCTTTCCCACCTTCATGAATCCCAAACTATCCCTTTGTGGGCCACAATAGATCAGATGGATTCTCACTCTACGCCGCTTCGAACTCTACCGTGTCTCCCCCATACTCGTCGTCCTACTCCTACCCCTCAGTCCGACATTAACACCCACACTACGACTATGGGATTCCATTAAGTATTCAGCAGGTCTCATTTCATCTCATCTTCTCTTAATGTGACTTCTCCATAATCCATTAATCCCCCCGGGTCTTGACAACCCAGGACAATTCACGTGGTGGGGGGCCCATGGTTTCAATGACGTTCACTCTTTACTCTCCCCTACTAGGAGTCTCACCTTTGATACCCTTCGGTAGTCCCATAACAACCCACTGCAGGAGCATTTTTGCTACCTTCAACTTTGCCATTTTATCACTACACTACTATGTGCACAACCCAAGCCGTACAGATTGACTCTTTTTGAAAGCCTCTGTAGAACCATACCTCATTCTTCGGGCCTGATATCACTGATCTATTCTTCCATTATCTCTTATAGAAAGCTCCCGCTATGACCCTATCACCAACATTGGCAAACTGAATTGGGGGGTCAACTTAACTAGCATGATTGGAAGATCATGACCCAAACGTTATCTAAATGCTCGAAGAATATACTTTAGATTGTATGCTCCTTGAGGGTTAGGGACTGATGTGAATGTACAATATATGTATGTAAAGCGCTGTGTAAACTGACGGCGCTATAAAAGCACCTGAAATAAATAAATGAATGTCCTTATTTTAGAAAATGCCTACAAAATCCTCTATAGGTGTTACTATACACCAGCTCAACTTTCCCGTTTCATCCCATCTTAATGACCAAATTGCTTCCGGGGTTGCCAACAGATTGGTACCATGGCCCACATTTGGTGGTCCTGTGCCAAGGTATGTAGACTCTGTGTCAGGGTATATGTCCTCCTTCGCACTATGTTTCATGCAAATATTAAACACAACCCTTATGAGGCACTTTTATTTAAACCAGTTGCAGATATACTTCGGCCCAAGCGACAACTGGCATCACATTTATTTACAGCGACAATTGCAAAAGCATGGAAGACCCCCATCTCAATTTTCAAAGAAGTCAAAAATCGGATGAACTTTATAATACTTAATGAGAGGTTAACAGCTATACTGCTAGACACACATGATAAGTTCCTCTGGATTTGGCAACCTTGGATTAACATAGCCCAGCCATCTAGATTTGACAACACCCTTCTGTCGCTTTAATGACTGATCCCCCAGGAACCTTTTTCCTTTTCTTTCATTTTTTCTCATCTGCTCTTCTTTTTCATTCTGTAATTGAGCTGAATATGATTTTTCTTTTTGGTACCTGAAGTGTTTTGTATAATCGCTGGACCCATTCTGGGCCCAAAGGATTGGTGCGCACTTCTCTTATGGGGTTATACATAACGATTTGCATGCTGTTCTCATGCCTGCCTACAGATTCAAACTGATGAATCTTAGGCCTTCACATGCTATTCAATACTGCACTTTGTTATGTATCTCGTCATTTAATTCCACATTGTAATTGCATTTTTTGTTTGCTTCTGTAACTCAGTGCATTTATTCTGCTTTATGTTAACTAGAGGAACTGTGTGTTTATTTCCTCTTCGCTGTTATTTCTACCTTTGGATTTATCTGATGCCTTGACACTATCAATAAACTCCATTGTAGAAGAAACATGCATCAATGCATTACAATAATGCACATTAACCCGTCTCAGTACAGATGCCGTAATACTTCCACTGTGATGTGAACCAGCCCTTAGGCTTCAATTACTCTTGCAGATGGGGGGTGATAAAAACAGCAGTTTAGTCTTGTTTTTTACTGGGCCCCAACCACTTAGCCCCCATCACGTTAGGCGGGCAGTACCGCCCACCAAATGTGAGCCATTCAACTGTAAACGAGACCTTAAAGCGAAGCTCCACCCAAAAGGAAAAGTTCCACTTTAAGTACTGGTCCCCTTCTCTGTAACCTTTGGGGAGTGGGGGGTATCCGATTTTGACTGGTACCCTCTACTAGTTTCGGTGCGACTTCCTAGGTGATCGGAAGCAGAAGTTGTCCTCCCTCCCCGTAGTCTTCTGGGACACATGACAAGTCCCAGAAGACTACGGACCATTCATAAGGAGCAGCGCTGCTCGTGGGCACCCGGCTGTGAGGCCGCAAGCTGTAACAGCCGAGTGCCCACACTTAGGATGAAAGGAACTGGCTGCGTTGAGTGAACCGCTGGATTGTGGAACAGGTTAATGGCAGTTTTTGTAGCGGATGACTTTTATTTTTTTTTAGGTTTTTTTTTTTTTTTGGTTTCACTGGAGCTCTGCTTTAATTTCTAAAACTCATGAGGTCTGGCAGAGTGCTGCCTGACATCTGTCCCCCGTTATCAGAATATTTCTGCTCCTTGTAATGTAGCAGTGATCATTAGAAAGATTTCTTCCATGTGTGGGACCTAGTATAGTCCTGGCTTTGTGTCATCCAGCATCGCAGTGCCGATTCCTGTCCTGACCACCTGCCCCTTATCTGGTGCTACACCTGGCAGCACCAGCACATATGCAGAAGCTGATGTTATCTCCAAACTGGGCCTGTGCAGCACAACGGTGTGGTCCATAGTAGACATGTGCAGAATGAACAAATTTGTTTTGTTTATTCATTTTCAATAGATTAAAACTTCTGCAATGGATTTGAAGATTTCAAATCACATTGAATCGAATTTGAAACAAAAATATCAAATCAATCTGAATTCATTGTGAAGAATAGCTGGTTGTATTTTATTTGATATTCGAAATTCTGAAGACAATTATATTCTTTCTATTCTATTCTTTTTTTTTCCATTCTGTCCTTTTCCATTCTATTTTATTATTTTATTTTCTATTCTATTCCTATTCTATCATTTTCTATTGTATTTTTTTTTTATTTCTATTCTATCCTTTTCTATTCTATTTTTTATTTTTCTATTCTATTCTTTTATTTTCTAGTCTATTATGTTCTTTTCCATTCTATTTTATTATTTTATTTTCTATTCCATTCCTATTCTATCCTTTTCTATTTTATTTTTTTATTTCTATTCTATACTTTTCTATTCTATTTTTTCTTTTCTTTTCTATTCCATTCTGTTCTATCCTATTCTACTCTTTTTGTATTCTATTCTATTCAAATCTATTCTATTATATTCTTTTCTATTCTATTCCTTTCCTTTCTATTCTTTTATATTCTAGTCTGTTCTGTTTTATTTTATTCTATTCTTATTTTCTATTTGAAATTCAAATTATTATTATACAGTATTTATAAAGCGCCAATAGTTCGCTCAGTGCTGTACATTACAATGGGGGACAGAACAATAACAATACAATACAATACAAAACATAAGGGGATCGAGGGCCCTGCTCTTTCGAGCTTACAATCTAGGAGGGAGGGGATGGTGGCACAGGAGGAGAAAGCTGTGGCGGATGGAGTGGTAGGAAGAGTGGAGGAGGTCGGCAAGTTAGCAGGGGGTGGGGTAGGAATGTCGGAAGATGGCTATTCTAACAATAATACACATAGTCTATGAAGGAAATCAGCAATAGTCAGCAATATGTTTACATTACGAATTTGTTTTCAAATTCAATTTCATTTTCACATTCAATCTGAATTCAATTCAAATTTGGGACAAAATTTAATTTTGTTATTTCAGATTCATTTAAATTTTTTACAATTGTAATTCAAAAATTCAGATATATCTAAACAACAAAAGTTTTGGGCGAATTGCGATTTAGAATGAAACAAGACACACATGTCTATTTGACAGTATGCTTGCTGGATGTGCTGTTATTGGGGAAAACATGTCCCCTACCATTGGTTTGTGTGGCCCTACCTGCCTCTCATTGTAGAATCTTTTATATAAGGAAATGACGGATGCGAGGTGGTTCTCTCATTCTGGGAGAATGTCATATACGGGGGCGCGCAGTGCGGCGATCGGTGGTATGTTGTGTCCCTGGGACACAGTGGATCACCAATCAGCGGAAAGAGCCGATGATGTCAGCTCTGTCATGTGATCAGTTGTGTCCAATCACAGCTGATCACATGTAAATAAGGAAATGCCAGTTATCAGCATTCCTCTCCTCACCAGCTGTCACTCAGTGGGGACATGTACACTGATCATTAGGGTACTGATGATCAGTGTAGCCCCATCAGTGCCACCTGTCAGTGTCCATCAATGCCACCTGTCAGTGCCCATCAGTGCCACATCAATGCTACATATCAGTGCTTACCAGTGCACATCAATGCTACATATTAGTGCCCATCTGAGCTGCCTTTCAGTGCCACCTATCACTGGTGCCAGTCAGTGCCGCCTATCAGTGCTGCCTGTCAATGCTGCCTATCAGTGCCAGTCAGTGCCGCCTATCAGTGCCCAGCAGTGCCACCTATCAGTGCTGCCTAACAGTGCCAGTCAATGCCGCCTAACAGTGCCAGTGCCGCCTATCAGTGCCAATAAGTGCTGCCTATCAGTGCCGCCTATCAGTGCCATATATGAGTGCTGCCTTTCAGTGCCCATCAGTGATGCCTGTCAATGCCCATCAGTGCCACCTATCAGTGCCCATCAGTGCAGCCTCATTAGTGCACGTCAGTGAAGGAGAAGAATCACTTATTTACAAAATTTTCTAACGGAAACTAAGAAAAAACATTTTTTTTCAAAATTTTAAGTTGTTTTTGGTTTGTTTAGCAAAAAATTAAAATTAAAAAAATTAAATTAAAATCACCCAGAGGTGATTAAATACCACCAAAAGAAAGCTCTGTCTGTCTCAAAAAAACGATAAAAAACTCATATGAGTACAATGTTGCATGACTGCACAATTGTCATTCAAAATGTGAGAGCACTGAAAGCTGAAAATTGTCCTGGGCATGAAGGGGGTAAAAGTGCAAGTAGCTAAGGAGGTGAATGGAATGCCTGCGCTTTTAGGGCTCATCCACATCAGCAATCTGCACTAATCGCACAGCCATTGGTTTGCTTTGGGAGACACAGTGCCGATGCACTGATCCCAGCACATTGCACATTTCACAGGACTTTAAAGAAATGTTACTAGTCACAATACAGTTCTATTCACCAGAGCAGCTTGGCATTGAGGTGGATCACATCACAACTCACGCTGCTGGAAAAGGTACTACAGTGCTGTTTTTCAGTGCACATGCAGGTCACAGCAGGGGGGTTCGCTGCCCAGCACCCCACATGTAGGTGGAGTAGAGATAGGATCTACATGTGGGTGCCATGGCACAGGATGACAGCTGCTTGGGCACTTTCTCTCCCAGTGTTTAAGTGGTGTGGGCTGATGGGAGGCAGGGAGTGATGGGATAGGGAGCCCTGTAAAGTAGATTTTTATAGTCAGTTTAATTTTGATTACTTTTATTTAATTTGATATAATACTTTACATACTTTCTGTATAATTACTAGATGATTATTGTGTAAAAGGAGTGCTTCTAAATTCAGAGAAGTCATGTTCCTCTTGGTGTTCAGGAATCCAAATGAGAGACAGAGAGAAAGGAATTCCAATGAAAAGTATATTTCAGCACCATGGACAGCGCCACACTAGCCGTATTGTAGGTATATTTCACTAATGCTGTCTAATGCACTAGAGCGGTGGTCTCCAAACTGGTGCCTGAGGGCCACATGCAGACCTCTGTTTGCTTTCATCCGGCCTTGGGGCAACATTTCATCCTCTGACACCAACAGTGGGGCTTAATTGCTCCCATTGACACGAACAATGGGGCACAATTCCTCCTAAAGACACCAATGATGGGACACAGTTCCTACCAGTAACACTAATGATGGGGCACACATTCTCCTGATAGGGCATGATTCATTCCACCCAATGACCCCAACATTGGAGCACAATTCCTCTTAGAGAAGATGGGGCATTGTTTATTCCTACTGATGCACCGGACATTTTCTGCTTCTGATGGCCATGATCTCACCCCCCTAAAGTCTAAAGGACAGTAAACTGGGTCTTTGTTTGGAAAATTTGGGGACCTCTGCACTAGAGCAGGGGTGGTCAACTTTCTTGATATGGACAGAGACTGCAGACATAATACAAAAGATGGAAAGAGACTGTGGACAAATTCCAAGCAATGGTCAGAGACTGCAGACCTAACGCAAGAGATAGTCAGAGACTGTGGACATAAAACAATTGATGGTCAGAGACTGTGGACATAATACAATTGATGGTCAGAGACTGCGGACCTTATGTAAGAGATGGTCAGAGACTGTGGACATAATACAATTGATAGTCAGAGATTGCGGACCTAATGTAAGAGATGGTCAGAGAATGTGGACATAATACAATTGATGGTCAGAGACTGCGGATCTTATGTAAGAGATGGTCAGAGACTGTGCACATAATACAATTGATGGTCAGAGACTGTGGACCTAATGTAAGAGATGGTCAGAGACTGTGGACATAATGCAACTGAAGGTCAGAGACTGCGGACCTAATGTAAGAAATGGTCAGAGACTGTGGACATAGGTGTCCGTTTATGACACACAGAATAGCTGAGATTCAGAGGATCACAGCTATTCTCTGGTCATTCACAGTTTATAACACCCAGGAGAATATGTTCAGCCCTTCTCTGGAGATCTGTGTTCTCCCTCCAGATTCTCCAGCCCAGAGCTGGAGAATCGGAGGGACCGAAAACTAGGCAGCGATAATTTACCTCTGCTTAGTAAACTGATCTTTTACCGTAATCTCGCGAGATTATAGTAAAATCAGCCGTTTTCGAGAGTTTGTAGACCATTCTCCAGTGTTTGTAGACCGTTCTCCAGCGTTTGGAGATCGATCTCCCTTCGTTCGGAGAACTGCTTCATAAACTGCATTCACAGGAGAACTGTGTTCTCCGAGAATGCCGCAGAACTGAGCAGCGATCTATTACCGCTGGTTCATAAACAGACACCATAATACAATTGATGGTCAGAGACTGCAGATCTAATGTAAGAGATGGTCAGAGACTGTGTACATAATACAAGTGATGGTCAGAGACTGTGGATATAATACAAGTGATGGTCAGAGACTGAGGACCTAATGTAAGAGATGGTCAGAGACTGGACATAAAACAATTGATGGTCACAGACTGTGGACATAATACAATTGATGGTCAGAGACTGCACACCTATTGTAAGAGATGGTCAGAGACTGTGGACATAATACAATTGATGGTCAGAGACTGCGGACCTAATGTAAGAGATGGTCAGAGACTGTGGACCTAATACAAGTGATGGTCAGAGACTGTGGACATAATACAAGTGATGGTCAGAGACTGTGGACATAATACAAGTGATGGTCAGAGACTGTGGACATAATACAAGTGATGGTCAGAGACTGAGGACCTAATGTAAGAGATGGTCTGAGGCTGCAGACATAATGCAGGAGACTGTCAGAAACTGTGAACATGTTATTAGCGCTGCTGGAGACTGGGGCCTTGCTTCAGGAGACAGTCATAGGCTGGAGACATATTACATGTCATGGTCAAGGCACAATGGCATCACTCCCATGCATGCGTGCAGGAGTCATTTATTACGGCACACATCTCTGAAGGAACGGCACAAGCATGCAGGTGCATGTTTAGGAGATATTAACAGTACCTACAGGTAAGATTTATTATAGCTTTACCTGTAGGAACAAGTAAAAAACAGACTTTACTACCACTTTATTATCAGCTGCAGCTGGGAGCAAGTCCAAAACTTACTCAGAAATGTAGCGCTCGCATGTTCCTTTATATAAGAATTTTTCACCATAGAATTACGTGTGGTATAATATGATTGGTTGTCAAAACGTACGTCAATGCAATTAACAGAAATATAAAAAACAATGAATGCCTGCACATGCAGACCATGATGTCTGGAGCTGCCTGAATTCTATCCCAGGGAACTTTTCCCCAGTAAACTTATGACTTTTGTCTTCAATCAAAAAGATACCAAAATGAAGTACAGAAGTCGTATTTTACTGTTAAATTTATAGAAATAATTACTACTGCTTATCAATACTAATTATTGCTAGTTATTAATACATACACTAATTAATATCAATAAAATGAACTATATGAGCTAATATGAATTCCAATGACATTCCATAACACTACCCACCCAGTTCAAATTTCAGCAAAGGTCGCCCAAAATTTGAGCCATCTTTGAGGGCCTTTCTTTCTCCCCTGTTCAGTCATTCAGTCTAATTGCTAACTGACCCCCCTTTAACCAGTTCTCACCCAGCCATTAGCAAAATGACAGCTGAGCGGGACTTTTGTCGATCCGGGTAAGCATCATATGATGTCCTCTTGTGTGCCTGTGGGGCCGCACTGTGGCCAATCACAGATATTCACAACAAAAAAACCTGAATAAATCCATTTTATTCAGGTAAATGTTTGCTTATAGCAATGAAATTCTTTGCTAAAAGCACTCATAATGTGTAAAAAAAAAAAAAAAAAAACAAACACTTATTTCCTCGGAGTAGTACAATGTTTCTAGGGTAACATTATACTACTCACACTGGTCACAGTGTGTTATGAAGAAAAAATCTTAAACAAAAGAAAAATAATAATAATCAATAAAAAAATTTAAGAAAATTATAATTTTTTTTGTGTACTGTCACCATTCAGTGTCCCTTACCACTGCCACACCAGTTATATGATGATGCTGTACTGCACTGGTGACAGTATGTAAAAAAAAAAAAAAAGAAGTTAATTTTTATTTCAATTTCTTCCTTTTCCAAAAAATTATGACAAAAAATTAAAACTTCAAAAAAACTTGCCATGCCTCTTACTAAATACCTCAGACTGTCTACTTTGCAAAAAAGGGGTCATTTGGGGGGATATCTGTACTATCACGACATGTTTGGGCCTCAAGAAATTATATTGGTCTCCAGTACTTCAGGACTGATTGGGTTTCAGATGTATACCATAGTTTGTGGACTCTATAACTTTTCTTCAGACTAAATAATAAATACTGGTTTGGGTTATTTTCACAATAGAAATGTAGCAGAATACATCTTGGTCTAAATTTATGAAGAACAATTATTATTTCCAAAATTTTAAAACAGAAACTAAGAAAATGTATTTTTTTTCAAAATTTTCAGCCTTTTTTTGTTATTTAGCAAAAAATAAAAAAAAACAGTGGTGATTAAATATCACCCAAAGAATCCTCTAGTTGTGTGAGCAAAAAATGTAAGTTTAAAAATGTATAAAGTGTATAAAAATGTAGTTTGGGTACAGCGTTGCATGACTGCGCAATTGTCATTTAAAGTGCAGGAGCGCTGAAAGCTGAAAATTGGCAGGAAGGGGTAAAAGTGCCCGGTATTGAAGTGGTTAATAACATCTCTGTGATGTGGCAAAACACATATAAGCATTTTTTTCCTTATTTGTGTTTTTTTCTGTAAAATAATTAAGCTAATGAGAGGCCATTTTTTTGGCGCAAGAAGCAGTCCAGTTGAAATGATCTTCCGTAACCCTCAGGAGACATTTACAGCCCATCACATCCTCACCAAACACTGTCATTTTGCCCTCCACATTGACTCCAATACATCTCTCTAAAAAACCTGAATTTTAACAAAATCTTTTGATTGCTACCAAAATGTTGGGTAAATTAAATATCTCAATGTATCCTCATTTCCGAGTCACTGACCATGAACAAGTATTTCAAGTCAAGAGTTATGACAATTACACAGTAATTCAGAAAGAACTGGGCAACAAAAAAGAAATAAGCAAAGTAACCAATTTAGGTTGCTGTAAATTGTCAAAAAAAAGAAAAAGTATTTTGGGATTCTGCAAGAATTTTCCTCACAAATATAATTGCTAACACATACATAATTTTATTAGCTAAGTATGTTAAAAGGCTTGTGCATGTTACAGGCGTATGTTCATTAATACCACTTCATGAACCTCATCATTTACAAAAGATGATCGTTGACATAATCAGTACATTAAAAATTCTCTACATCAATCAATGATGGGACTACAATAGGTTCTCAACTCGTTCCGTAAACCAAGGTCAACTTCTTCAGGAGAATGAGGAAGCTGGAATTCTCTAGAGCCGGGATCCAACAGCGGGACATCCTAGTCCAGGTGACATTATAGTAAAGATGGGTAGGATGTCAACAGGCTCAAATCTTCAGTCATACTTGTCTAAAATGAGGCCCCCAATGGGCAGCACCCAGATTCCTCTTGCACATTTATCTGCAATATAGATTTTGCAAGATTAATTTTGTTTTTGTTGCAATATGGCAGATGTGATTGAAAAATTGTTCTGGTCAACAAGGAAATTGATCAGAAATAATATTTTCTTAAAAATACCTATTGCCAAAATAACAATTTTGACCCTTATATTCAGGCCCATTAATGCTAATGCTATGCTCACATTGCTGCAATACGATTTCAATCCAACTTTCCATGTGATTATGTAGTTCTACTTAGAAGCAACTTTCATAAAGTATATTATATTGGGCCAAAACCACACTGGAATTGTACCAAAGTAGTACAGGAACCTTCTCCAAAATTGCTCCGTGCTGAGTCACATTGATGTGAATATACACTACTGAATTACTGACATCAGAAGTCACACCAGTGTGCCATATCTGTGTGATCATTGGAAATGGAAATCATTGTAATAGACGCCACTACTACAGTGATTGCCGCTAGCTTCTGGTTCCTATGACAAGCAGCTGCCCCGCTGCTTATTGAACCCTGTAGGTTGCTCGATCAGTGTGGGAAAACTTTGCATTTTCTCAATGAATGCAGTGTTTTCTGATTGGACAGGGTGGAGATGGTGACATCACCTCTGTCACGATCAGGGGTCAGGCTCGAAGACCAGTTGCAATAGCAGTGGAAAGGCTCACACCAAAACCAGCAGGATAGGTACACAGGCAGGTCACCGTGGCGGAGGAGTGGGCTCACCTGAGGTGCGGAGTCTAAGTACTAACCGGTGTTTACCAGAGCTCCTGATGGTGGAGATGGATTTTGCTGCGTGTTAGCACCAGGTCATTGTCCTCGGGATCACCAGGAGGTGAGCAAGTGGAGGTCCAGTAGTGTATTAAGCAGGTAAGGATCAAACGGAAGCATGGTCAGTACACAAGTCAAGGTTGGTAATGAGCAATCGCAAGTTGGGATCAGGCAGAAGTGTAGTCGAGAACAAGCCAAGGGTCAATAACGAGTGGTAGCAAAATATGGATAATAACAGAGAAGGCAAGGAGCAAGATAACGGCTGGAGAGCACAATAATCTGGCAAACAGGAAGTGCAGAGACATGGCTTATATCAGGAAGTTCATAGGAGGAGCAAAGGGTTCAAGGTTCATGACAAACAAGGTCAAGGCAGGATCATCCAATTAGTTGTCAAGGAAGCTGTCCAGCATTCCAGGCAGCTCAGCAAGAAGAAACATTGCCACTCACCGCAGAAGGCCGAGGTTCGGACCCAGGCTCTGACAACCTCTTTACTGCATACAATCAGAGATCCTCCATGCTGCATAGTAAGCACAGAGAGTTGCTTGCTCGGCCTGGACACCGTTAACAGAACTCTTTGAATTTTTCTGGTGTTCTCTGATGGGAAGGTGGAGATTGTAATGTCACTACCTTGCTTCTCTACCTCATCCAATCAGAGAATGCTTTCCTTGAGGAAATGGGAAATGCTAAACCTTCTATGAATGTTACCCCTGCTGGTCAAGTGACCTCATGTGTTCAACAAGCAGTAGGGCAGCCTCTCGGCACAAGACCTGCAAACCAACAGCAATCACGGTAGTCGTGGTGTTTATTACAGTGATTTCCAGCTTCCACAGGGATTCCTCATGTAATGACGTAAAAATATAAATACAAACTATATTTTAAAATTGTAACTAAGTAAAAATGGCTATGCCTAAACTTTACATACTAGAGGCAACCAAGGCAAGTAAAACCGCTCCCAAGTATGAATTTTGTCTGTGCTCTTAGCGGTTTGCTTGAGTTCAACTTTAAAGTATATGTATATATAAATCACAATACACAAGGCCAAGGTACAGTGGATGATGGTGCAGTTCAGTCCCTGATATATGAGAACTCTAACACAACAATTGACCATGGGAATTTTTCTTCTTTTTAATACTAAGTTAAAAACATTTCTGTATCTATCTCCCCTTACTTACCTGAGCCTCATCACGATCCAGTGCTGTGCATGAGAGCAGTGGCTCTCTCTTCCATGTCCCTTCGCACAGGGCAGATCTATAGCAGTGGGAGCCAATGGCTCCCACTGCTGTCAATCAAACTCTGTGACAAGGGAGTGGGGTCGTGCCCTTTGTGAATGGGCCGTAATCTTCTAGGACCTGTGAAGTGTCCCAAAAGGCTATGGTGGAAGGTGGTGAGGCCATACTTCCCAGTCAGTTTCACCACAGTAAACTGAGCTGGACATGGGAGTGGGTACCTGTCAAAACCAGGTACCCGCTCACCCCTCCCTCTAAAAGGTGCCAAATGTGGCAGCAGAGGGGGTGAGGTAGCAGACAAGCAGAGCTTCACCTATTGGGTGGAACTCCACTTTAAATCCAAAAAGGAAGCGAGTTAGGTGGAACCAGAAAGAGGGGGTGTAGGAAGAGATAGGCATAAAAATAAAAAGTTCATTAGTCTTGCTTGAGGAAAAAGGGAGTGAAGAAGAGGGGTAAGGAGGGTTCTCATGGGACTCAACCAGGATGAAACGTTCACGGTAGGCTATACACCCATTCACACCAAGAGCAAAGTGTGGTCTAAATTCAAGTGGCCTTTTTAAGTTATCTATGGGCCGCAGACCCTCAGGAATTTGGTGTGGGTGTCAGAGAGTATGGAATTGAACTTCTTGTGGACCATAGCCCCCATGAGCCTTTGTTTGACCTCTGTAAAGTACACTAGTAAAATGATCAATGCCAGTTCAGTTTCTGCCAGGAACTCAAATCCTACCAGCATCTTCTTGTCCTTGTGAGGGTTGGGATCCGCTTAAGTAACGGGGCTTCCCAGGGCTTACATAGAAGGGTAACATTTAGAACTGACAGCATTCTCTGATTTGAGCTGTGTTTATGTTACAATTTCACCTCATCCAATCAGAGAACACACTTTGCATTCATTGAGAAAATACAAAGGGCACTCTGAATGGCACCTGTGCCAACCTGTTCAGCTCCTGTGTCAGTAAGCAGTAGGGCATCTGCTCTGTGCAGAATTTGGAAGCAAATGGAGATGACTGGAGTAGCCATATCTTTCCATCTTCCAGGGGGATCAGCCAGATATGGTATATGCCTAGTAGCATTGGTCAAAGCTTGTTGGGTAGGCGCAGTGTGGTGCAGTGGCAATAATCACACAGAGGCCCGGAGTGCAGAAAATGTATTGAAGAACTTGCAAACAGTACAACTTGGTAGTGAGCCCACCCAACTGGGAACTTACAAACAATGCAGTGAAGCGTCAGTGGTAGTCAGTCTGAACTAAAGAAAGCACTTGCCAAGGGAGGTGGAATGCCACAGGCAGGCCTAACTCAAGAGAGAGTTTGGGGATGTGCAGACGTGAGCTCTGCTCTTCCTACACTAGTCACTTCACAAATATACAAAACCTGGGGGCATGGACTTAAAAAGACTCTGTGTGACCCAAGATGGCGGTCAGAATCACCTAGATGCACCATAGCCAACTGGAACGCTGCTCAAGGCAATTGAGGGAAGCATATAGAAGCCAGGTTTCCCTTGACCTCCCCTCCAGCTGCAGCGCACCTCTGGACGAGCGCCACCTACAGTGGAGAAAATAGACTGCCCCTGCCTACAAGCTAGACCAATGTAACTATGCAAAAATACCTTTTCCTGGAATTCTTCTTTAGGTAAACCTCTGCATTCACATCTTTAATATTATATAAAAAATATATACAATGCTCCCTAGAGAACTGGTCTTTTAAAATGTAGGTGTGCTTCATCCACACTTGGCTGTCTTCTTCTCTTGGTTTGCATACAGAAAGCATTTCCTGCAGAAAAAAACGAAGGCAGCGACAAATACAAATTGATTCCTTAGTTTACATAAATATTTTACAGTCTACTGCTATAAGCAAAACCCTCTAATGGCTGACTGAATAAATGAATGCAATGGTCTATGCAGCCAAAGCATTACCTTGTAATTATGGAAATTAAGGATTTAGGGGGAAATGGTACAAAGCAATTGGGAAAATCGAGGAGCTTAATGTTCCCGGTCTAATTAGGACATTTTTTTTTCAAAACCATCATTTCTAATGGATTAGTTTTAATAAATATAGAAAATATACACATTTGTCTTAAATGTTCTTTATTTGTGATGTAGCAATAACATCATACGATCAAAAAATACATACTACAAAACTGCTCAGTTGGAGTGTTCTCTGTTCATGATGCAGCAATATTGTTCCACATAAAATCTATTTCAAAAGTACAAAGCTTACATACTAGATCCACCTTCAATCCAATATAGTTAAAGCTGAAGTTTAATGTGTTTATATTTGTTGTACCCAGTTCTTCCATTTCCCCTCATTAATGTGCTAATTAAATTAAAAAAAAATCTTTCCCTTTTGATTATATACCTTATTTGAAAACCAGTGACATCGTCACGTGATCTCTGTGCTTCTCTATAAAATACAAGCAGATTATGGCTGGTCGGTGGGGTCAACAAAGTGCTGTACATAGCAGGGGCTTTGTGGTTGGCTGAATTTGGTGGCAAAGCACATGTTACTACCCCTACTCCAGCCCTTCAAGAAGACTGGCACTCCACCATCTTGTGCCCTGCTCCTTGCCATAGACCTCCACATGACATTCCTGGCCACAGACCTTTAAATCTCCAAGGTCTCCAATTCACAAAATAAATAGTTTTGCTGCACTTCACTAGTGGTAATCAGGAAATGGCATTACAGTCACATCATGAGGACATCACACACACACACACATTTAGTGGACGATCTGCAGGAGGCACAAATGAAAGCACGTTCAGCAGATTTCTTCCTTACAGTTTCTCATCTTCTCAGGGTCATCAGTACTCACAGGACTGTGCTGTTAGTAGTCACCTCGTTGCTAAGTACATCTTTCCCGGGAACCCTCCAGGGAAGCAGCCTCACACAGGGATTTCCGACCTGGCCTAAAAGGCCTTCTGCAATCTGTCCTAGCCCCCACCAACATAAGGGACAGAATGACTACAGCCGACTTCTCCTATGTAACGGTCTACTTCTCTCGGCCTCTTGACCTATCCAGAGCCTACGTGTACTGACTTCATTCTCACAGGTGTGGGGTGTTCAGCTCCTCCCTACCTACTTATATTTGTGTGCTGACTCACCCTTGACATCACTGTGGGAGGGCTCTACCTAAAAGGGGCCTAACACCTGGTGTCACTGCTCCCTGCACAAGACACTATACTGGTACAGAGCCACCTAGTGGTGCAGTAGCTAACTGCACCTGTCTACTTACATATCCTGAAAACATCACAGCACCCTGTCTCAGTACTATTTTAGGAGCCCTCAGCGCTGATATAAGCAGTGGGCTGGTTCTTGGGAGGAACAATGCAAATTCTTTGATGGGGAGGATCAGGAACAGTAAGTCTGGGAAGGAAATCACTAGATAATGCTGGATGTCCTCAAGCAAGAAAGTAAGGTAGGTTCTGTCTGACCTGCTGCACCATTGAGAAGCTCAATGAAATGGAGAGAAAGTAATATCAGTACAAGGAACCTGTACATCTGTGCAAAACTGAAGGTAAGGCTGGAATACAGCTATAAAGCTAAACTCCAGCCAAACATTCTGGATAATGTTTTTGGTTTTGGAGAAGGTTGAGAAGTTGGAACCCCTGTTAGGTCTTTAATGACTTCAACATTATAGGATGTAACTGTACATCCTCTAGTTGAAGTAGGGATACCGGGTTCATGGCTGCAGCTGTTTTCAGCAAGCGATGCTGACCACTGTAAAAGCAATCTGAGCGACTTAATAGCTGCTAGACTGCTTTAACAGTTGGCAGAAGGGGGGGTCCCCCTTTTTGCCACCTTCTGGGGCTCTCCCGTCCCATCAGAAAACCCGAGATTACAGCTGCGGGTTCCACTGGCTGACCATAGAGATGATCAAGGACCGGAACGTCACTGAGCAGCTCTATGGTCTAAGAAGCTGGTTTTGGCTTTGTGTTTACGGTTTACTGGCCAGTGTAGCAGACTGATCTGTATCTGACTGGCTGCTTTGGAGGCTGGAGGAGAGATTTGGGCTCTAATAGCTTGTTCAACCGTTATAATAGCAATAAAGTTGATTTAAAAAAAAAAGAAACAGTGTAACATTTTTTAAAATAAAATAAACAGTAAAGCGCTCCCTCCCGTGTTGGCAAAGGTGAATGCATGCATAGGTCACGCACGCAAATTTAAACGGTGTTCACGCCACACGTGAGGTATTGCCGTGCTTCTTATAACAAAAGCAATAATTCTAGCACTAGACTGCCTGTGTAACTCTAAACTGGTAACCTATAAAGGCTTTTAAAGTGCATTTGTTTATCACCATTCCACGAGCTTGCGCAATTTTAAAGTATGACATTTACTCGGCGTAACATTATCTTTTATGTTTTACCAAAACCATTCTGTATTATATTGTGTTTTTGTGCATTAAAATGAATTAAAGTATATTTTTTACAAATTGCATTTGTAAAAACGCTGCACAAATATCGTGTGACATAAAAAATTGCATTAACCACCATATTATTCTCTAGGGCCTCTGCTTAGAAAAAAATATATAATGTTTGGGGGTTCTAAGTATTTTTCTAGCAAAAAAATGTTGAATATTTACATGTAGGAGAGAAGTGGCAGGGTAGACACATGGTTAAAATTTTTTGTGTCCCCAGTGAAGAGATTTTTCTGCCAAGGTATAAAATATTGTCTGTGGATTGGTAAGGAGATGTCCACTGACTCATATGCTGTGTTTCTCTAACACAATTCATTATTTTTCATTTGCTCCATGTAGTCATTTGTTTTTTTGGGGGAGTTGTGTTCTTATTCAGCTAAATAAAATCTCTATGCCGATGACACGCAAATCTATCTCTCCACCCCTCGCCTCACCCCTTCAGTCTCCGCCCGAATCACTAGCCTTCTGAACGACATATCAGATTGGATGTTACTCCACTTCCTCAAATTAAACCTTTCCAAAACCGAGCTCCTAGTCTTCCCCCCAGCCCGCGCCCCCCCCCGACTTCTCCATCACGACTAACAACGCCACCATCAGTCCCACCCCGCAAACCAAAGTACTAGGTGTCATTCTAGACTCCAATCTGTCTTTCCAGCCCCAGGACCAATCGCTGACAAATTCATGCAGACTTCACCTCCGCAACATCTCCAAAATACGCACGTTCCTAACTCCAGAAACTACAAAGCAACTCATTCACTCCCTTATTATATCACGACTTGACTACTGTAACTCCTCACCGGCCTACCTCATCAGAGACTACCCCCGCTTCAGTCTATCCTGAATTCTGCGGCCAGACTCATCCACCTTGCTAACCGCTCCGTATCCGCCACCACCCTCTGCCAATCCCTCCACTGGCTTCTGATTGCCCAACGGATAAAATTCAAATTACTAACATTGACGTACAAAGCTGTTCATAACACTGCCCCAAACTACATCACCGACCTGATATCCATCTACCACCCAAAACGTACTCTTTGCTTCTCACAAGACCTCCTACTCTCTAGTTCCCTGGTCTCTTCCTCCCATGCCTCACTCCAGGACTTCTCCAGGGCTTCCCCCATCCTCTGGAATTCACTACCCCAATCCATCAGACTGTCACCTACCCTCCTCACTAGAAATGAGCGAATCGAACTTGGCGAAGTGGAATTCGTTTCGAAGATTAGGAAAAATTCAATTCGCGCCGAATCCGAAAATTAGCAGACTTCGGATGCGCGAATCGAAATTTTCCAAAAATGGCGGCGACATGTGTGGCGACGGAGCGGGGATCTCTGGGAAGGCGCGCAGACAAGGCGCGCTGACCCATAATGCATTCATTCATGACATGTGATCGCATTAGCCAATCAGCAGCCAGCCAGCCAGCACTGTGTAATGGTCGAGCTATAAATTGCGGCCATCTTAGAATTCTCCATTAGCCTCCGGTCATTCAACAGAGACAGACCTCTCTGTATTAGGGACAGAGTTAGGGCCAAAGAGACTTTAGGGCCACAGAATCGTTACTCAGGGACACAGAATTGTTACTCAGGGACACAGAACTGTTACTCAGGGACACAGAATTGTTACTCAGGGACAGACACAGAATTGTTACTGAGGGACAGAGAATTGTTACTGAGGGACAGAGAATTGTTACTGAGGGACACAGAATAGTTACTCAGGGACACAGAATTGTTACTCAGGGACACAGAATTGTTACTCAGGGACACAGAACTGTTACTCAGGGACACAGAATTGTTACTCAGGGACACAGAACTGTTACTCAGGGACACAGAATTGTTACTCAGGGACAGACACAGAATTGTTACTGAGGGACACAGAATTGTTACTGAGGGACACAGAATTGTTACTGAGGGACACAGAATTGTTACTCAGGGACAGACACAGAATTGTTACTGAGGGACACAGAATTGTTACTCAGGGACACAGAATTGTTACTGAGGGACACAGAATTGTTACTCAGGGACACAGAATTGTTACTCAGGGACAAAGAACTGTTACTCAGGGACACAGAATTGTTACTCAGGGACACAGAACTGTTACTCAGGGACACAGAATTGTTACTCAGGGACAGACACAGAATTGTTACTGAGGGACACAGAATTGTTACTGAGGGACACAGAATTGTTACTCAGGGACAGAAACAGAATTGTTACTGAGGGACACATAATTGTTACTCAGGGACACAGAATTGTTACTCAGGGACACAGAACTGTTACTCAGGGACACAGAATTGTTACTCAGGGACAGACACAGAATTGTTACTGAGGGACACAGAATTGTTACTGAGGGACACAGAATTGTTACTCAGGGACACAGAATTGTTACTCAGGGACACAGAACTGTTACTCAGGGACACAGAATTGTTACTGAGGGACACAGAATTGTTACTCAGGGACAGACACAGAATTGTTACTGAGGGACACAGAATTGTTACTCAGGGACACAGAATTGTTACTCAGGGACACAGAACTGTTACTCAGGGACACAGAATTGTTAGTCAGGGACAGACACAGAATTGTTACTGAGGGACACAGAATTGTTACTGAGGGACACAGAATTGTTACTCAGGGACAGACACAGAATTGTTACTGAGGAACACAGAATTGTTACTGAGGGACACAGAATTGTTACTGAGGGACACAAAATTGTTACTCAGGGACAGACACAGAATTGTTACTGAGGGACACAGAATTGTTACTGAGGGACACAGAATTGTTACTCAGGGACACAGAATTGTTACTCAGGGACACAGAACTGTTACTCAGGGACACAGAATTGTTACTCAGGGACACAGAACTGTTACTCAAGGACACAGAATTGTTACTCAGGGACAGACACAGAATTGTTACTGAGGGACACAGAATTGTTACTGAGGGACACAGAATTGTTACTCAGGGACACAGAATTGTTACTCAGGGACAAAGAACTGTTACTCAGGGACACAGAATTGTTACTCAGGGACACAGAACTGTTACTCAGGGACACAGAATTGTTACTCAGGGACAGACACAGAATTGTTACTGAGGGACACAGAATTGTTACTGAGGGACACAGAATTGTTACTCAGGGACAGAAACAGAATTGTTACTGAGGGACACATAATTGTTACTCAGGGACACAGAATTGTTACTCAGGGACACAGAACTGTTACTCAGGGACACAGAATTGTTACTCAGGGACAGACACAGAATTGTTACTGAGGGACACAGAATTGTTACTGAGGGACACAGAATTGTTACTCAGGGACACAGAATTGTTACTCAGGGACACAGAATTGTTACTCAGGGACACAGAACTGTTACTCAGGGACACAGAATTGTTACTCAGGGACACAGAATTGTTACTCAGGGACAGACACAGAATTGTTACTGAGGGACACAGAATTGTTACTCAGGGACACAGAATTGTTACTCAGGGACACAGAACTGTTACTCAGGGACACAGAATTGTTAGTCAGGGACAGACACAGAATTGTTACTGAGGGACACAGAATTGTTACTGAGGGACACAGAATTGTTACTCAGGGACAGACACAGAATTGTTACTGAGGAACACAGAATTGTTACTGAGGGACACAGAATTGTTACTGAGGGACACAAAATTGTTACTCAAGGACAGACACAGAATTGTTACTGAGGGACACAGAATTGTTACTGAGGGACACAGAATTGTTACTCAGGGACACAGAATTGTTACTCAGGGACACAGAACTGTTACTCAGGGACACAGAATTGTTACTCAGGGACACAGAACTGTTACTCAAGGACACAGAATTGTTACTCAGGGACAGACACAGAATTGTTACTGAGGGACACAGAATTGTTACTGAGGGACACAGAATTGTTACTCAGGGAAAGACACAGAATTGATACTGAGGGACACAGAATTGTTACTGAGGGACACAGAATTGTTACTCAGGGACACCGAATTGTTACTCAGGGACACAGAACTGTTACTCAAGGACACAGAATTGTTACTCAGGGACACAGAACTGTTACTCAGGGACACAGAATTGTTACTCAGGGACAGACACAGAATTGTTACTCAGGGACACAGAATTGTTACTGAGGGACACAGAATTGTTACTGAGGGACACAGAATTGTTACTCAGGGACAGACACAGAATTGTTACTCAGGGACAGACACAGAATTGTTACTGAGGGACACAGAATTGTTACTGAGGGACACAGAATTGTTACTGAGGGACACAGAATTGTTACTCAGGGACAGACACAGAATTGTTACTGAGGGACACAGAATTTTTACTCAGGGACACAGAATTGTTACTGAGGGACACAGAATTGTTACTCAGGGACACAGAACTGTTACTCAGGGACACAGAATTGTTACTCAGGGAAAGACACAGAATTGTTACTGAGGGACACAGAATTGTTACTGAGGGACACAGAATTGTTACTCACGGACAGACACAGAATTGTTACTGAGGGACACAGAATTGTTACTGAGGGACACAGAATTGTTACTCAGGGACAGACACAGAATTGTTACTGAGGGACACAGAATTGTTACTGAGGGACACAGAATTGTTACTCAGGGACACAGAATTGTTACTGAGGGACACAGAATTGTTACTGAGGGACAGACACAGAATTGTTACTGAGGGACACAGAATTGTTACTGAGGGACACAGAATTGTTACTGAGGGACACAGAATTGTTACTCAGGGACACAGAATTGTTACGCAGGGACACAGAATTGTTACGCAGGGACACAGAACTGTTACTCAGGGACACAGAATTGTTACTCAGGGACACAGAACTGTTACTCAGGGACACAGAATTGTTACTCAGGGACAGACACAGAATTGTTACTGAGGGACACAGAATTGTTACTGAGGGACACAGAATTGTTACTCAGGGACAGACACAGAATTGTTACTGAGGGACACAGAATTGTTACTGAGGGACACAGAATTGTTACTGAGGGACACAGAATTGTTACTCAGGGACACAGAACTGTTACTCAGGGACACAGAATTGTTACTCAGGGACACAGAACTGTTACTCAGGGACACAGAATTGTTACTCAGGGACAGACACAGAATTGTTACTGAGGGACACAGAATTGTTACTGAGGGACACAGAATTGTTACTCAGGGACAGACACAGAATTGTTACTGAGGGACACAGAATTGTTACTGAGGGACACAGAATTGTTACTCAGGGACACAGAATTGTTACTCAGGGACACAGAACTGTTACTCAGGGACACAGAATTGTTACTCAGGGACAGACACAGAATTGTTACTGAGGGACAAAGAATTGTTACTGAGGGACACAGAATTGTTACTCAGGGACACAGAACTGTTACTCAGGGACAGACACAGAATTGTTACTGAGGGACACAGAATTGTTACTGAGGGACACAGAATTGTTACTGAGGGACACAGATTTGTTACTCAGGGACAGACACAGAATTGTTACTGAGGGACACAGAATTTTTACTGAGGGACACAGAACTGTTACTGAGGGACACAGAATTGTTACTCAGGGACACAGAATTGTTACGCAGGGACACAGAACTGTTACTCAGGGACACAGAATTGTTACTCAGGGACACAGAACTGTTACTCAGGGACACAGAATTGTTACTCAGGGACAGACACAGAATTGTTACTGAGGGACACAGAATTGTTACTGAGGGACACAGAATTGTTACTCAGGGACAGACACAGAATTGTTACTGAGGGACACAGAATTGTTACTGAGGGACACAGAATTGTTACTCAGGGACACAGAATTGTTACTCAGGGACACAGAACTGTTACTCAGGGACACAGAATTGTTACTCAGGGACACAGAACTGTTACTCAGGGACACAGAATTGTTACTCAGGGACAGACACAGAATTGTTACTCAGGGACACAGAATTGTTACTGAGGGACACAGAATTGTTACGCAGGGACAGACACAGAATTGTTACTGAGGGACACAGAATTGTTACTGAGGGACACAGAATTGTTACTCAGGGACACAGAATTGTTACTCAGAGACACAGAACGGTTACTCAGGGACACAGAATTGTTACTCAGGGACAGACACAGAATTGTTACTGAGGGACACAGAATTGTTACTGAGGGACACAGAATTGTTACTCAGGGACACAGAATTGTTACTCAGGGACAGACACAGAATTGTTACTGAGGGACACAGAATTGTTACTGAGGGACAGACACAGAATTGTTACTGAGGGACACAGAATTGTTACTGAGGGACACAGAATTGTTACTGAGGGACACAGAATTGTTACTCAGGGACACAGAATTGTTACGCAGGGACACAGAACTGTTACTCAGGGACACAGAATTGTTACTCAGGGACACAGAACTGTTACTCAGGGACACAGAATTGTTACTGAGGGACAGACACAGAATTGTTACTGAGGGACACAGAATTGTTACTGAGGGACACAGAATTGTTACTGAGGGACACAGAATTGTTACTCAGGGACAGACACAGAATTGTTACTGAGGGACACAGAATTGTTACTGAGGGACACAGAATTGTTACTCAGGGACACAGAATTGTTACTCAGGGACACAGAACTGTTACTCAGGGACACAGAATTGTTACTCAGGGACACAGAACTGTTACTCAGGGACACAGAATTGTTACTCAGGGACAGACACAGAATTGTTACTGAGGGACACAGAATTGTTACTGAGGGACACAGAATTGTTACTCAGGGACAGACACAGAATTGTTACTGAGGGACACAGAATTGTTACTGAGGGACACAGAATTGTTACTCAGGGACACAGAATTGTTACTCAGAGACACAGAACGGTTACTCAGGGACACAGAATTGTTACTCAGGGACAGACACAGAATTGTTACTGAGGGACACAGAATTGTTACTGAGGGACACAGAATTCTTACTCAGGGACACAGAATTGTTACTCAGGGACACAGAACTGTTACTCAGGGACACAGAATTGTTACTCAGGGACAGACACAGAATTGTTACTGAGGGACACAGAATTGTTACTGAGGGACACAGAATTGTTACTCAGGGACACAGAATTGTTACTCAGGGACACAGAACTGTTACTCAGGGACAGACACAGAATTGTTACTGAGGGACACAGAATTGTTACTGAGGGACACAGAATTGTTACTGAGGGACACAGATTTGTTACTCAGGGACAGACACAGAATTGTTACTGAGGGACACAGAATTGTTACTGAGGGACACAGAATTGTTACTGAGGGACACAGAATTGTTACTCAGGGACACAGAATTGTTACTCAGGGACACAGAACTGTTACTCAGGGACACAGAATTGTTACTCAGGGACACAGAACTGTTACTGAGGGACACAGAATTGTTAGTCAGGGACAGACACAGAATTGTTACTGAGGGACACAGAATTGTTACTGAGGGACACAGAATTGTTACTCAGGGACGGACACAGAATTGTTACTGAGGGACACAGAATTGTTACTGAGGGACACAGAATTGTTACTGAGGGACACAAAATTGTTACTCAGGGACAGACACAGAATTGTTACTGAGGGACACAGAATTGTTACTGAGGGACACAGAATTGTTACTCAGGGACACAGAACTGTTACTCAGGGACACAGAATTGTTACTCAGGGACACAGAACTGTTACTCAGGGACACAGAATTGTTACTCAGGGACAGACACAGAATTGTTACTGAGGGACACAGAATTTTTACTGAGGGACACAGAATTGTTACTCAGGGACAGACACAGAATTGTTACTGAGGGACACAGAATTGTTACTGAGGGACACAGAATTGTTACTGAGGGACACAGAATTGTTACTCAGGGACACAGAATTGTTACTCAGGGACACAGAACTGTTACTCAGGGACACAGAATTGTTACTCAGGGACAGACACAGAATTGTTACTGAGGGACACAGAATTGTTACTGAGGGACACAGAATTGTTACTCAGGGACAGACACAGAATTGTTCCTGAGGGACACAGAATTGTTACTCAGGGACACAGAATTGTTACTCAGGGACAGACACAGAATTGTTACTGAGGGACACAGAATTGTTACTGAGGGACACAGAATTGTTACTGAGGGACACAGAATTGTTACTGAGGGACACAGAATTGTTACTCAGGGACAGACACAGAATTGTTACTAAGGGACACAGAATTGTTACTCAGGGACAGACACAGAATTGTTACTGAGGGACACAGAATTGTTACTGAGGGACACAGAATTGTTACTCAGGGACAAACACAGAATTGTTACTGAGGGACACAGAATTGTTACTCAGGGACACAGAATTGTTACTCAGGGACACAGAATTGTTACTCAGGGACACAGAACTGTTACTCAGGGACACAGAATTGTTACTCAGGGACACAGAGCTGTTACTCAGGGACACAGAATTGTTACTCAGGGACACAGAACTGTTACTCAGGGACAGACACAGAATTGCTACTGAGTGACACAGAATTGTTACTGAGAGACACAGAATTGTTACTCAGGGACAGACACAGAATTGTTACTGAGGGACACAGAATTGTTACTGAGGGACACAGAATTGTTACTCAGGGACAGAAACAGAATTGTTACTCAGGGACACATAATCGTTACTCAGGGACACAGAATCGTTGAATTAAAGAGTATGTCAGACAACACGCAGAGGAGTGGCAGAGGAGGCAATGTTTCAGGAGCGAGCAGACGTGGCAGCAGAGGAAGGGGTCGAGGCAGCACTAGTCGCAGCCAGAGGCCAGTGCTCCCGGTGTCATCCAGCGGTCGTGTCTCCACCGACAACCCTGCCGTCATCGATTGGTTGGCTCGGTCGTCTTCCTCTTCCCAGGTCACCTCTGACACCTACAGCCAACGGTCGGTGGGTACGTCAGACACAACCGTTAGTTGGCATGGCCCGGGACCAAGCCCACTGAAATCACGTGTCCTCTACCTGCCCCTGTCCTTTGGTGTTCCCTCACCAAGCGAAGTATCGCATGCTGTGGGCTCAGCCCCACTGTACAGTGAGGAAGAGCTAACAGAGGGCGGTCAGGAACGGGGGGAGACATCCGCCTCTTCAGCAGCCAGGCGAAGAAGTACTGGCGAGGAGAATGGCTCGGTAGCCGGTCTAGAGACAGGTCTGTCTCCTGACCCACACGCAGCCGAGGGGGCTAGTAGTGAGGCGGAGACCCTAATTGATGATGATGAGGCTGATCGCACTTGGCAGCCTCGTCGTCATCAGGCTATTGCTTCCGCATCATCAGCAGAAGACGGTGCCAGCTTGGCAGCGAGCAAAACAGTCGGTGGGTTGCCCAGGAGGCAGCAGGGTCGCAGCAGTGTCAGTGGAGGCAAACGGCCACGGAGTAGAGCACCAGCTCCACTGTAGCCTACCACCACGGCCAGTAGTGGTGCCGGTGTGCACGGAGGAAGTAGCAGTCAGCCAGTGAGGAGTAGCGGGGGCAAAGTTTCTTACTCGGCGGTGTGGCAATTTTTCGTCAAGCCGCCCGAGGAAGTAAACGTAGCCGTATGTCGACTATGTGGCCAGAAAGTCAAGCGTGGCCAGGGGGCCCATGTTGGGACTACAGCGTTGCGTCAGCATATGCAGCGTCGCCATTCGGTGGCCTGGGAAAACCGTGATAAAGATACGGCGGTTCTGCCTGCCCCAGCCCCCGCTCCGTTACTTGCTCCGTCACCCGATGTCAATCGCCCTCTATCAGCCAGTCAAGGCTCCAACACCTCTGCTGAGGGGAGTTGTCACTCGTTGGCATCTTCCGCTCGTTCAGATGCTCCTTCTCCTGCTACTCCTCTTCACGGATTCCGTCAGCAGTCTTTCTTGGAATCCGTTTCCAAGAGACAACAGTTTGCGAGCACGCACCCGACGGTGCAAAAGCTGAACGTCCTCCTGTCCAAGTTGCTGGTGCTGCAGTCCCTCCCTTTCCAAGTGGTGGACTCAGCACCTTTCCGAGAAATGATGGCTTGTGCCGCGCCGCGGGGGAGAGTGCCAAGCCGTCATTTCTTCGCCAAAAAGGCAGTGCCAGCCCTGCATTCACATGTAGAAGAGATGGTGGGCCAGTCTTTGAGCATGTCGGTCTCTGCCAAAGTGCACGGCAGCGCCGACGTGTGGAGCTGTAACTACGGTCAGGGACAGTACATGTCATTTACGGCCCACTGGGTGAACGTGGTGCCGGCACAGCCGCACCAGCAACTTGGACAGGTCACGCCGCTTTTGCCTCCACATTTGCACGTCCTTGGTCCACAAAAGATGTCCGCCTTTACCACCTCTTCTTCCGCCGTGTCCTCAGCCGCCACCCCCGTGCCAAGTCCCATTACTCGACCGGCATATCACATGTGCAGGGCGCAACGGTGTCACGCTGTGCTGCACCTGGTATGCCTTGGCGAACGTAGTCACACAGGGGAGGAACTTCTGAGTGTAATGAACAGAGAAATCGACAGATGGCTGTCTCCGCGCAAACTGAAAATCGGAACCATGTTGACCGACAACGGAAAGAACATGGTGTCTGCTCTGCGTCAAGGAAGGTTGTGCCATGTGCCATGCATGGCTCACGTGTTCAATCTGGTTGTCAAGCGGTTCCTAAAATCCACCATCCCACTGCAAGACATCCTTAAAATGTCACGTAAACTTTGCATGCATTTCAACCATTCCTACACCGCAAAGCACACCCTCCTTGAGCTGCAGCGGCAGAACGGAATTCCACAGCATCGCCTGATCTGCGACGTTGCAACAAGGTGGAATTCAACCCTACATATGTTAGACCGCCTTTACGAACAGCGAAAGGCCATCACAGATTCCTGATGTTACAAGCGGATAAAGGTACTCCCCTGTGTAACTTAGATGTCAGCCATTGGCAGCTCATGCGTGACACCTGCCGCTTGCTCAGGCCCTTTGAGGAGGCCACGCTATTCGTGAGTCGGCAGGACTATGGGATGAACGACGTCATTCCTCTGTTGCACGTCCTGGAACAAATGCTGTTAACAATGGCTGGTCAGGGTGCGGTAGACGTGGCGCACAGATCTCAACGCCACATGACCCCTGTGGGGGCAGGACAGGAAGAAGAGGAGGAGGTAGAGGAGGACATTGGTGCTCAGGAATTATTGAGTGAAATGGGTGGTTTTTCCACTCAGCGGACAGGAGTGGAGGAGCAGGAGCATCTGGTAGAGGAAGAGGAGGAGACAGAGGACCCAGACGCACCGTGGCAGTATGCTGTGGAGATGGAGGCAGGGAGTCCCTCGCATTCTTTGGCACAAATGGCCCATAGCATGCTCGGTTGCTTGCGTAGCGACAGCCGAATAATAACCATCAGACAGAGGGATGACTTTTGGCTGTCCACCTTGTTGGACCCTCGCTACCGTTCAAAAATGGTGGCCTTTTTCACACCTGCTGAGAGGGAGGCCAAAATAACGTACTATAAAAACCACCTATGTAGTCAGTTGGTCTCTGCCTTTCTGCGCCAACGTCCATCCTCAGACACTGTGGGCCCTGTGCGCTCACGTTCCGCTGCCATGGCAGCAGGGGAGGGGTGGGGTGGTAGGAGCAGTGGCAGCTCCACCAGCAGCGGCTGCCTCAGTCTGCAGTCGATGATGAGTAGCTTTCTTCACCAGCGCAGTGAGGAAACTACTAACCAGCCGCAGCAGCAGCAGCATCAGGTGAACCTGGAGCAGGACCTCAAACAACAGGCTTGGGCCTACTTGGACAGCACCCTGCCAACCGAGGTAGACAATCCCCTTGACTACTGGGCAACAAAACTTGACCTTTGGCCCCAACTAGCTGAATTTGCCCTTGAAAGGCTGTCATGCCCGGCCAGTAGCGTGGCATCGGAGCGCGTGTTTAGTGCGGCAGGAGGTATTGTAACTCCGCGGAGGACACGACTGTCCACCCAAAGTGTGGAGAGACTCACGTTTGTGAAAATGAATCAGGCGTGGATTAGTCTGGATTTCAAACCACCAGTTCCTGACACAACTGACTAAATCCGCCATGAATCATGCCCCAAACATGTTATTATTTTTAACATAGGCCTCTGTATGGCCTTCAATTTAAGCTGCTTACGCTTCGCCACTCTGCCATGGGCCCCTGTACCGCCTCCTCTTGCTGCTGCCAGGTCCAGAGTGTCTCATGTGTCCCTGTACGGCCTCCCATTGCTGCTGTCTCCATCGCCACACTGTGCCATGTGCCACTTTCAGGTCTCCTCACACTGCTGGTGGGTTCCATTTTGTCATAGGGTGCTGGCAGATTACGGGCCTCCCATTGCTGCTGCCAGGCCCGTAATCTGCCATGGGCCCCCGTACCGCCTCCTCATGCTGCTGCCAGGTCCAGAGTGTCTCATGGGTCCCTGTGCGGCCTCCCATTGCTGCTGTTTCCATCGCCACACTCTGCCATGTCCCACTTTCAGGTCTCCTCACACTGCTGGTGGGTTCCATTTTGTCATAGGGTGCTGGCAGATTACGGGCCTCCCATTGCTGCTGCCAGGCCCGTAATCTGCCATGGGCCCCTGTACCGCCTCCTCATGCTGCTGCCAGGCCCGTAATCTGTCATGGGTCCCTGTACGGCCTCCCATTGCTGCTGTCTCCATTGCCACACTCTGCCATGTGCCACTTTCAGGTCTCCTCACACTGCTGGTGGGTTCCATTTTGTCATAGGGTGCTGGCAGATTACGGGCCTCCCATTGCTGCTGCCAGGCCCGTAATCTGCCATGGGCCCCTGTACCGCCTCCTCATGCTGCTGCCAGGCCCGTAATCTGTCATGGGTCCCTGTACGGCCTCCCATTGCTGCTGTCTCCATCGCCACACTCTGCCATGTGCCACTTTCAGGTCTCCTCACACTGCTGGTGGGTTCCATTTTGTCATAGGGTGCTGGCAGATTACGGGCCTCCCATTGCTGCTGCCAGGCCCGTAATCTGCCATGGGCCCCTGTACCGCCTCCTCATGCTGCTGCCAGGCCCGTAATCTGTCATGGGTCCCTGTACGGCCTCCCATTGCTGCTGTCTCCATCGCCACACTCTGCCATGTGCCACTTTCAGGTCTCCTCACACTGCTGGTGGGTTCCATTTTGTCATAGGGTGCTGGCAGATTACGGGCCTCCCATTGCTGCTGCCAGGCCCGTAATCTGTCATGGGCCCCTGTACCGCCTCCTCATGCTGCTGCCAGGTCCAGAGTGTGTCATGGGTCCCTGTACGGCCTCCCATTGCTGCTGTCTCCATCACCACACTCTGCCATGTGCCACTGTCAGGTCTCCTCACACTGCTGGTGGGTTCCATTTTGTCATAGGGTGCTGGCAGATTACGGGCCTCCCATTGCTGCTGCCAGGCCCGTAATCTGCCATGGGCCCCCGTACCGCCTCCTCATGCTGCTGCCAGGTCCAGAGTGTCTCATGGGTCCCTGTACGGCCTCCCATTGCTTCTGTCTCCATCGCCACACTCTGCCATGTGCCACTTTCAGGTCTCCTCACACTGCTGGTGGGTTCCATTTTGTCATAGGGTGCTGGCAGATTACGGGCCTCCCATTGCTGCTGCCAGGCCCGTAATCTGCCATGGGCCCCCGTACCGCCTCCTCATGCTGCTGCCAGGTCCAGAGTGTCTCATGGGTCCCTGTACGGCTTCCCATTGCTGCTGTCTCCATCGCCACACTCTGCCATGTGCCACTTTCAGGTCTCCTCACACTGCTGGTGGGTTCCATTTTGTCATAGGGTGCTGTATGGCCTCCCATTGCTGCTGCCTCCACCGCCACACTGTGGCTCCACCCTCTGGTTTTGGCCCCGTGACTGCCCAAATGAGTGAAGTGTGCGGTGATTCTAAGATCGACGGCACTCCTCTGCATGTGATACTGACTGACAGTATTATTTCTCTTCCCCAGCAGACTCCAAGGGCATTTAAATTAAAGGTACAGTGTTCTGCACTAATATAAAGGCTCTCTGAAGCCTAGAAACACCCTTTTTATAAGTTAAATTCGCAGCGAATATATTCGACTCGAATCGAATTTATTCCGCGAATTCGCCGAATCAGCCAAATCGAATTTTTGAATACTTCGCTCATCTCTACTCCTCACCTTTAGGCGCACCCTGAAAACCCATGTCTTTAGGTAAGCCTACCCCGCCTTCACCTAATTGCCGATCTCCTCCACTCTTCCTTCCACTCCATCCCCCACAGCTATTTTCTCCTGTACCACTATCCCCTCCCTCCTAGATTGTAAGCTCCAAGGAGCAGGGCCCTCGAAACCCCTCATGTATTATTGTATTGTTACTGTGCTGTCTCGTGTACTGTCTCCATTATAATGTACAGCGCTGAGCAAACTGTTGGTGCTATATAAATACTGTATAATAATAAAAAAAAGCACCTCTTTTGGCTTTTTAGCTGTACATGGCTTACTTATGGTGGGTTTTTGATGCCCATGATTTGTTTTGGTACATGTTTTGTGATTGAGATGGTTTGGTTTTCTTGCCTTCTTTTTTCTTTGGTGGATTTACATCCATAAACAATTTCTTTAGAGCTCTTTTCTTCTACAATTGATTTTTTGGTGATCTATTTAGGCTCAATTTTAGCTGCACAGCTTACATTTCTCCTGGTACTTTTGTTCACAAATATATTTTTGCTTTTGCTGAATTTCCTGTCTGGTAGACACTATTTATTTGGATCCAGATATTTATTTGTCAAAAGTTTTATTGAAACGCTGAGTAGTACAAACATCTGATCACCTGCACAGGGGTGCCGTACAGTAAACCGCCAATAAGGAGTGTAACAGGAGATGACCAAACATTTAAAGAACATTATTAGCAATATAATGCCGCCTAGATGCCGAGGCTCTATCGCGGCTTCCATGGTAAAACAATGGCATTTCATTTAACCTGAGAAAAGAGGTAGAGAAAAAACCAGAGAAGGAAAGAGAGAAAAAAGACAAAAAATATACAATCAGATATTAGAGAAAAAAAGAGATAGAATTTTTTCTCCCGTAGGCCCAGGAGACTGCAAAAATTAGTGAGTCCCCAAACCCAATGGAGGAAAATTGGGCAACTCGTATGTCTACCAAGGATGCCAAATCTCAAGAATTTAGCATAAGTATCATCAACAATACTGGTCATTTTTTCATGTAACATCAGGACGGTCATAGTAGGCTTAACCTTACAGAAAGGGACAGAGGGTGATCTCCAAGCCTTGGCAATAATCCGTTTAGCGGTATTAAAGATGTATGTGGCAAGCTTCTGTTGGTGTGCAAACAAACCCATAACTGGGCAGTGAAGTAATGCTGCGTTTGCATCTTTCAGAATGGGAACATGAAAGAAAGTATAGAAGGCCAAAAACTCTAGACCATAACCCAACAAGACGAGGATATGACCACCAAATGTGGAGTACATCACCACACATTCCACAGCCACAAAAGCATCTATCTGAAAATTTGGGATTGGCACATGCAATGCGAGCAAGCACCCAATACCAACGCAATAGAACTTTATAGGCAGCCTCCATAGTAGTCGTATTAAAAGAGCAATGGGATATAATCAACCATGCTTTACTCCATTCATCTGGGTTTATGGATGCTCCCAGGTCCCTCTCCCAATGTGACACGTAAGACAGAGAAGAAATAGAAACAGAGTTAAGTGCATAGTAAAGAAGGGAAATAGTGCCTGGGGAGCCCGGAGGCGTCCAACAGAGATGCTCAAATACCGATGACCTGTTGGGAAACACGAAGGTACCTCTAAGAGAAGATACCTAGTGATGCAGTTGGAGATAGCAATAAAATTCAGTCTGGGGGGGGGCCTGATAAGCTTCCTGTATGAAAGCCCAAGAGGGGAATGTTCGTGAAAAAAGAAAATGACGAACCTGAGTAAAACCGTAGTCGGACCACCACTTGAAGGCGGTTGGCTGATCCAATCTGGGGGGAAAAAGGGGGTTATTAAACAAGGACATTAGGGGTAGGTATGGAGACATGAGGCCACCTGAAAACCTGAGTCCCAAATCTTCAAATTGTGTAACATAAGGGGGCTTAATGTAGCAGGATGAAGTTTATGAAGGAGCCACAGCAGGGTCTTGACTTGGACCGGGGCACAGTTAGGGATTCCAAAAATTCCAAAGTGGAATATCAGATGTCGCAAACAGTAAAGTAAGTGGAGCTGAGCAGCCTGGTAATATTTAATATTTGGAACCCCTAAGCCCCCTTGAAGTCTATGAGAAAACATAGTAAAGCGCAAGACCCTCAGTCACTTAAAGGCCCAAATGAAAGTAAGGATCTTATTTTGTAATAAACGCAGGAAGAAACAGGAATAGGCAACGTACAAAAAAAAAATAAAGGCTTTTAGGAAGTTTAGTAATTTTTATGGCATGTATACGACCAATCCAGGATAGTGAGGGGAATGGCCATGATTGCAGAAGGGAAGTAATAGTACACAGTGGATCCAGATATTTAACATAATCAGTAGAGATGAGCGAATCGAACTTGGCGAAGTGGAATTCGTTTCGAATATTAGGAAAATTTTGGAAATTTTTCCAAAAATGGCGGCGACATGTGCGGCGAGGGAGCGGGGATCTCTGGGAAGGCGCGCAGACAAGGTGCGCTGACCCATAATGCATTCATTCATGACATGTGATCGCATTAGCCAATCAGCAGCCAGCCAGCCAGCACTGTGTAATGGTCGAGCTATAAATTGCGGCCATTTTAGAATTCTCCATTTGCCTCCAGTCATTCAAGAGAGGCAGACCTGGCTGTATTGAGGGAGAGAGTTAGGGACACAGAAACGTTACTTAGGGCCAGAGAAACGTTACTTAGGGACACAGAAACGTTACTTAGGGCCACAGAAACGTTACTTAGGGCCACAGAATCGTTACTTAGGGCCACAGAATCGTTACTTCGGGCCACAGAAACGTTACTTAGGGCCACAGAAACGTTACTTCGGGCCACAGAATCGTTACTTAGGGACACAGAATTTTTACTCAGGGACAGACACAGAATTGTTACTGAGGGACACAGAATTGTTATTGAGGGACACAGAATTGTTACTCAGGGACAGACACAGAATTGTTACTCAGGGACAGACACAGAATTGTTACTGAGGGACACAGAATTGTTACTGAGGGACACAGAATTGTTACTCAGGGACAGACACAGAATTGTTACTTAGGGACAGACACAGAATTGTTACTCAGGGACAGACACAGAATTGTTACTCAGGGACAGACACAGAATTGTTACTGAGGGACACAGAATTGTTACTGAGGGACAGACACAGAATTGTTACTCAGGGACAGACACAGAATTGTTACTCAGGGACAGACACAGAATTGTTACTGAGGGACACAGAATTGTTACTGAGGGACACAGAATTGTTACTCAGGGACAGACACAGAATTGTTACTCAGGGACAGACACAGAATTGTTACTGAGGGACACAGAATTGTTACTGAGGGACACAGAATTGTTACTGAGGGACACAGAATTGTTACTCAGGGACAGACACAGAATTGTTACTGAGGGACAGACACAGAATTGTTACTGAGGGACAGACACAGAATTGTTACTGAGGGACACAGAATTGTTACTGAGGGACACAGAATTGTTACTCAGGGACAGACACAGAATTGTTACTCAGGGACAGACACAGAATTATTACTCAGGGACAGACACAGAATTGTTACTGAGGGACACAGAATTGTTACTGAGGGACACAGAATTGTTACTCAGGGACACAGAATTGTTACTCAGTGACACAGAATTGTTACTCAGGGACAGACACAGAATTGTTACTGAGGGACAGACACAGAATTGTTACTGAGGGACACAGAATTGTTACTCAGGGACAGACACAGAATTGTTACTGAGGGACACAGAATTGTTACTGAGGGACACAGAATTGTTACTCAGGGACACAGAATTGTTACTCAGGGACAGACACAGAATTGTTACTGAGGGACACAGAATTGTTACTCAGGGACAGACACAGAATTGTTACTGAGGGACACAGAATTGTTACTCAGGGACAGACACAGAATTGTTACTGAGGGACACAGAATTGTTACTGAGGGACACAGAATTGTTACTGAGGGACACAGAATTGTTACTCAGGGACAGACACAGAATTGTTACTCAGGGACATAGAATTGTTACTCAGGGACACAGAATCGTTGAATTAAAGAGTATGTCAGACAACACGCAGAGGAGTGGCAGAGGAGGCAATGTTTTAGGAGCGAGCAGACGTGGCAGCAGAGGAAGGGGTCGAGGCAGCACTAGTCGCAGCCAGAGGCCAGTGCTCCCGGTGTCATCCAGCGGTCGTGTCTCCACCGACAACCCTGCCGTCATCGATTGGTTGGCTCGGTCGTCTTCCTCTTCCCAGGTCACCTCTGACACCTACAGCCAATGGTCGGTGGGTACGTCAGACACAACCGTTAGTTGGCATGGCCCGGGAGCAAGCCCACTGAAATCACGTATCCTCTACCTGCCCCTGTCCTTTGGTGTTCCCTCACCAAGCGAAGTATCGCATGCTGTGGGCTCAGCCCCACTGTACAGTGAGGAAGAGCTAACAGAGGGCGGTCAGGAACGGGGGGAGACATCCGCCTCTTCAGCAGCCAGGCGAAGAAGTAGTGGCGAGGAGAGTGGCTCGGTAGCCGGTTTAGGGACAGGTCTGTCTTCTGACCCACACGCAGCCGAGGGGGCTAGTAGTGAGGCGGAGACCCTAATTGATGATGATGAGGCTGATCGCACTTGGCAGCCTCGTCGTCATCAGGCTATTGCTTCCGCATCATCAGGAGAAGAGGGTGGCAGCTTGGCAGCGAGCAAAACAGTCGGTGGGTTGCCCAGGAGGCAGCAGGGTCGCAGCAGTGTCAGTGGAGGCAAACGGCCACGGAGTAGAGCACCAGCTCCACTGCAGCCTACCACCACGGCCAGTAGTGGTGCCGGTGTGCACGGAGGAAGTAGCAGTCAGCCAGTGAGGAGTATCGGGGGCAAAGTTTCCTACTCGGCAGTGTGGCAATTTTTCGTCAAGCCGCCCGAGGAAGTAAACGTAGCCGTATGTCGACTATGTGGCCAGAAAGTCAAGCGTGGCCAGGGGGCCCATGTTGGGACTACAGCGTTGCGGCAGCATATGCAGCGTCGCCATTTGGTGGCCTGGGAAAACCGTGATAAAGATACGGCGGTTCTGCCTGCCCCAGCCCCCGCTCCATCACCCGCTCCGTTACTTGCTCCGTCACCCGACGTCAATCGCCCTCTATCAGCCAGTCAAGGCTCCAACACCTCTGCTGAGGGGAGTTGTCGCTCGTTGGCATCTTCCGCTCGTTCAGATGCTCCTTCTCCTGCTACTCCTCTTCACGGATTCCGTCAGCAGTCTTTCTTGGAATCCGTTTCCAAGAGACAACAGTTTGCGAGCACGCACCCGACGGTGCAAAAGCTGAACGTCCTCCTGTCCAAGTTGCTGGTGCTGCAGTCCCTCCCTTTCCAAGTGGTGGACTCAGCACCTTTCCGAGAAATGATGGCTTGTGCCGCGCCGCGGTGGAGAGTGCCAAGCCGTCATTTCTTCACCAAAAAGGCAGTGCCAGCCCTGCATTCACATGTAGAAGAGATGGTGGGCCAGTCTTTGAGCATGTCGGTCTCTGCCAAAGTGCACGGCAGCGCCGACGTGTGGAGCTGTAACTACGGTCAGGGACAGTACATGTCATTTACGGCCCACTGGGTGAACGTGGTGCCGGCACAGCCGCACCAGCAACTTGGACAGGTCACGCCGCTTTTGCCTCCACGTTTGCACGTCCTTGGTCCACAAAAGATGTCCGCCTCTACCACCTCTTCTTCCGCCGTGTCCTCAGCCGCCACCCCCGTGCCAAGTCCCATTACTCGACCGGCATATCACATGTGCAGGGCGCAACAGTGTCACGCTGTGCTGCACCTGGTATGCCTTGGCGAACGTAGTCACACAGGGGAGGAACTTCTGAGTGTAATGAACAGAGAAATCGACAGATGGCTGTCTCCGCGCAAACTGAAAATCGGAACCATGTTGACCGACAACGGAAAGAACATGGTGTCTGCTCTGCGTCAAGGAAGGTTGTGCCATGCGCCATGCATGGCTCACGTGTTCAATCTGGTTGTCAAGCGGTTCCTAAAATCCACCATCCCACTGCAAAACATCCTTAAAATGTCACGTAAACTTTGCATGCATTTCAGCCATTCCTACACCGCAAAGCACACCCTCCTTGAGCTGCAGCGGCAGAACGGAATTCCACAGCATCGCCTGATCTGCGACGTTGCAACAAGGTGGAATTCAACCCTACACATGTTAGACCGCCTTTACGAACAGCGAAAGGCCATCACCGATTTCCTGATGTTACAAGCGGATAAAGGTACTCCCCTGTGTAACTTAGATGTCAGCCATTGGCAGCTCATGCGTGACACCTGCCGCTTGCTCAGGCCCTTTGAGGAGGCCACGCTATTCGTGAGTCGGCAGGACTATGGGATGAACGACGTCATTCCTCTGTTGCACGTCCTGGAACAAATGCTGTTAACAATGGCTGGTCAGGGTGCGGTAGACGTGGCGCACAGATCTCAACGCCACATGACCCCTGTGGGGGCAGGACAGGAAGAAGAGGAGGAGGTAGAGGAGGACATTTGTGCTCAGGAATTATTGAGTGAAATGGGTGGTTTTTCCACTCAGCGGACAGGAGTGGAGGAGCAGGAGCATCTGGTAGAGGAGGAGGAGGAGGAGACAGAGGACCCAGACGCACCGTGGCAGTATGCTGTGGAGATGGAGGCAGGGAGTCCCTCGCATTCCTTGGCACAAATGGCCCATAGCATGCTCGGTTGCTTGCGTAGCGACAGCCGAATAATAACCATCAGACAGAGGGATGACTTTTGGCTGTCCACCTTGTTGGACCCTCGCTACCGTTCAAAAATGGTGGCCTTTTTCACACCTGCTGAGAGGGAGGCCAAAATAACGTACTATAAAAACCACCTATGTAGTCAGTTGGTCTCTGCCTTTCTGCGCCAACGTCCATCCTCAGACACTGTGGGCCCTGTGCGGTCGCGTTCCGCTGCCATGGCAGCAGGGGAGGGGTGGGGTGGTAGGAGCAGTGGCAGCTCCACCAGCAGCGGCTGCCTCAGTCTGCAGTCGATGATGAGTAGCTTTCTTCACCAGCGCAGTGAGGAAACTACTAACCAGCCGCAGCAGCAGCAGCATCAGGTGGACCTGGAGCAGGACCTCAAACAACAGGCTTGGGCCTACTTGGACAGCACCCTGCCAACCGAGGTAGACAATCCCCTTGACTACTGGGCAATGAAACTTGACCTTTGGCCCCAACTAGCTGAATTTGCCCTTGAAAGACTGTCATGCCCGGCCAGTAGCGTGGCATCGGAGCGCGTGTTTAGTGCGGCAGGAGGTATTGTAACTCCGCGGAGGACACGACTGTCCACCCAAAGTGTGGAGAGACTCACGTTTGTGAAAATGAATCAGGCGTGGATTAGTCTGGATTTCAAACCACCAGTTCCTGACACAACTGACTAAATCCGCAATGAATCATGCCCCAAACATGTGCCACTTTCAGGTCTCCTCACACTGCTGGTGTGTTCCATTTTTTGTCATAGGGTGCTGGCAGATTACGGGCCTCCCATTGCTGCTGCCAGGCCCGTAATCTGCCATGGGCCCCTGTACCGCCTCCTCATGCTGCTGCCAGGTCCACAGTGTCTCATGGGTCCCTGTACAGCCTCCCATTGCTGCTGTCTCCATCGCCACACTCTGCCATGTGCCACTTTCAGGTCTCCTCACACTGCTGGTGTGTTCCATTTTGTCATAGGGTGCTGGCAGATTACGGGCCTCCCATTGCTGCTGCCAGGCCCGTAATCTGCCATGGGCCCCTGTACCGCCTCCTCATGCTGCTGCCAGGTCCACAGTGTCTCATGGGTCCCTGTACGGCCTCCCATTGCTGCTGTCTCCATCGCCACACTCTGCCATGTGCCACTTTCAGGTCTCCTCACACTGCTGGTGTGTTCCATTTTGTCATAGGGTGCTGGCAGATTACGGGCCTCCCATTGCTGCTGCCAGGCCTGTAATCTGCCATGGGCCCCTGTACCGCCTCTTCATGCTGCTGCCAGGTCCAGAGTGTCTCATGGGTCCCTGTACGGCCTCCCATTGCTGCTGTCTCCATCACCACACTCTGCCATGTGCCACTTTCAGGTCTCCTCACACTGCTGGTGTGTTCCATTTTTTGTCATAGGGTGCTGGCAGATTACGGGCCTCCAATTGCTGCTGCCAGGCCCGTAATCTGCCATGGGCCCCTGTACCGCCTCTTCATGCTGCTTCCAGGTCCAGAGTGTCTCATGGGTCCCATTGCTGCTGTCTCCATCGCCACACTCTGCCATGTGCCACTTTCAGGTCTCCTCACACTGCTGGTGTGTTCCATTTTTTGTGATAGGGTGCTGGCAGATTACGGGCCTCCCATTGCTGCTGCCAGGCCTGTAATCTGCCATGGGCCCCTGTACCGCCTCTTCATGCTGCTGCCAGGTCCAGAGTCTCTCATGGGTCCCTGTACGGCCTCCCATTGCTGCTGTCTCCATCGCCACACTCTGCCATGTGCCACTTTCAGGTCTCCTCACACTGCTGGTGTGTTCCATTTTTTGTCATAGGGTGCTGGCAGATTACGGGCCTCCCATTGCTGCTGCCAGGCCTGTAATCTGCCATGGGCCCCTGTACCGCCTCTTCATGCTGCTGCCAGGTCCAGAGTGTCTCATGGGTCCCTGTACGGCCTCCCATTGCTGCTGTCTCCATCGCCACACTCTGCCATGTGCCACTTTCAGGTCTCCTCACACTGCTGGTGTGTTCCATTTTTTGTCATAGGGTGCTGGCAGATTACGGGCCTCCCATTGCTGCTGCCAGGCCCGTAATCTGCCATGGGCCCCTGTACCGCCTCTTCATGCTGCTGCCAGGTCCAGAGTCTCTCATGGGTCCCTGTACGGCCTCCCATTGCTGCTGTCTCCATCGCCACACTCTGCCATGTGCCAATTTCAGATCTCCTCACACTGCTGGTGTGTTCCATTTTTTGTCATAGGGTGCTGGCAGATTACGGGCCTCCCATTGCTGCTGCCAGGCCCGTAATCTGCCATGGGCCCCCGTACCGACTCCTCATGCTGTGACGTTGCAACAAGGTGGAATTCAATCCTACATATGTTAGACCGCCTTTACGAACAGCGAAAGGCCATCACAGATTCCTGATGTTACAAGCGGATAAAGGTACTCCCCTGTGTAACTTAGATGTCAGCCATTGGCAGCTCATGCGTGACACCTGCCGCTTGCTCAGGCCCTTTGAGGAGGCCACGCTATTCGTGAGTCGGCAGGACTATGGGATGAACGACGTCATTCCTCTGTTGCATGTCCTGGAACAAATGCTGTTAACAATGGCTGGTCAGGGTGCGGTAGACGTGGCGCACAGATCTCAACGCCACATGACCCCTGTGGGGGCAGGACAGGAAGAAGAGGAGGAGGTAGAGGAGGACATTGGTGCTCAGGAATTATTGAGTGAAATGGGTGGTTTTTCCACTCAGCGGACAGGAGTGGAGGAGCAGGAGCATCTGGTAGAGGAGGAGGAGGAGACAGAGGACCCAGACGCACCGTGGCAGTATGCTGTGGAGATGGAGGCAGGGAGTCCCTCGCATTCCTTGGCACAAATGGCCCATAGCATGCTCGGTTGCTTGCGTAGCGACAGCCGAATAATAACCATCAGACAGAGGGATGACTTTTGGCTGTCCACCTTGTTGGACCCTCGCTACCGTTCAAAAATGGTGGCCTTTTTCACACCTGCTGAGAGGGAGGCCAAAATAACGTACTATAAAAACCACCTATGTAGTCAGTTGGTCTCTGCCTTTCTGCGCCAGCGTCCATCCTCAGACACTGTGGGCCCTGTGCGCTCGCGTTCCGCTGCCATGGCAGCAGGGGAGGGGTGGGGTGGTAGGAGCAGTGGCAGCTCCACCAGCAGCGGCTGCCTCAGTCTGCAGTCGATGAGTAGCTTTCTTCACCAGCGCAGTGAGGAAACTAACCAGCCGCAGCAGCAGCAGCATCAGGTGGACCTGGAGTAGGACCTCAAACAACAGGCTTGGGCCTACTTGGACAGCACCCTGCCAACCGAGGTAGACAATCCCCTTGACTACTGGGCAACAAAACTTGACCTTTGGCCCAAACTAGCTGAATTTGCCCTTGAAAGGCTGTCATGCCCGGCCAGTAGCGTGGCATCGGAGCGCGTGTTTAGTGCGGCAGGAGGTATTGTAACTCCGCGGAGGACACGACTGTCCACCCAAAGTGTGGAGAGACTCACGTTTGTGAAAATGAATCAGGCGTGGATTAGTCTGGATTTCAAACCACCAGTTCCTGACACAACTGACTAAATCCGCCATGAATCATGCCCCAAACATGTGCCACTTTCAGGTCTCCTCACACTGCTGGTGTGTTCCATTTTTTGTCATAGGGTGCTGGCAGATTATGGGCCTCCCATTGCTGCTGCCAGGCCCGTAATCTGCCATGGGCCCCCGTACCGCCTCCTCATGCTGCTGCCAGGTCAAGAGTGTGTCATGGGTCCCTGTACAGCCTCCCATTGCTGCTGTCTCCATCGCCACACTCTGCCATGTGCCACTTTCAGGTCTCCTCACACTGCTGGTGGGTTCCATTTTTGTCATAGGGTGCTGTATGGCCTCCCATTGCTGCTGCCTCCACCGCCACACTGTGGCTCCACACTCTGGTTTTGGCCCCGTGACTGCCCAAATGAGTGAAGGGTGCGGTGATTCTAAGATCGACGGCACTCATCTGCATGTCATACTGACTGACAGTATTATTTCTCTGCCCCAGCAGACTCCAAGGGCATTTAAATTAAAGGTACAGTGTTCTGCACTAATATGAAGGCTCTCTGAAGCCTAGAAACACCCTTTTATAAGTTTAATTCGCAACGAATCAAATTTATTCCTCGAATTCGCCGAATCAAATTGTTGAATACTTCGCTCATCTCTAATAATCAGGTTTATTCTTTCTTTACAGCTATTATTTTGGGTTATATCATGAATCAGATGCTTTTGTACTGTATCTTGCTATATCTACCTTTGGTTTGTCCCTCTTGAGTCCCTGCAGTCCCTTTTCCACAGCTTCCGGGTCAGACATTCCTGGTGGTTGCCTTTTAGAAACCGTGCTATGCATACTAAATCTTAGCTGATTTCTAAGTAGCGGGTCCCTATAGTGGCCCTTGAGGATTTAATAGTACTATTCATTATTAGTTGTGCTACATACCTTAAATTGATGTCATACTTTACAGATATTCATACAATATATTGCCAAAAGTATTGGGCCAGCCCTCCAAATAATTGGATTCAGGTGTTCCAATCACCTCCATGGCCACAGGTGTATAAAATCAAGCGTCTAGGCATGCAGACTGCTTCTACAAACATTTGTAAAAAAAAAACATAGGTCAGTCTCAGGAGCTCAGTGAATTCAAGCATGGTACCGTGATAGGTTGCCACCTGTGCAATAAGTCCATCCATGAAATATCCTTGCTACAAAATATTCCATGGTCAATGGTCAGTGGTATTGTAACAAAGTGGAAGCAACTAGAAACAACAACTCAGCCACAAAGTGGTAGGCCACATAAAATGGCAGAGTGGAGTCAGCACATGCTGAAGTGCACACAGTGCACAGAAGTCGCCAACTGTCTGCAGAGTAAATAGCTAAAGACTTCCAAACTTTATGTGGCCTTCAGATTAGCACAACAGTGTGTAGAGATCTTCATGGAATGGGTTTGCATGGCTGAGCAGCTGCACCCAAGCCCTACATCACCAAGTGCAATGCAAAGCATCAGATGCAGTGGTGTAAAGCACACCGCCACTGAACTCTAGAGCAGTGGAGACGTGTTCTCTGGAGTGGTGAACCATGCGTCTCTGTCTGGCAATCTGATGAACGTGTTTGGGTTTGGTGGTTGCCAGGAGAATGGTATTTGCCTCACTGCATTGTGCCAAGTGTAAAGTTTAGTGGAGTGGGGATTATGGTGTGGGGTTGTTTTTATCTTGTATGAAATGTATTATGGAATCATTACGAATCAGCTTAACAATGTTTTTAATCCATTTTCCATATAATGTAATGAGAATTGTATTTATTCTTCAATCAAACTGTGTACAATGTACTTAATGTGTGTTGCACCTTATTGAAAAACCCAGGGCACATCATTGGATGGATTAGACCCCGTGTTCTATTTCTTTATGCAACCAAAGGAACACAAATTCTTGCTTAAGTTTTAATTTATGACTCTTAGACATGGGCTGAGCTGTCTTGTCTTGTGTCTTTGTGTATTGTTTGTGTATTTTAGGGGAGCGTTGTGTTGCTATGAACACTATTCATCTCACACAAATGTGGGACAATCCCTGGTTTCATAGACTCTTCATTCATCTCATTCAAATTGGGTGCCAGTATGCCTGTTCTGCCCCATCTTCCAGGTATTTTTCTAGTCTTGTATTAACCCCTTGACGCCGACGTAACACAAATATGCGGCCTCACGGACCTGGGCTTTTTTCCGTGGGGCCGCATATTTGCGTACCTGTCTTTGTGCTGGGAGCGCGCCGCTCGGCGCGCTCCCAGCACCAAGACCGCGGTGTCACTGAGAGCCCCGGGTCCCGTTCTAACGATCTAACGATCGGGACCCGGGACTCCCGATTCCAGGTCACGTGATCGCTGTGATAGCCTCTGATTGGCTATCACAGTGATCAATCACTGTGCAGCCCGGCCCCCTTGTTTTCTCTCTCTCTATGAATGGAGAAGAGAGATACATTGTATCTCTCGAACTCCTGACACAGAGAGAGAAAAAAAAGTTTGTAAAAAAAAAAAAAAGATAAATAAATATTAAAAAATAAAGAAAAATACCTAGATCAAGGTTTGATCTAGTTCAGTACCAGGGTTAGTGTTTGGGTCAAGGTCAGGGTCAAAGGTCAGGGTCAAGGGCAAAGGTCAGGGTCAAAGGTCAGGATTTAAAAAAAAATTGGTATCAGTGTCAGTTAGTGTTAATGTCAATGTCAGTGACAGTGTGTTTTATATATAAAAAAAAGACAAAAACAAAATGCGCACTGTTGTTTCTGGACTGTACTACGGGTACAAACAACAAATAACATACACATATATGGTATCGCTGCGATCGTCAAGAACTGGAGAATGTATTTTGAGTTGTTCTTTGGTGGTAGGTTATGGTCGTAACAAGAAACACACAGTTAAATTTAAAAAAATGATTTTTTTTACTATTTTGGCCCAGTTTTCCTTTAATAATAAAAAAAAATTAGGAGCTATCCATGACCATTTACCACCAAATGAAAGCCCAATTTGTCCTGAAAAAAACAAGGTATAATCCACCTGGATGTACAAAGTAGTTGTGACGATATGTACGGTTTTACTAACACGTCAACGTTGCAGAATTGTGCTTAGGCATTTAGATTTGTTTTACCCTTAGGCGTGAAGGGGTTAAACAGCATGAAGTTATTTTTTTTTTTTGTAGTATGCTGACGTCTACTGGTGGCTTCAATTCGTTTACTAATTTGATGTTGGTATCTTCCACAATTCCTCCCCCCCCCCCTCATTTAGTGCTTGTTGGCTCTTCGCTAGACCCTCACCACCTCCCCCTCAGTTAGTGTTAGTTCTTTGCAGAGACAGGTCTCAGGAAAGTCGGTGTCTTCCTATAATTCAAAAGACTGGAAAAACATCCTCTGTACTGCCATTAGCTGACGTAAAAGTGCATTGTATTCAACTTGTTTCTTACTGAAGAGTTAAACTGCCTGTGGAAGGCACCAAGTCAGCAAGTGATCATAATGTCCAGACAGACTGGGTCTGAGGAGGTATATCAAAGTGGCATTTGAAGCAGAACAATGCCAGTACATTATCTATACTAGTTATTCAATGTAGGCGTGTTAATTAGAAGGCACTGGTCTTTCTAATTTGACTTCATACACGAGTATGGAGTATCTGCTCCATTATCCTTCTCATGTGTGAGTACACTTCCTCTGCACAGGATCTGTAGCCATAATCACATTTGTCTACATTTTGATTCCTCTGCCTCCCCCCACCCCCATGCATATAGTGACTTACAAAGGTACATGATCCAAAATCCATCTACCTGGTCATCCTAATATATAATAGGTCCAAGGTACCAAATATCATCCATTCTTGGAAGGGTTTTATCTTAATCTAAACAGCAAGAGAAAGCTTTCTCCATCCATCATACAGGACAAAATTATTTCTCCAGGGAACCAGCAGATATTGACCTAGCTCCAAGTCTGTCTGTTTGTTGGGGATCCAAAAATATTCTACAGTCACCTGTGATAAGTAGTGGATGTTGTGCATTTGAGAATGCTCCGGCCATTGACCCCATAAGAAGGAAAAAAAAAAAAAAAGCAGTGGGGGAGTATTTACTCCAAGAATTGCATAAAGAATTTGAACAAATATCGCTACTAATTCAAATTTTACACATTTAGAATTTGTACAATTTTTACTTTACTGTAAACCCATTCCCTACAGTCACATACCCAGGACAACAGGTTTAGCTGCAGAGAAGCAAAGGAAGGAGAGGATATTCTTCTGGGAAGAGGAACATTAAAAGAAAACCATGCACGGGTAAAGTAAACATTGCTTTAAGAAGATCCTATATATCTATCCTGAGTAGAATAATCCCAATGAAACAGCAGGCAACTGCCATCCTGGGAACAAGCCCACCAGCTATCCCATCCATCCTGTTGCAGAGGTTTGTCTATGCACTACAATGGCCTAATACCATTTGCTATAATTTAGACCATGTGGTCATCCTTAGTGACTTCATATCGTCAGTCATGGGAATGATCAGAATCAGCCAATAAATCAAAAAGACAATAATTGTATAGAAAAACTTTATAAAATTAAAACGCAGAATTCAGTGTCCACAAATTCAACAGTAAAACACAACTACAAAGGAAATGACATATCCATAAAACAGAAATAGGATATATAAAATATACAGAGCTAAAAAAGCATGTCAGTATAAGGTCAGCTCTAGTAGACTGTGGGTGACATTTATTACATTCCAGACAGGTCTGTAAATTGACAATTTTTGTATGTTATATAGAAAAGTATGGCTGTGTAATTGTTACCACCAGAGAAGATAATTAGGAAGATCTAAAAAAAAGCTTCCAAATAATTTTTTTTTTTTTGCCAGACTTTCACACCACCACCCCCTCTGATAAACTGCCCCTACTTATCAACTGCCAATCAAGAAAAGGGTTTAAACGACTCTGCAAAAACGATATTTGAACTGAAATGCCTAGCCATACTACACCACATAAGTGTTTTCCAAAAAAACAAAGGTTGATACAAGAAAATGTCCCAAACGTGAGCACAGGGAACAATATAACAAGGTGCAGTTATGGAAGATTACCAAAAAAGCTTAGGAAATCAGGCTTTCCCCAACACTCCTTGGTATACTGATGAAGCAACATGCTTTATGTGTTGGTGCAGGCTTTTATTTTCCAATGACTGACTGGTGGGCACCATCCACCAATTTACAACAGCACCCAACATGGACTGTGGCAGAGTCTGCAAGATATACAACAGATACAACTTCTGCTTAAAAAGCAGCCCAACAACCACCAAGCAGTTTAAAACTTGAAATGAAAAATGCTTGTAGAAAACTATTTTAACTCTTATTGGTGATATTAGAGAAAATCCTCATTGCAAATCACCATCATCTTCCATGACACTACCTGGATACATTTACCAGATAAAAAGTCCCTATTATAAATGAAGCATCCAGAGACGACATAAAAGCTGGAAATAAACCAAGCTTCCAAAGGAGGACATGGAGTACTAGGGGAAGGGGCCCTTATGAAGTACTTTCTGTTCCAGCTAGTAACTGAGAATAAGTTATGAAGGCATTGTGTTTTCAAAGGACCAACTGTAACGATCCCAGAGGATGAACTATTCTACATGTTTTAAGGTACTGGGCCTGAAGTAATTCTTCTAAAAAGATATGTTTTAGCCCTAATTGTTGCTTGCATTAAGATAGAAAAAGTGGATTTAAAGTCTAAGACTATTCTCCTTCTCCCCCGCTATCCCCAATTCAAATATAAGACCACAGTCAGCTTAACAACCAGATTTTCAAGCTTTCTTTCTGCTGTTTGAACAGCCAATCAGTGCCTTGCTTGTACATTGATTTTTGGTCTTAGCCCAGATCCAGAGGTAGTGATCCTCTGGTAGGCAGAAGAGGGAAGCTCTTAAAATTGAAAATATCTGTACAGCTACTTGTATTCATAGTGGTTAGCAAGGTAAGGTGGGGAACTATACTTTGTTAGAATTAGGTGTGCAGCAATTGAGAAAGCAAGCATTAAAAAGCTGTGGCGCCAACCAGAACTCTTAACATGCTGGAAAGGTCTCTTTCAAATAAACCGATAATCTGCAAACCCGCAAGAATGATCCTGGTTAATGTGCAAACATTCAAAAAAGTAAGGAAAGAACACCAGTACAGTTTACCTGTGGAACCAGGGGAAGATTAGTATTAATTTGTGGTCTTCATGGCTGATTTTTATTCCAGCTCTAGTAAAATGTATTATACAGCATGAAAATGAAAAATGTCAAGGTAAAGACCAGCGGGAAGGTCAACTATCAATTTCATGGTCCTTTTACAATACAAAGAGGTCATCAAGCTGAAACTGTAATCTTCATCATATGCAGTCCTGTATATTAAACAGTTCATTTTCACCTTTACTGCTAGTCCACTTCCATATATCTTATAGACACTACAAATAGTGTCTACAAAGTGGTAAGTGCGCTGGGAAATTTTCTTTTTTGACATGCATTGCCCTTCCATGTCCTCCTTGCTGCAAAGGCCAGTTATAGGTTGGGGTGGTTGCCATTTGATTGTATTATTTCTAGCCTGCAAGCTGATCAGCATCTTGGACCGCCAAGTCATTATCTTATTGGGCAGCTGATGAACTCAGCAAAACTCCTACAGTCTTCCATCTACTATCATTTTTCATAGATACAGGGAATGATCCAGCTCCTCACGGACCACTAAAACTAGCCACACACAACTTGAATTTTGGCCAGTTCCAACTCAAGTAGCCAAATTTTGAGCTGCAGGTGGCCCTGTTGCCACCACCAGAGCTTCACAAAATTCAATTTCAAATTCAAAAGGAGCTGGGTTGAAATTTGTCGACAAACAATGACTCTATCCAGCCAAATGCAGTCACTGTTCAGGTGTTCAAGTAGCAACAGGTGTTGCGGCTTCTTGAATACAATAGCTATTAGGGAAGAATCCTTCATCCATGCTGTTTAGCATGGATTGAGGTATCTACGTACTTTTGTGGGATAAACAAGGGAAAACTCAGCGTGTATGGCTAGTTTTACAGATCCGGTTTTAATTGCCATGTCATTCTATGACAGATCTCTAAAACATGACCTTCCTAATGAATCGTAGACCAGATTTATCCCTTAAGTCAGGTGCACATCATGCACAAGTGCTAGGGTTGAATGGCTGGGAAGAGGAAAGATTCCAGCAGTCCCATAGCATAATTTTCACTAAATATGACCTTGATGTGAAAGGCTGGGGTTACACAGCATGAAATATATAAGATTGTATGACATTTTGAGTCACTAAGTTATGACAGCGAGTGAGAAGGTATCTTGCAAATTTTTTTAACTGGTTGCAGTCAGCATTCTCCAGAACCTGCATAAATTGTGTAGGTCCCTGATGAACTCATTGCAGATAACCAGGTCAATCCACTATAGTAAAGTTCTAAAGAAGTACAGCTGTAGTAAGTCAATATATCCTGCCGTACATACATAGCCTCAAAAACATATCTTACTATATCAAAATGTATTTATTTAACAATGTGGTCAGATTGTTAAAATTCCTTTAAATTAAATACATTTATTCAGAATTTAATGTAGTTCATTTAAAGCATTAGACCAGATCCATATCAAGCTAAAATTTCAGTTTAACATTGTTGCTGCTAAGTTGAATCACATGCTGGATGCTTAAAGGGAAACTATAAATGTTTGGATTCAATGGTATTTTACATTTTTCAGGTTTATACTGAAGTTATAAATATAGCTTTTTATGATAAGAAAAAAATATTTGTTTTACGGGGTTTAAAACACACAGCAGGAGCTGTTTGCCTTCACATGCTCTCTAAATTTATAATAAAACATCAGAGATGTGTATACTGAGCAGGATGAGGAGAGTAACTACTCTGACTTCTTCCCTGCTGTAAATTTGAGTTTTAAGAAGTATGGCTAAAGCTTTTTTTTTTGCTATACTTCTCCTATGTATCACAGGAATGCGGTTAGTTCTGCACTCCTGTGACCAATTTTCAGCCATCAGTGGGCTAAAGCCTGCTGTCAGCTGACATCACAGAGCCAGTTCAGGTTTTGAAAAGATCCCAACCATATGGTTGGGATCCGCCCAGAAGCCTGGACCAACAGCTGAGAGCCTGAGCCAGTAGCTCGTGCCCCCTTCACAGCCCAGCACTCCAGTGAGCGCTGGAGGGGTAGAGCAGAGAGCTCAGAGCAGAGGGGAGAACTGAGCGATCAGCGGCCTTTGATCTCTCAGTTCTCAGTGCAGATCAGGCGGAGGACAGATGCAGCAAGGACAGAAGACGGATCAATGCTGCATCCACCTAGGTGAGTAAAAAATGTTTTGTTGCGATTCCTATACTTCTCTTTTAGGCTATTGAGCTGTGTAATTAGGCTGTTTAGACTAAAGCAGATAGAGGAAACCGTGAAAAAGAGCCTAGAGCTCCACCTGGTGAGTCGATGAGATTACAAAATATTCATATGTAATATTTTACATTTTTTTTTAGCCTAGACTAGAAAAAAAAAAAAAAAAGATACTGTATGTACAAAACTATTATACATTTCCTGTAAACCCAACCAGAATCACAGACATAGAAGTCAGTTATACATTCTATTTAGAACTTCTGCTTTCATGTAATAGCAATTGTGCAGCGTGTCAACCCAAAAGGAACCAGTGTTTGACCATGCTGCCCAGTACCTTCTGTAACAACAGACCTGGTCAGACATGCCCCCTTCTCTGGTACTTTATTTCTACTGTGAGAAAAGGTATTTAAAGAGACACAGGAAGAAAAGGCATTATCATTATAATTGCCTCTCCAGTGACCCAGATCTACTAACTTGACTCTTCCAAAACCATGACCTTTTTAGCATTCAACACTTGACTGTGTGCCCTAACACAACCTGTAGTTCCATCCCAACCCCTACCTCACTCTATGTTCCATAGTGCCAAAGTGGCCAAACACAGCATGGAGAGGGGTCACGGGCATCCAACACTCATGGAAATGTTGACTGCTTATAAATTCTGATGGAATCCATAGTTTACATTGAGACCCAGGACACTGAAAAGGGCAGTATAATACATTTTCTCTTGTAGGGGGCTATTTTTGAGATTTGTTTTGGAGAAGACTATGTCACGTTAAGGAATTTCTATGCAAAAATCAAATAACAATTTATACTTATGCTGTGCAGCATATGTACACAAATACAATAAAATATATTATAGAATACCCTTTTTTGTAAAATAAAAAACAAAGTTCTGTCAAGTACAAAGAACTAAACATGTCAACACAAAAAAAACTGCATTTGTGTAGGTGTGTGTTTATGTTCTTTTAAACTTTATTTTTTTTTAATTCTTTTTTTTTAACTAAAACCTTATTGCTATTACAAAGGGGATAAAGAGTCCCCTATGCAATATTGGCCAGGATTTGACAGCTCTGAACCTGCAAGTGCTCAGAGCTGCACACTTCTTGGTTCATACTAACCTAGAAGATCAGAGAAAGGATATATTATGATGCTCTCCATCCTGACGCCCACCATGGAGATCCTGAACACCCAGAAGGGGCAGGTAATCCTAGGACATATGGGAGGAACCGTCACACAGACTGTAGCCGCCGATATTACTAAAAAGCCAACAGTTCAATCTAAAATGGTAAACAAACTCTGGGCTGCTATAGCATCCGGGAGTTTGTTTACATGTTACTGCTGCCATCAACGTAATCCTTTGGTCAACGGCAATATAAGGGTTTTATTACTCATAAATTCCTTACACTGGTGAGCTATCCTAACCAGAATTCCCAGTTGTGAGCAATTGTCATAGCAATTACAAAGTTAAAGAAGGTTATCATACACTTCTGGAACAAAAATCCATTATGCAGAAAAGAAAAAACAGGGAGCCAAGCTGTAAAAGACACCTTTGCTATGGCCCAGAGGGATGGCACAAGATGAAAACTACTCTGGTGCTGCCAGAAACACTTGGATATAATAAGTCAGTAGGGGGTTCAACCAAACAGAAATACTCTTGGCTGCAGTTGTCCTCTAAAGTAAAGCCATTGCTGATCTAAATGTGAAAATACTAGTTGCTTGGTTCTCATGTAGATTGACTAGCTTCAACGAGTAACAGACATGGAATGAGTTTGCGATCAGAATAGTCAGGTATCCTTATCTGCATACTTGTCCCAGATCAATGAAATACTGAAGCAAAATCACTAGCAAAGCGGCCAGAAAACTAGCATTTTCAAAAGAGGGGTCCGCAATGGCAGTCTCCATGTTTCTGGCAAAAAATTATAAAGCAATTGCTTATAAATGGAGAATGACCATTAAAATCTCCATAAGAATTTTCCTAAAATGTATAAGCTATATAGAAAAGCATCTTCAGTTGATTCATTCTTGGCATCCTTTGCTTTGTTTGTAGATAACTGCACTTTTTCCCTCTTTAAAAAATAAACCAGATATCTGCAAAACCATTCCAAGAGTAGAAAAAAAAAAAAAAAGACCAGGTATAACAAATGACACAAATAAGTTAAGACATAGCCATTAAGGAAAAAAATACACTTATAACACAACAATTTTTCGTTAAAGGTCCTTAAAACAAGTCTTCCATGTAAAAGCCGGCCGGGTGGTTTATCTTTCTTCTGATTTTTAATTTAATGCGTAATTAAACTGGTTTGCAAACTTCTCGTGGCGCCTCTTATCCATTTGGTTCATTGCGCTTATCACCCGTTTCACTGATCCCCTGCGAGACGAAGGCAAAGGAGAAAAGCCGTTAGCCCAAAAATAAACACATAAAGTCAAGCTCAAGTAAAGTCAAGACGGGATGTTTATAGATATGTTTAAAAAAACAAGGCGGTATCATTAATTACCGCTGGGTCCTCCTAACGTTGAGCTGATGAGGCAGAACAAATTAGACGTGTTAACTAAATTAAGTACGGCAATACAAATAGTTTTAATTCAACAAGGTTTTAATAAGAGGAGTGAAGTAATGGAAGGCTCGCTTTAATGTGCCCACTACACCTTTGTCATTATTCTTTAACACCGACCTTACAAGATAAATGGCAAACCTCCAAGCTTCTGAACGAGCCAGGCTGCCACAGACAAAGGCAAAGCATCCTTATTATCAAAACTCTTGGGGGGAAGACGACTGTTTTTATTCTCAGGCTGGGGTTCAGGCTAAAGTTGTCTTCAAGATCATGATGGTTGGGGTATGTACTGTTAACTCTTTTATGGTTGGGCTTTTTAAAAGTGAAACTACAGTATATTTTCACTTTATAAGACTGAATTCTGGGTATGGCAATTTTTACATAGCTACATTTGTCCGGTACGTGCCATGCCTGTGGAAGCTGAAAATCACTTTAGTAGGCACCACTACCACAATGATTTACACTGGCTCCTAGGACTCTTGCCAAGTGGTTGTCCTGCTGCTTTCTGAACACATTCACAGAAACATTCAGGACACACTTTTGAACTTGTGGGGAAGGTGACTGTCTAAATTCCCGGGTTGGGGTTCAGGCTAAAGCTGTCTTAAAGGTCATGATGGTTGGGGTATGCATTGTTAACTCTTTTATGGTTGGGCTTTTTAAAGGGAAACTACAGTACGTGTTCCTGGATTGAATGAGGTGGAGACTGCAATGTCACCAGCCCACTTCTCCACCTTGTACATTCAGAGAACACTAAGCATTCTCTGAGAAAATGCAAAGGGGAGCTGCTCAACACAGGGTCCAAAAGCTAGCAGAGATCCCTGTAATAGTGGCGTCTACTAAAGTGATTTCAAGCTTCTATGGGGATCCCACAGGTATAGAACATATATGCTAACACTGGTCCAAGCTGGACTATGTAAAAATTGCCATATCTGGAATTAAGATTTAAGTTTTTACAGTAACTATTTTTATTATATAGTATTTATATAGGACCAGCAGTTTGTACACTGCTTTACAAAGGGAGACAATACAGTTACAATACAATTCAAGACAAGAGGGTTAAGAGGGCTCTGCTCATGACAGCTTACAATCTAGTAGGTGGGGGAGTAAGAGATAGTTGTACAGGAGTAAGGAGTTCCAGAGGATGGGAGAGGCTCGGGAGAAGTCATGGAGGTGATCATGGGAGGGGGTGACAAGGAGCCCAGAGAAGGAGGTCTTGGAAGAAAGCCAAGAGGAAGGTTTGGGCGATATCTTGAGATGAGGTTGGTGATGTAGCTTGGGGCAGAGTTGTAGATGGCTTTGTATTTTGAATTTTATTGTTGGGTGAGCAGAGGCCAGTGAGGGGATTGGCAGGGAGGCAAACATTCAGGCATGTTATTTTTGACTAAATATTTCCATGATCCAAGTTTTGCCTATCCTATAAAGAGGTGAGTACACACTCCTACTAAGTTATATGCACAAACAGGAATACGATCAACATCCCTTCTTAATGACTGCGGAGATCTGTTTGGTTAGCCTTTTAGAGAATCTACCAATTTCAATCAGGTTGGACCTGACACATGCACTCTCATATGGACAAAGAACAGCAGTGAACCACAATCAGTGGGCAGCACTTTGAATTAGAAAGCCAAAGTCTGCCTTTTTAATGATCAAGCAAATACAGTTACCCCCACTTACATATATACTTCCAAACCCCACACAGAAACCAACTTTTTTTAAAGACACCCATTGATTAGCGTTTGTTAAGATATTTTACATTATGATGGACATATTCAAAAATAAATTAAAAAGTAGATCTTCAACCTGAACACAATCTTTTCTACAGTTTCTAATGTCAAAGCAGGGGTATTGAATTAAAATTTAGGGAGGTCCGGTCCCTAAAATTTTCTTCTGGCCGAGGTCCGAACAGGGTGTTCCCATCACTGTGCCCCCTTACAATAGGTGCCACCATCAGAGTGCAACTTTACATCATGTATACCCATCACATCAGGTGTGCCTATCAAAGTGCTCCTTTACATCAGTTGTCCCCATCATAGTGCCACCTTACATCAGGTATTCCCATCAGAGTGCCACCTTACACTCAAAGTACCCCTTTCCATCATATTTCCCCATCAGAGTGCCCCTTTACATCATATTCCCCATCGGAGTGCCCCTTAACATAAAATAAGGGGCATGCTGATGGTCACATTTTATGTTAAGGGGCACATAAAATGTGATAATATAAATGTGCCCATCAGAGTGCCCCTGTAAGACTACACCCTAGCTTGAGGGCACACAGGAGCTGTGCCAAGATCCTTGCTGAAAGATGCTTGTGTACAGGCAGGGAGTGGGAGCCGGAGAGACAGTGAGCCGCAAAGGGCGGGGCACACACGTGATGTCATCAATTGCCATAACGACTGCCCTGCTCAGAGGGAGGATCTGCCATTGCGGGCTGGCGGTCTAGAAGAGAGTGCTGCTGAGGCTGTTCTCGGATCGCGGTCCGACATTTAGTGACCACTGCTGTATAGGTTTCTAAATATAACCAATTTAAAATTTCATCTCAGTTCTGAAGGTTAAGCAAGTTAGCTTATCTCAAGAGCACCATGCCCCAGAATATGTGTTTCATCATAGAAGTCCAAAGGTAACAAGCCAACACGATTTAGAGGCTACAAAGTTCTGGATTCATCAGGTTTTCAAGGGCTTATATGAAAAGAGTAATGGACTTTGAAGGGTTAAATGGACTCAGACAAGCATCTGTTGAAGCTGCCAACTTCTAAGAGGTTTAAAGAGCCACCTAAACCAGAGTCATTGTATTCTTCAGTGTGGACTTATCCTAACACTGAGAAACTAAACTAGCTCTGGTGCAGTACCTCCTACTCACCTCCTCAAAGATAATTTTTGGTCTGTGTCCACCTTGTTTTAACATCATGGTAGTCATTAGGAGCCATAACGCATTTGTACCATTCCATCATCTTGATGTACACAAAAAAGAGGGCCCATTTGACCAATGTGCTTCCATTTAGGAGAAAAACTGGTCAGAAGACACTTGGAGATGGCTAGAAGGTACATGTAAAGTACATCTGATAGTCTAATGATTGAACAATGTCTCTGGCCACCATATGGCTCCATGTTCTATGTTTGAAGCCCAGAGATTATATCCTGAAACCAAATACAATCTTTCAAACAGATATCAACAAAGCATTAAAACCTCTCAATTACTTTTATGGGGAGGAGTGGCTATGTAAAACTAGTGCTAAACTACACTGGACACTGAAGTGGCCACAGGATTTAACCCGTTTGTGGTTTTTACCCACATAGGTGTGTTTCAGCTCAGATATGTGCTACTAGTAAATAGAAAACGTAATTCACCATGGGGGAAAATGGAAGATTTTAGTGCACCATTTGATGCCCATATTCACAGAGGTCCAGTTGAATTGAAGGTAAATACCACATTGAAAAACTGCTATTCAATATCCATTTATTGATACAAAAGGCTCATATCCAGCCAACTAAAACTTATGCATTTCAGCCACTTAGGCCTTAGATCACAGCTATGACTAAGGCCTACGTGACTGAAACGCGTACAATTTTCAGTTGCCTGGATTTGAGCCTTTTGTATCAATAAATGGATATTCAATAGCATATTTTCACTGGGTGCTGACTTTCAATTCAAGTGGTGTCAATTACAAAAGCATACAGAGGCTGCAGTTGGAGCACTGATGTCACTCATTGACAAGGATTGGGTGCAGAGGTAGAGTGCAGCTCACCGTTTCATGGAGGTCCAGGACTTCTTCTTCTCCCAAGAAAAAAGGATTTTTACTTGCAACATGTCAGTACAGCTTCACCTCATTCACTAAACTAGTTGAAAATTTCCTTGCAAAATGAACAGCCGTTATTCCTTTAGAAAATCAGTCACAGCGCCTCAGTGAATCAGAACTGGTATGTGCCAAGAGTCAGCAAACGCCTGTTTCAACCGCAGCCTAATTAAACAGGTGGTTTGCTTGGTGACAGACTCTCTTTAAAGAACAATGACAAGTTTCCACAGCAAGAGAGTGGGGCCATGTCACCTGCCTACTACAGAACATCTTATTTACAACAACTGTGATCTGTTCGTCAAACGTTTCCACAGCTGGACGCATGATTTCCCTTCAATTCCCAGGAGCTAATTAAATCTGGCTTGTTCTCAGGGAAAGGGCGCTGTTAATTGATGTCTGGTACACTCCTGGAGATGTCCATCCAGTTGTTAATTAAGACCTGTTGAGTGAGATCATATAATTTGTGCTGTGATACCAGCTGTCAGACACCATGTTTTATGATGCGTGTGGCAGTAGGAGCGCTCGTGCCAGGAACACTTGTGCTCAGCAACATACTGCATGTTCCCGCTACCAGCAGCACAAGAAGAATACTGCTAAAAGGTGACTTTCAGGAAACCCTGTGCCAAATAAAATATATATAATTTTTTTATTTAAAGATTGAACAGATCAAAGCAACCAGCCACCAACAATCTACAGAAAAATGTCCTGTGTTCCCAGCATTAGTCTCAGCTTGTATCCTTCCCTCAAAGTAGAACATAAAGCAAAACGTTTTTTCACCCAAGGGTCAAGCTAATCTTTGGGTTGTGTTGAGCAAGTAATAGTCCCTTCTGTAAAATAGAAATTGATTGTATGTAAGGTATGTGTGTTATATTTCATAACTAATAAATCAAATTTAGTACTAAGACTGAACGCAAAACATTTTTTTTCTAGTTTGAGTAGAGTAAGGGAGGGTTATAGCAACACCTGTCAGTTCCTTTTTTTTACCATCTGTGTCCCATTGGAGAGTTTTACTTTCACTCCGTATCATAGCCACAACGGGAAGTAAAACGAGACCCCTCAAAAATAAATGAAGTCACTGGTAGTCAACAGAACTAGTGCCCCCATTGGAAGATTCCCCTTTATTCCATTTCTGGTAACCAATCAAGTTTGGGATATTCTTTCACTTTCGGTAATAACAGTCACTAGGACAAATAGAAGGGGTGAATATCCCTAATGGGGACACAGAGAAGAATGAAAAAAACAAAAAACATGAAAGCAGTTCCAATCCCTCTGCACTCTATCTAAAACTGTAAAAAATGCCTTCTGATATACTTTAACAGAGGTTACTTGAATCCAAGCAGTACCCTTCAAAATTAAACTTTTGCCTTGGATTGTGCTTGAAAAAAAAAACAGTGCACTTCCTATACACTGAGTCACATAGCTGTATGTTCGCAGTGTTAAATCATCTGCTGTCTCTGACTGCAGGTCTTACAAGATTTTGAGTAAAATCTGTTGATGTTACTATGATGCTACATAGTGTTCTCCTTGCTGGAGAGAAAGCTGTATCTGAGAACTTGCATACAAGCATCTCCCTATTTTTACTTAAGTAATTTTGTATGGGATTCCTCCACCTCTAATGTAACCTCCTGATCAATATCACACAGGTCATCACATGACTGGTCAACAGGAATGTTGTGAGATGGGGTAGCAAAGTCCTGCTCCTCTACTAAGATGGTCATTTCCACACAGAGACAGCGCAGAACAAGGAATTCAGAAATGGGGAAATGATTAGCTGCAGGGAGTCTACAGGCATAGTAATGAATAGTCCTTTGTCCTATGCTTTGCCTTTTTGGGACACAGTTTCTGTAGTGCAGGTCACATACGGCCACAGTAAGCTTTCACTATTCACCAGTTTATTACCAGTAAATACTGGGAGATGTCCTGCAACACACATGGAAACTATATATGCAAATTAAAATTTCTCTCTCAAATAAAATATTAGAATGCCAGAAGGAATTCTTATAAACATAGGATAAGCCACGCAGACTTTGTTAAAAAAAAATATTGAAAAAAAAAATATTGAAAAAAAAAAAAATAAGCTGGTCAGCATCTTACGGGTTAAAAACCTTCTTTTCTAGACGGGAACGAGTGGTATTTGCGTTCTGCTTCAGATCTGTCAGATTCGGATACTTTTTCTTCTTTCCCCTCTTCCTCCTCCTCTTCTTTCCAGATGTTCCAGCAAAACTGGACGAGCCCAGATCTTCCCCTGTGGCTTGCTCGATCTCCCTCATCAGTTCGGGGTCCCTCCAATCTACAACAAAACAGAGAAAAAATATCTGAAATTTCATCAACTTTGGGTCAGTCATGTAGTACCATCACCTCTGTTATCCTGCCCAACACCCTTTATTTAAGAAGTACCTTACCTTTGCTGTAGAAATCCACTGGTTTGAAATCCAATTGCAGCTGATTAAGTCATTAAACGTCTAGGTATTGGTGCCATAACCTCTGTTGCAGGGAGGATGAACTTATTTGAAATCTGCTTCTCCCCTTAAGCAGAGTTCACGTGACCAAATGCCTATGTATCTGTTTGCTGTGGAGTCTCACAGCAATGGCTTCCCACATTTTCATACACAGCACACTCTGCCACTATACTTTTACAAAATAACATAATATTCAGAACACAGAGTGCAGGTTACAGGAGCGTGCAAAGATTTATTATAATGCAAGGATGAGGGATATGGTTTTGCAAGGGCTAGGAAATATACCTATGCTCATGGGAAAGGTCATAATACTACTGGTCAATGTTATCGCAACGGTAAGGTCAGTTCTAGGGAAGGTCATTTAATCCTGGTATTGGGATACATTTTGTTTTCTGTTCACGTCCACAGTTTGGCATGCTCTGAATGGTACCCTGGGGTAGGTCAGGCCTTTTGGGATACTCGAAAATTCCACGTCTGCTAAGTTAGGACATGCTGAGCAAGATAGATGCACCCATGTACTCATAGCTTTCCAAGCACTGTACCTGGTACGAATCAGAACAAGCCTTATTTTCACAGAAAGGGTTGTAGCTCTGCAGTAATAATGGGTTTATACAATCAGCAAATGTAAAGTAGATCTCTTTTAAGTGCTGAACTCCAGTCTTGCCTTCAGTCTTGCATAACTTTGGGGAACTCCGGCCAAAACCAATTCATTGCAGTCCGATGGGAAAAATGCCCCTTACATTGGTGGCCAGTAGGAAGACTGCAACCCTTACAGTAGTAGTCTGAATGCCACCTTTATGGACAGCTAAAAGAGATCACTAGTATCATACGGTTAGCTTTGCCAAGTGGTGTTGGTCCTGGAACTATGCAGGCACCATCAAATGGAAGGTCAATTCGCCACAGCCCAAGGACCCCTAGATAATCTCTGGAGGAACCTCGGTTGAGAATGGCTGATCTAGTCCTTTCTGCCCCAGCATTACTGTCCCTTGCTCAGCCCACTCATTAACCACTTGAACTCTGGAAGAGTTTACCCCCTCCATGACCAGGGCATGTTTTGCCATTCAGAACTGCACTACTTTAACTGGCAATTGTGCGATCATGCAATACTATACCCAAAATAAATTTTTAGCATTTTTTTTTTTTTTTTTTTTTTTTTTTTTTTTTTTTTTTTTTTAGAGATGAGCGAATCGAACCAGGCGAACCGGAATTCGATACGAATTTCAGGAAAAATTCGATTCGCGTCGAATCCGAATATTTGCCTACTTCGGGTGCGCGAATCGGATTTTTCCCGATCAGCCGGCAAAAGTGTCCCTGCAGAGAGCTCCGCTATTTCTGACAGTTCTCTGACAGCTTCTTCACATGTACAGCGGTTGAAACATTGTATCTATTAGTTTCTATTTAGGATACAGATGTTTCAACCGCTGTACATGTGAAGAAGCTGTCAGAGAACTGTCAGAAATAGAGGAACTCTGCACATACACTTTTTGCCGGTTTGGAATTCTTATTTTCATCCTACTTCTTCTTCTTCATCCTCATCCTCAGAAGAAGATGAGGATGAGGATGAAGAAGAAGAAGTAGGATGAAAATAAGAATAATTCCAAGCCGGCAAAAAGTGTATGTGCAGAGTTCCTCTATTCTGCAGATACACTTAGAGGAGCTCTGCAGATACACTTAGAGGAGCTCTGCAGATACACTTAGAGGAGCTCTGCAGATACACTTTTTGCCGGCTTGGAATTAATCTTATTTTCATCCTACTTCTTCTTCTTCTTCATCCTCATCCTCAGAAGAAGAAGAAGAGGATGAGGATGAAGAAGAAGAAGAAGTAGGATGAAAATAAGAATAATTCCAAGCCGGCAAAAAGTGTATCTGCAGAGCTCCTCTAAGTGTATCTGCAGAATGTCATTTATGGAAACAAATAGATACAATGTTTCAACCGCTGTATGGAGTAAATGTCCCAGAACTGTCAGAAATAGACTATTTCTGACAGTTCTGGGACATTCCCTCCATACAGCGGTTGAAACATTGTATCTATTTGTTTCCATAAATGGATCCATTTATGGAAACAAATAGATACAATGTTTCAACCGCTTTATGGAGTGAATGTCCCAGAACTGTCAGAAATAGACTATTTCTGACAGTTCTGGGACATTCCCTCCATACAGCGGTTGAAACATTGTATCTATTTGTTTCCATAAATGGATCCATTTATGGAAACAAATAGATACAATGTTTCAACCGCTGTATGGAGTGAATGTCACAGAACTGTCAGAAATAGACAGAAACTGTCACAGAACTGTCCTTCTCATCCTTCTTCTTCTCATCCTTCTTCTCATCCTTCTTCTCCTTCTCATCCTTCTTCTCATCCTCATCCTTCTCATCCTTCTTCTCATCCTTCTCCTTCTTCTCATCCTTCTCCTTCTCATCCTTCTCCTTCTCCTCCTTCTCATCCTTCTCCTTCTTATCCTTCTCCTTATCCTTCTCCTTCTTCTCATCCTTCTCCTCCTTCTCATCCTTCTCCTCCTTCTCCTTATCCTTCTCATCCTTCTCCTTCTTCTCATCCTTCTCCTCTTCTCATCCTTCTCCTTCTCCTTCTTCTCATCCTTCTCCTTCTTCTCATCCTTCTCCTTCTCCTTCCTCATCTCCAAGGGCATTTAAATTAAAGGTACAGTGTTCTGCACTAATTTAAAGGCTCTCTGAAGCCTAGAAACCCTTTTTATAAGTTAACTTCGTAGCGAATTAATTCGCATCGAATCGAATTTCTTACTGGAATTCGCCGAATCAGCCGAATCGAATTTTTGAAAAATTCGCTCATCTCTAATTTTTTTTTTTTTTACACAAATAGGGCTTTCTTTTACCAGTATTTGGTCACCACTAGGCTTTTTTTATTTTTTTCAAAAAATGGAGAAAAAAAATTATATTTTCTACTTTGTTATTAAACCTATCCAGAAAAATCAATTTAGGCCAAAATGTATTCTGCTACGTTTTTAGTAAAAAAAAAAAATCCCAATAAGGTTTGTGTGAAAGTTATTATGTCTACAAACTATGGTATATATATTTGAAAACTGATCAATTCTGATGTACAGACGATAATGTATCTAATTTTTGAGGCCCAAAATGCCAGGACAGTACAAATCCAAAATGATCTCTTTTTGGAAAGTAGACCATCTGAGGAATTTAGTAAGAGACACGACACATTTTTTGGAGTTGTCATTTTTTGTCACAATTTTTTTTGAATATGAAAAAAAGAAGTGGAATGTTATGCAATGGCCAAGTCAATCACCTGACCTGAATCTGATTGAGCATGCATTTCACTTGCTGAAGACAAAACTGAAGGGAAAATGCTCCAAGAACAAGCAGGAACTGAAGACAGTTGCAGTAGAGGCCTGGCAGAGCATCACCAGGGATGAAACCCAGCATCTGGTGATGTCTATGCGTTCCAGACTTCAGGCTGTAATTGACTGCAAAGGATTTGCAACCAAGTATTAAAAAGTGAAAGTTTGATTTATGATTATTCTGTCCCATTACTTTTGGTCCCTTAACAAGTGGGAGGCACCTATGCAAACTGTTGTAATTCCTACACCGTTCACCTGATTTGGATGTAAATACCCTCAAATTAAAGCTGACAGTCTGCAGTTAAAGCACATCTTGTTTGTTTCATTTCAAATCCATTGTGGTGGTGTATAGAGCCAAAAATGTTAGAATTGTGTCGATGTCCCAATATTTATGGACCTGGCTGTATTTTGTTTACATACTTTCATCACAGTAGTTCAGTGTCACCAAACAAAACACTGTACTACTCTGAGGGGGTGATCAGGGATTTTTAACACTTTGTTTGTTGTTACAATGAAGATCATTGTAACAGCAAATTTTTCAACTGTCATGAATGGGTTACATTCCTAACAGCTGTGATCACTAGTGATCTGTGACTGGCCACAGCTAATCACATTGTACAGGGTGCTTTGATTGGCCCAGGTACCATGTGATAAGCTGTGGGCCAATCACATCATCGGAAACGCAGCTGTTATGAAATAATTTATTTAAAACCGCTTTGTTGACACTGATCATGTGATTGCATAGCAATCACATGATCACCTGGCCCTGAGTACCAGAATTTTAATCCGCTGTGTCCGGTGGATAAAGAGGTCACGGCATGCTGAATGCCCCTAACCCCTAGCAGGCCAGATGATGTACATGTACGTCATCCGGCCTGCCTGTGCTGCCTGCCCGCAGTAAAAGGAGTGCAGTCAGTTGGCAAGTGGTTAATTGGCATTCAGTGCTTTCATGGAGGCTTAGCATCTGGGCATTACTTAGTACAGTATGCATGCAAATGAAGTCTGCTCTAGACTGACATCCATCAAGGCATTTTGATATTTGCATACATTTTTGGATTGCTAAAGCACACTGGAACACTTAGGGTAACCCCATACAAACATAGGCAGCATGAACAAACTCCATGCAGATAATTGAGTCCCAATTGGCACTCAAACCAAAAGCTACAAGCTAAGATGGATAACCACTAAAACCTACTGTGTCCGGCTACAAAGAATTGTATAAAACTCAGATTGAGGGATACCAAAGAGACTTTCTGACAACCACAAAGTTATCCTTCAAAGTTTCCAATTATTGTAGCTGAAAATACAGACTGCAGAGCAATGTATTCACCTCCACCAGTCTTAACAATACATGTCTGAGTGAAATTCTCTGCTTCCGAGACGAGCACTGGAACAATTGAGAGTCGGGCACGAGATATCGGGGATTAAGGCACACCGTGTAAAGTGTTTACCTCGCTGCAATAATAGGGCGTCACAGTTTAGTAACTGAGAGAACGAAGCAATTGTTGAAACACAAGGCAAGAAATACTGCCATTCACAACAGATAAAATGACTGTTTGAGTCAAATGAAGGAGCAATTTAAAAGCTTTTGAGAAAAATCAATGAAATGCCAGGGAAGAGAGGCTTTTTTTGAGCACTGATGGGGCCCTAAACCGCTTCTTGTATTGTTACTGAGTTTAGTGGCAGGGAAGAGAAAATGACACTGTTGGTGAGGGTGGGTGGGAATCAATACTGTAGTTAGTGACGAGACGTTATTTCACAAGTGACTGGCTAAGGGACTGCCTCTACCGGATTGTCCTCATCCCGGGCTGTTAACAAGTCAGTAAAAGCTGCAAGAACAGACACTGACTGCCATTCGTACAAGAAATAACCACTTCATTTGCTTTAGTGGATGAGCTGCTGGAAAGGAGGAGCGCAGCAGATTAACAGGTCAGAGCAATCATTTCTAAGCCGCAGGGGTCAGCGTGCAGCTGGAAAGGACAGAGAGCAATATGCCTTCCATTACCTCCCTTTTTGTGAAGAAAACGTGTGACAGGACCATATAATATCGGTTTATGGTGCTGTCATGTTTATTTGGGTTACAGGTTAAAGAGAACCAGCCATAAAAGCAGATAGAACAATGATGATGCCTTCATAACTATATCATGCCAGTTAAAGCCCAACTCCAGTTTAGGTCTCTACCACCAGTTTCCCAACCGCCAGCATATTTTTAAAATAAATTCCAGGATCCATAACTTATCATGTGTTTATGAGCAGCGCTGCACTTTATGAGGATTTTATACTAGCTTCACATATTATAATATCTTCAATCCAGGTGTCTCCTAGCCAGTCACATTACAAAGGGCGTCTCTCATACGCTGCTCCTGCATCAGCTGTGGGTATGGCACTCAAGTTATGAGTGCTGCCCTATGCGACATTCTATTGCTACTGAGCAGAGACAAGTCCAGGCCTGTTCGGATACTGGGTGGGCATCCCTGTAAGAAACCAAAACAGCCTTCCTCCCCGTCGGTGATTGTTGGTAATCACCGGCTGGGACCCGGTGATTGACATCCGCAAATAACTGCCAACAATAAACAGTGGAGGCATTCTCTTCCCCACATCTTCATGTTTACACATCCCTTGTGTATCTGCAGCAGCGGGGTGGGGAATGCCTGAATACTAAGTAATGAAGATAGCCCAGAGTGTGTGTCATTGACTTTTCTGACTTACAGCAAATGGTTACTTGGCATCATTCAACCTGGAATTGCAGTGGATGACAAGCAGCTATGGAAGACTTAGCTGAAGCTTGGATAGGGTGAGTAGTGCTTTCTTTAACTAATTTTTATTACTATATACAGCCCCAAAGCAATATAGCCTAAATGTCCATGCACACAACCTAGTGAATTCCCAGCAAAACCACCAACAGGACACAAACGAAGAGGGTTAAAAAACAGAAATCTGCGCTAAGAATAAAGTGCAAATAAATAGCAGCTGAACATTAATACCTTGATACCAGGCAAGTCATAAATATTGTGCATAAAGTTCAGCGCTTACATAAAAATATGAAATACATAAAATAGTGATAATTCAAAATATCCAAAATGGAATAGCAAATCAAAAGAAAATAGTCCCCAAGGTCGTGATGAGACAGGAAAATTCCAAGGATAGCTGATGTGTCACCAACCAACCACTCGCATGCAAGGCTTACCAGAAAAATATGACCCCTTGTTAAGAGTTGTCAATCACGCTTCTGTTGTATAACAACCAGAAAGGGTAGCAGGCGGAATCATCCTCTGAATCCCACAAGAAAGAGAAGTTGAAGGTCCTCCTACAGCAATCCCTATTTAGGGTGGCTTTGTCCACTCCAGATGGATACGGGACCAAAACTCGTGGCATTAAGCATGCAAAAAAAGATTGTTCCACATAGTGTAAAATCTTCAATAAAAATTTTTCTATTAAAGTGAAAATGCACTCACGTGATAGTGGACATGGATAAGCATGTACAAACAAAAGATCAAATCCTCCGCCCTGGAGCCACGTACACACGCTACCACGCATGCGCAACCATCCGGAGGCCATTTTGGATGCTGGAAGGATTTGATCTTTTGTTTGTACATGCTTATCCATGTCCACTATCACGTGAGTGCAATTTCATTTTAATAAAAAAATAATTGAGGATTTCACGCTATGTGGAGCAATCTTTTTTTGCATGCTTAATGCGATGAGTTTTGGTCCCATATCCATCTGGAGCAGACAAAGCCACCCTAAATGGGGATTGCTGTAGGAGGACCTTCAACTTATCTCTCTCAGGGGATTCAGAGGATGATTCCGCCTGCTAGCCTTTTTGGTTGTTATACAACAGAAGCGTGATTGACCACTCTTAACAGGGGGTCATAATTTTCTGGTAAGCCTTGCATGCAAGTGGTTGGTGACACATCAGCTATCCTTGGAATTTTCCTGTCTCACCACAGCCTTTGGGGACTCTTTCCTTTTGATTTGCTATTCCATTTTGGACATTTTGAATTATCACTATTTTATGTATTATGTTTTTCAAATGAAGAGGGTTGCAACACAGAGAGCTCTTTCTTGCTCATACAAAACATGACAGCATGTAGAAACATTTCAGGCATACTTGCCTATACATACACAGATGGGAAGGGTGAAGGACTGCGGGGCACTGAAGTTGAAGTTGGGCTTTAGTCCACCTGCATCCAGACTATGCACATTAATGGGCCCAGGACCTTAGGCATACCGCATACACCCCCAAAAAATTCACACGTCACATAATCCCATTGAAAAAGTCACATGATGTAGTAACGAAATGTGTCAGAGTGGAGCCTGTGATGTCATTCCACAAACCTGAATCCAGACGAGTTTCTTCATAGAGGTGATGCTGATCTCAAGGGGGCAATACTGGATCATTTTTAAAGTGGACACATTTTAGTGCAGTTTTAAAGTGCACATTTGAATATGAGTACACATCTTTAGTTTTTTATTAAAAGAGTGATTTTAAATCAGCAGAAGGTACAATGATATCTTATGTTTTGAGTTGAAGCATACATCATCTGAATATTGGTATAAACCCTACTGTGGTACCAATCTGGAGGATTCATCAAGACAGTATTTCTGATAGTAAATCCGAAGATATCCAGTGGTTGAAGCCCCTTACAGGGAAAGGTGATTTATGACCTATGTGTTTGTGTAGGTACACAATTTCATGGGAGCATACAGAGTGGATGGTGGTGGAGATCACTTAAGCACATCTACAGGAGACAGCATGCACAAGCACATTGGGTGGCAATTTTATTTTTATCAACACCTAAACAGATGTTATTTTTTGTAAATACAAGGATAAGCAAAGGACATTTTATTTGCACTGCGGACCTAAAATAGTTATTTTGGATTTATTTTGAGTTTTTATGTACAGTATATAAAGAGTGGTATATTAGGTTTGAACTGTTGTGCTGTACTTAAAACTTATGTACTCCTCAGTAACATGTTCACAGCAACTTGGCCTAGTGCTATTAACCCCCTGCATACCGGCCATTCATCCACAGGCTAAACTTCAATTTTAAACTTTTTTGTCATTTGTTAAATGTTCTTATTATCACTTAAAAAAATGAATTTAAAATTAAAAAAAGCCTTAATTTAATTAAGTGTTCTTGCATAGCAAGGAACACTTATTGTTATCTCACAAATATATTCTTATTAAGTGTTCTTGCATAGCAAGGAACACTTATTGTTATCTCACAAGTATATTCTTATTAAGTGTTCTTGCATAGCAAGGAACACTTATTGTTATCTCACATATATATTCTTATTCTTATTCCGTTTCTTATTATAGCCATATTTGCCACGCTAACTCCTCCCACAGTTTTTACACTACAAATACAAGTAATATATCAAAACGTGCGGATTGTTCCCGATCGGATTGCTATTACTTTGTGGAACGTTTCGCCGAATCGTTCAAGAAATATCGCGGTTTTTGCGTCGAATTTTTCCCATAGGAATGCATTGAGCAGCAGAGCACAGCTAGAGTGTGTAAAGGAAAAATCAGAAAAATCAGAACATGATTTGTAAACTGCCATCACTCTTTCATTTTCAAGCCCACCTACACATATCTTATATCAAAACGTTCAGCTAACCCTGCTGTCACTAAAAATGTTCACAGCTAAGCCATATTCCTGATAGTTTTCACAATATGACCATTTGTTTGGACCTCATCCCTCCCATTGACTTTCATTGAAACTCCACTTTAGACACAAGAAATTTTAAAGGACGTTTTTAAACTGCGACTGTGCCTTCATTTTTTATCTTTCAGAGACATACTATACATCAAAATTTAGGTCTGTTTCTTGTGATTGTCACAATATAAACCTTTTCACGGTAGCATTTATACTTTTAAAACTACAAGCGTTTGAAAATGGCAATCGCCAGTGAACTTGGCAAGTTTAAACAGCCTGTTTAGAGCAGAGCTGTCACACACCTGTGACTGACTGAGGTAACAGGTGCAACCAAAGGTCACTCAGGGGGCAGCTGAGTCACATTAGAGTGAGAAAGCTACAGTGTGAAAGGAAAAATCAGAACATGATTTGTAAACTGCCATCAATCTGTCATTTTCAAGCCCACCTACACATATCTTATATCAAAACGTTCAGCTAACCCTGCTGTCACTAAAAATGTTCACGGATGCCAGTAGTGTACCGCGCTCCAGTATATTCTACCTTATGTGATATAATGAATTCATAAGTGTACCACCGATAATCAAATAATTACATCAATTAATTATACTTAAATATATGATTTGTGTAAATATATAAAATAAATTAATTTATCAATGTGAAAAAACAAAAACTATGAATGAAAAATATAAATAAAAAATATTTGCAGTGGGAATGACAGTTCCTTCTGTATCAATGAGATGGTGTTATTATTCAGTCTGGATAAAAATAAAATAAAATTAAAATTAAAATAAAAAAATAAAATAAAAAAAAATTAAAATAAAAATAAAATTAAAAATTAAAATTAAAATAAAAATAAAATGAAAAATAAAATAAAAATTAAATTAAAATTAAAATCTATAAAAAATATTTGCAGTGGGAATGACAGTTCCTTCTGTATAAATGAGATGGTATTATTATTCAGTCTGGATAAAAATAAAAATAAAATAAAAATTAAATTAAAATAAAAATAAAATTAAAATAACATAAAATTAAAATTAACATAAAATTAAAATAAAATTAACATAAAATTAACATAAAATTAAAATAAAAATAAAATTAAAAAAAAAATAAAATTAAAATTAAAATTAACATAAAATTAAAAAAAAAATAAAAATTAAATATAAAATTAAATTAAAATTAAAACAAAATTAAAATTAACATAAAATTAAAATAAAAATTAAAATAAAATAAAATTAAAATTAACATAAAATTAAAATAAAATAAAATTAAAAATAAAATAAAATAAAAATTAAAATTAAAATAAAAAAAAAATTAAAATAAAAATAAATAATTGATATCCCGGATAAGACACTATGTTTCTTTTCTTTAATATTTAATTAATACTAATTTTAGCACGCAATTGAACTTGGCAAGTTTAAAAAGCCTGTTTAGAACAGGCATGCTGACATTCCTCTCAGAGTGAGTTGTCATAGCAACCCAGCTGTCTCAGCACAGTTAGCCTACTCCGCCCTCTCCAGGTGCAGCAACCAAAGGTCACTCAAGAGGCAGATGACTCACGAGGCTGGACTGTGAGCTTCAAAATACAAGCTGAAATGCATTTCTCACTATAAGGCTTGCAATGTGCACTGCTTACATTTCATCAATCATTTGGTAAAGGTTGCGGCAAGAACACTTTACACAATTTCCCCAGAAATTGTAGATTGTCTAGTTAAGTGTTCTTGCATAGCAAGGAACACTTATTGTTATCTCACATATATATTCTTATTCTTATTCCGTTTCTTATTATAGCCATATTTGCCACGCTAACTCCTCCCACAGTTTTTACACTACAAATACAAGTAATATATCAAAACGTGCGGATTGTTCCCGATCGGATTGCTATTACTTTGTGGAACGTTTCGCCGAATCGTTCAAGAAATATCGCGGTTTTTGCGGCGAAATTTTCCCATAGGAATGCATTGAGCAGCAGAGCACAGCTAGAGTGTGTAAAGGAAAAATCAGAAAAATCAGAACATGATTTGTAAACTGCCATCACTCTTTCATTTTCAAGCCCACCTACACATATCTTATATCAAAACGTTCAGCTAACCCTGCTGTCACTAAAAATGTTCACAGCTAAGCCATATTCCTGATAGTTTTCAGAATATGACCATTTGTTTGGACCTCATCCCTCCCATTGACTTTCATTGAAACTCCACTTTAGACACAAGACATTTTAAGGGACGTTTTTAAACTGCGACTGTGCCTTCATTTTTTATCTTTCAGAGACATACTATACATCAAAATTTAGGTCTGTTTCTTGTGATTGTCACAGTATAAACCTTTTCACGGTAGCATTTATACTTTTAAAACTACAAGCGTTTGAAAATGGCAATCGCCAGTGAACTTGGCAAGTTTAAACAGCCTGTTTAGAGCAGAGCTGTCACACACCTGTGACTGACTGAGGTAACAGGTGCAAGCAAAGGTCACTCAGGGGGCAGCTGAGTCACATTAGAGTGAGAAAGCTGCAGTGTGAAAGGAAAAATCAGAACATGATTTGTAAACTGCCATAACTATGTCATTATCAAGCCCACCTACACATATCTTATATCAAAACGTTCAGCTAACCCTGCTGTCACTAAAAATGTTCACGGCTAGGACATACTCCTGATAGTTTTCAGAATATGACCATTTGTTTGCACCTCACCCCTCCCATTGACTTTCATTGAAACTCCACTCTAGATACCTGACATTTTAAGGGACGTTTTTAAACTGCGACTGTGCCTTCATTTTTAATATTGCAGAGACATACTATATATCAAAATTTAGGTCTTTTTCTTGTGATTGTCACAATATAAACCTTTTCACGGTAGCATGTATACTTTTAAAACTACAAGCGTTTGAAGATGGCAATCGCCAGTGAACTTGGCAAGTTTAAACAGCCTGTTTAGAGCAGAGCTGTCACACACCTGTGACTGACTGAGGTAACAGGTGCAAGCAAAGGTCACTCAGGGGGCAGCTGAGTCACATTAGAGTGAGAAAGCTACAGTGTGAAAGGAAAAATCAGAACATGATTTGTAAACTGCCATAACTATGTCATTTTCAAGCCCACCTACACATATCTTATATCAAAACGTTCAGCTAACCCTGCTGTCACTAAAAATGTTCACGGATGCCAGTAGTGTACCGCGCTCCAATATATTCTACCTTATGTGATATAATGAATTCATAAGTGTACCACCGATAATCAAATAATTACATCAATTAATTATACTTAAATATATGCTTTGTGTAAATATATAAAATAAATTAATTTATCAATGTGAAAAAACAAAAACTATGAATGAAAAATATAGATAAAAAATAAAAAATATTTGCAGTGGGAATGACAGTTCCTTCTGTATAAATGAGATGGTGTTATTATTCAGTCTGGATAAAAAAAAAAATAAAATTAAAATAAAATTAAAATAAAATTAAAATAAAAATAAACAAAAATAAAAATAAAAGTAAAAATAAAAATAAAAAAAAATGAAAATGAAAATAAAAAAGAAAAATAAAATAAAAATAAAAATTAAAATTAAAATAAAATAAAAATAAAAAAAATAAAAGTAAAAATAAAAATAAAAAAAAAATAAAATGAAAATGAAAATAAAAAAGAAAAGAAAAATAAAATAAAAATAAAAATTAAAAATAAAATAAAAAAATAAAAATAAAATTACATTAAAAAAAAAATAAACATAAACATAAAAATTAAAATTAAAATAAACATAAAAATAAAATAAAATTAAAATTAAAATAAACAAACAAAAAATAAACATAAAATAATAAAATTAAAATTAAAATAAAAATGAAAAAGAAAATATAAAAATAAAAAATAATAAAAATAAAAATGAAAATAAAAATAAAATTAAAAATAAATAATTGATATCCCAGATAAGACACTATGTTTCTTTTCTTTAATATTTAATTAATACTAATTTTAGCACACAATTAATTAATTAATTCGTAATTAATTTGTAATATTTTATTATTTATATATTTTTCACATATTTTTTTTATAATTTTTTATGTATGAAATCAATTAACAATAGAGTTTATATATAGAAAGAAAACTCCTAGTGGCTCACAAGTAACTATCCAACTTTTTATAAAAATGTTCACGGCTAGGACATACTCCTGATAGTTTTCACAATATGACCATTTGTTTGCACCTCACCCCTCCCATTGACTTTCATTGAAACTCCACTCTAGACACCAGAAATTTTAAGGAACGTTTTTAAACTGCGACTGTGCCTTCATTTTTTATCTTTCAGAGGCATACTATACATCAAATATTTAGGTCTGTTTCTTGTGATTGTCACAATATAAACCTTTTCACGGTAGCATTTATACTTTTAAAACTACAAGCGTTTGAAGATGGCAATCGCCAGTGAAGATGGCAAGTTTAAAAAGCCTGTTTAGAACAGCCATGCTGACATTCCTCTCAGAGTGAGTTGTCATAGCAACCCAGCTGTCTCAGCACAGTGAGCCTACTCCGCCCTCTCCAGGTGCAGCAACCAAAGGTCACTCAAGAGGCAGATGACTCACGAGGCTGGACTGTGAGCTTCAAAATACAAGCTGAAATGCATTTCTCACTATCAGGCTTGCAATGTGCACTGCTTACATTTCATCAATCATTTGTGTAAAGTGTTCTTGCCGCAACCTTTACCAATTTCCCCAGAAATTGTAGATTGTCTAGTTAAGTGTTCTTGCATAGCAAGGAACACTTATTGTTATCTCACATATATATTCTTATTCCGTTTCTTATTATAGCCATATTTGCCACGCTAACTCCTCCCACAGTTTTTACACTACAAATACAAGTAATATATCAAAACGTGCGGATTGTTCCCGATCGGATTGCTATTACTTTGTGGAACGTTTTGCCGAATTGTTCAAGAAATATCGCGGTTTTTGCGGCAAAATTTTCCCATAGGAATGCATTGAGCAGCAGAGCACAGCTAGAGTGTGCAAAGGAAAAATCAGAAAAATCAGAACATGATTTGTAAACTGCCATCACTCTTTCATTTTCAAGCCCACCTACACATATCTTATATCAAAACGTTCAGCTAACCCTGCTGTCACTAAAAATGTTCACGGCTAGGACATACTCCTGATAGTTTTCAGAATATGACCATTTGTTTGGACCTCATCCCTCCCATTGACTTTCATTGAAACTCCACTTTAGACACAAGAAATTTTAAGGGACGTTTTTAAACTGCGACTGTGCCTTCATTTGTTATCTTTCAGAGACATACTATACATCAAACTGTAGGTCTTTTTCTTGTGATTATCACAATATAAAACTTTTCACGGTAGCATTTATACTTTTAAAACTACAAGCGTTTGAAGATGGCAATCGCCAGTGAATTTGGCAAGTTTAAATAGCCTGTTTAGAGCAGAGCTGTCACACACCTGTGACTGACTGAGGTAACAGGTGCAAGCAAAGGTCACTCAGGGGGCAGCTGAGTCACATTAGAGTGAGAAAGCTACAGTGTGAAAGGAAAAATCAGAACATGATTTGTAAACTGCCATAACTATGTCATTTTCAAGCCCACCTACACATATCTTATATCAAAACGTTCAGCTAACCCTGCTGTCACTAAATTAAAATAAAATTAAAATAAAATTAAAATAAAATTAAAATAAAATAAAATTAACATAAAATAAAAATAAAATTAAAAATAAAATTAACATAAAATTAAAATTAAAATAAAATTAAAATTAACATAAAATTAAAATTAACATAAAATTAAATTAAAAATAAAATAAAATGAAAATTAAAATTAAAATAAATAATTGATATCCCGGAGAAGACACTATGTTTCTTTTCTTTAATATTTAATTAATACTAATTTTAGCACGCAATTGAACTTGGCAAGTTTAAAAAGCCTGTTTAGAACAGGCATGCTGACATTCCTCTCAGAGTGAGTTGTCATAGCAACCCAGCTGTCTCAGCACAGTGAGCCTACTCCGCCCTCTCCAGGTGCAGCAACCAAAGGTCACTCAAGAGGCAGATGACTCACGAGGCTGGACTGTGAGCTTCAAAATACAAGCTGAAATGCATTTCTCACTATCAGGCTTGCAATGTGCCCTGCTTACATTTCATCAATCATTTGGTAAAGGTTGCGGCAAGAACACTTTACACAATTTCCCCAGAAATTGTAGATTGTCTAGTTAAGTGTTCTTGCATAGCAAGGAACACTTATTGTTATCTCACAAGTATATTCTTATTAAGTGTTCTTGCATAGCAAGGAACACTTATTGTTATCTCACATATATATTCTTATTCTTATTCTTATTATAGCCATATTTGCCACGCTAACTCCTCCCACAGTTTTTACACTACAAAGACAAGTAATATATCAAAACGTGCGCATTGATCCCGATCGGATTGCTATTACTTTGTGGAACGTTTCGCCAAATTGTTCAAGAAATATCGCGGTTTTTGCGGCGAAATTTTCCCATAGGAATGCATTGAGCAGCACAGCACAGCTAGAGTGTGCAAAGGAAAAATCAGAAAAATCAGAACATGATTTGTAAACTGCCATCACTCTGCCATTTTCAAGCCCACCTACACATATCTTATATCAAAACGTTCAGCTAACCCTGCTGTCAATAAAAATGTTCACGGCTAGGACATACTCCTGATAGTTTTCAGAATATGACCATTTGTTTGCACATCACCCCTCCCATTGACTTTCATTGAAACTCCACTCTAGACACCAGACATTTTAAGGGACGTTTTTAAACTGCGACTGTGCCTTCATTTTTAATATTGCAGAGACATACTATACATCAAAATTTAGGTCTTTTTCTTGTGATTGTCGCAATATAAACCTTTTCACGGTAGCATTTATACTTTTAAAACTACAAGCGTTTGAAAATGGCAATCGCCAGTGAACTTGGCAAGTTTAAACAGCCTGTTTAGAGCAGAATTTGTCACACACCTGTGACTGACTGAGGTAACAGGTGCAACCAAAGGTCACTCAGGGGGCAGCTGAGTCACATTAGAGTAAGAAAGCTGCAGTGTGAAAGGAAAAATCAGAACATGATTTGTAAACTGCCATAACTATGTCATTTTCAAGCCCACCTACACATATCTTATATCAAAACGTTCAGCTAACCCTGCTGTCACTAAAAATGTCCATGGCTAGGACATACTCCTGATAGTTTTCACAATATGACCATTTGTTTGGACCTCACCCCTCCCATTGACTTTCATTGAAACTCCACTTTAGACACAAGAAATTTTAAGGGACGTTTTTAAACTGCGACTGTGCCTTCATTTTTTATCTTTCAGAGACATACTATACATCAAAATTTAGGTCTGTTTCTTGTGATTGTCACAGTATAAACCTTTTCACTGTAGCATTTATACTTTTAAAACTACAAGCGTTTGAAAATGGCAATCGCCAGTGAACTTGGCAAGTTTAAATAGCCTGTTTAGAGCAGAGCTCCTCACACACCTGTGACTGACTGAGGTAACAGGTGCAAGCAAAGGTCACTCAGGGGGCAGCTGAGTCACATTAGAGTGAGAAAGCTGCAGAGTGAAAGGAAAAATCAGAACATGATTTGTAAACTGCCATCACTATGTCATTTTCAAGCCCACCTACACATATCTTATATCAAAACGTTCAGCTAACCCTGCTGTCACTAAAAATGTTCACGAATGCCAGTAGTGTACCGCGCTCCAATATATTCTACCTTATGTGATATAATGAATTCATAAGTGTACCACCGATAATCAAATAATTACATCAATTAATTATACTTAAATATATGGTTTGTGTAAATATATAAAATAAATTATTTTATCAATGTGAAAAAACAAAAACTATGAATGAAAAATATAAATAAAAAATAAAAAATATTTGCAGTGGGAATGACAGTTCCTTCTGTATATATGAGATGGTGTTATTATTCAGTCTGGATAAAAATAAAATAAAATTAAAATTAAAATAAAAAAATAAAATAAAATTAAAATAAAAATAAAATTAAAAATTAAAATTAAAATAAAAATAAAATGAAAAATAAAATAAAAATTAAATTAAAATTAAAATTAAAATAAATAAAAAATATTTGCAGTGGGAATGACAGTTCCTTCTGTATAAATGAGATGGTATTATTATTCAGTCTGGATAAAAATAAAAATAAAATAAAAATTAAAATTAAAATAAAATTAAAAATAAAAATAAAAATTAAAATAAAAATAAAATTAAAATTAAAAAAAAAATTAAATAAAAATAAAATTAACATAAAATTAAAATAAAAATAAAATTAAAATTAAAATAAAAATAAAAAAAATTAAAATAAAATAAAAATAAAATTAAAATTAACATAAAATTAAAATAAAAATAAAAATAAAATTAACATAAAATTAAAATTAAATTAAAAATAAAATTAAAAATAAAATAAAATAAAAATTAAAATTAAAATAAAAAAAAATAAAAATAAATAATTGATATCCCGGATAAGACACTATGTTTCTTTTCTTTAATATTTAATTAATACTAATTTTAGCACGCAATTGAACTTGGCAAGTTTAAAAAGCCTGTTTAGAACAGGCATGCTGACATTCCTCTCAGAGTGAGTTGTCATAGCAACCCAGCTGTCTCAGCACAGTGAGCCTACTCCGCCCTCTCCAGGTGCAGCAACCAAAGGTCACTCAAGAGGCAGATGACTCACGAGGCTGGACTGTGAGCTTCAAAATACAAGCTGAAATGCATTTCTCACTATCAGGCTTGCAATGTGCACTGCTTACATTTCATCAATCATTTGGTAAAGGTTGCGGCAAGAACACTTTACACAATTTCCCCAGAAATTGTAGATTGTCTAGTTCTTATTCTTATTATTATAGCCAAATTTGCCACGCTAACTCCTCCCACAGTTTTTACACTACAAAGACAAGTAATATATCAAAACGTGCGGATTGTTCCCGATCGGATTGCTATTACTTTGTGGAACGTTTCGCCGAATCGTTCAAGAAATATCGCGGTTTTTGTGGCGAAATTTTCCCATAGGAATGAATGGTGCATCTAGAGTGGCAGCAGAGCACAGCTAGAGTGTGCAAAGGAAAAATCAGAACATGATTTGTAAACTGCCATCACTCTGCCATTTTCAAGCCCACCTACACATATCTTATATCAAAACGTTCAGCTAACCCTGCTGTCACTAAAAATGTTCACGGCTAGGACATACTCCTGATAGTTTTCATAATATGACCATTTGTTTGCACATCACCCCTCCCATTGACTTTCATTGAAACTCCACTCTAGACACCAGACATTTTAAGGGACGTTTTTAAACTGCGACTGTGCCTTCATTTGTTATCTTTCAGAGACATACTATACATCAAACTGTAGGTCTTTTTCTTGTGATTGTCACAATATAAACCTTTTCACGGTAGCATTTATACTTTTAAAACTACAAGCGTTTGAAGATGGCAATCGCCAGTGAATTTGGCAAGTTTAAACAGCCTGTTTAGAGCACAGCTCCTCACACACCTGTGACTGACTGAGGTAACAGGTGCAAGCAAAGGTCACTCAGGGGGCAGCTGAGTCACATTAGAGTGAGAAAGCTGCAGTGTGAAAGGAAAAATCAGAACATGATTTGTAAACTGCCATAACTATGTCATTTTCAAGCCCACCTACACATATCTTATATCAAAACGTTCAGCTAACCCTGCTGTCACTAAAAATGTTCACGGCTAGGACATACTCCTGATAGTTTTCAGAATATGACCATTTGTTTGCACCTCACTCCTCCCATTGACTTTCATTGAAACTCCACTTTAGACACAAGAAATTTTAAGGGACGTTTTTAAACTGCGACTGTGCCTTCATTTTTAATATTGCAGAGACATACTATATATCAAAATTTAGGTCTGTTTCTTGTGATTGTCACAATATAAGCCTTTTCACGGTAGCATTTATACTTTTAAATCTACAACCGTTTGAAGATGGCAATCGCCAGTGATGTCAGCAACTTGGAGCAGTTTGTTTATAACCATGACTCTGCCCTTGGTGTGGAGGGAGTTGCCATAGGAACCCAGCTGTGTGAGCAGGAAGCAGAGAGACAAAAGCTAACCTGCCCACTCCAGTTGTGTGGAGGCCAGAACACCACACAATTTCCACAGAAATTGTGAAGACGCCAGTGAAGTGAGCAATTTGAAGCAGTTTGTTTTTAACCGCTCTTCTCTGCCATATTTGAAATCTAATTCTTATTCTTATTATAGCCATATTTGCCACGCTAACTCCTCCCACAGTTTTTACACTACAAAGACAAGTAATATATCAAAACGTGCGCATTGATCCCGATCGGATTGCTATTACTTTGTAGAACGTTTCGCCGAATCGTTCAAGAAATATCGCGGTTTTTGCGGCGAAATTTTCCCATAGGAATGCATTGAGCAGCACAGCACAGCTAGAGTGTGCAAAGGAAAAATCAGAAAAATCAGAACATGATTTGTAAACTGCCATCACTCTGCCATTTTCAAGCCCACCTACACATATCTTATATCAAAACGTTCAGCTAACCCTGCTGTCACTAAAAATGTTCACGAATACCAGTAGTGTACCGCGCTCCAATATATTCTACCTTATGTGATATAATGAATTCATAAGTGTACCACCGATAATCAAATAATTACATCAATTAATTATACTTAAATATATGATTTGTGTAAATATATAAAATAAATTAATTTATCAATGTGAAAAAACAAAAACTATGAATGAAAAATATAAATAAAAAATAAAAAATATTTGCAGTGGGAATGAAAGTTCCTTCTGTATAAATGAGATGGTGTTATTATTCAGTCTGGATAAAAATAAAAATAAAATAAAATTAAAATAAAATTAAAATTAAAAATTAAAATTAAAACAAAATAAAAATTAAAAATAAAATAAATATTAAATAAAAATTAAAATAAATAAAAAATATTTGCAGTGGGAATGACAGTTCCTTCTGTATAAATGAGATGGTATTATTCAGTCTGGATAAAAATAAAAATAAAATAAAAATTTAATTAAAATAAAAAAAAATAAAATTAAAATTAAAATAAAATTAAAAATAAAATAAAAATAAAAATTAAAATAAAAATAAAATTAAAATAAAAATTAAAATAAAATTAAAATAAACATAAAATTAAAATAAAAATAAAAATAAAATTAAAATAAAAATAAAAATAAAAATAAAAATAAAATTAAAAATAAAATAATAAAAATTAAAATTAAAATAAAATTAAAATAAAAAAAAATTTTAAATAAAAATAAATAATTGATATCCCGGATAAGACACTATGTTTCTTTTCTTTAATATTTAATTAATACTAATTTTAGCACTTGAACTTGGCAAGTTTAAAAAGCCTGTTTAGAACAGGCATGCTGACATTCCTCTCAGAGTGAGTTGTCATAGCAACCCAGCTGTCTCAGCACAGTGAGCCTACTCCGCCCTCTCCAGGTGCAGCAACCAAAGGTCACTCAAGAGGCAGATGACTCACCAGGCTGGACTGTGAGCTTCAAAATACAAGCTGAAATGCATTTCTCACTATCAGGCTTGCAATGTGCACTGCTTACATTTCATCAATCATTTGGTAAAGGTTGCGGCAAGAACACTTTACACAATTTCCACAGAAATTGTAGATTGTCTAGTTAAGTGTTCTTGCATAGCAAGGAACACTTATTGTTATCTCACAAATATATTCTTATTAAGTGTTCTTGCATAGCAAGGAACACTTATTGTTATCTCACAAATATATTCTTATTCTTATTTTTATTAAGTGTTCTTGCATAGCAAGGAACACTTATTGTTATCTCACAAATATATTCTTATTCTTATTTTTATTCTTATTCTTATTATTATAGCCAAATTTGCCACGCTAACTCCTCCCACAGTTTTTACACTACAAAGACAAGTAATATATCAAAACGTGCGGATTGTTCCCGATCGGATTGCTATTACTTTGTGGAACGTTTCGCCGAATCGTTCAAGAAATATCGCGGTTTTTGCGGCGAAATTTTCCCATAGGAATGAATGGTGCATCTAGAGTGGCAGCAGAGCACAGCTAGAGTGTGCAAAGGAAAAATCAGAACATGATTTGTAAACTGCCATCACTCTGCCATTTTCAAGCCCACCTACACATATCTTATATCAAAACGTTCAGCTAACCCTGCTGTCACTAAAAATGTTCACGGCTAGGACATACTCCTGATAGTTTTCACAATATGACCATTTGTTTGGACCTCACCCCTCCCATTGACTTTCATTGAAACTCCACTTTAGACACAAGAAATTTTAAGGGACGTTTTTAAACTGCGACTGTGCCTTCATTTTTAATATTGCAGAGACATACTATATATCAAAATTTAGGTCTTTTTCTTGTGATTGTCACAATATAAACCTTTTCACGGTAGCATGTATACTTTTAAAACTACAAGTGTTTGAAAATGGCAATCGCCAGTGAACTTGGCAAGTTTAAACAGCCTGTTTTCAGCAGAGCTTCTCACACACCTGTGACTGACTGAGGTAACAGGTGCAAGCAAAGGTCACTCAGGGGGCAGCTGAGTCACATTAGAGTGAGAAAGCTGCAGTGTGAAAGGAAAAATCAGAACATGATTTGTAAACTGCCATAACTATGTCATTTTCAAGCCCACCTACACATATCTTATATCAAAACGTTCAGCTAACCCTGCTGTCACTAAAAATGTTCACGGCTAGGACATACTCCTGATAGTTTTCAGAATATGACCATTTGTTTGCACCTCACTCCTCCCATTGACTTTCATTGAAACTCCACTTTAGACACAAGAAATTTTAAGGGACGTTTTTAAACTGTGACTGTGCCTTCATTTTTAATATTGCAGAGACATACTATATATCAAAATTTAGGTCTGTTTCTTGTGATTGTCACAATATAAGCCTTTTCACGGTAGCATTTATACTTTTAAATCTACAAGCGTTTGAAGATGGCAATCGCCAGTGATGTCAGCAACTTGGAGCAGTTTGTTTATAACCATGACTCTGCCCTTGGTGTGGAGGGAGTTGCCATAGGAACCCAGCTGTGTGAGCAGGAAGCAGAGAGACAAAAGCTAACCTGCCCACTCCAGTTGTGTGGAGGCCAGAACACCACACAATTTCCACAGAAATTGTGAAGACGCCAGTGAAGTAAGCAATTTGAAGCAGTTTGTTTTTAACCGCTCTTCTCTGCCATATTTGAAATCTAATTCTTATTCTTATTATAGCCATATTTGCCACGCTAACTCCTCCCACAGTTTTTACACTACAAAGACAAGTAATATATCAAAACGTGCGCATTGATCCCGATCGGATTGCTATTACTTTGTAGAACGTTTCGCCGAATCGTTCAAGAAATATCGCGGTTTTTGCGGCGAAATTTTCCCATAGGAATGCATTGAGCAGCACAGCACAGCTAGAGTGTGCAAAGGAAAAATCAGAAAAATCAGAACATGATTTGTAAACTGCCATCACTCTGCCATTTTCAAGCCCACCTACACATATCTTATATCAAAACGTTCAGCTAACCCTGCTGTCACTAAAAATGTTCACGAATACCAGTAGTGTACCGCGCTCCAATATATTCTACCTTATGTGATATAATGAATTCATAAGTGTACCACCGATAATCAAATAATTACATCAATTAATTATACTTAAATATATGATTTGTGTAAATATATCAAATAAATTAATTTATCAATGTGAAAAAACAAAAACTATGAATGAAAAATATAAATAAAAAATAAAAAATATTTGCAGTGGGAATGACAGTTCCTTCTGTATAAATGAGATGGTGTTATTATTCAGTCTGGATAAAAATAAAATAAAATTAAAATTAAAATAAAAAAATAAAATAAAATTAAAATAAAAATAAAATTAAAAATTAAAATTAAAATAAAAATAAAATGAAAAATAAAATAAAAATTAAATTAAAATTAAAATAAATAAAAAATATTTGCAGTGGGAATGACAGTTCCTTCTGTATAAATGAGATGGTATTATTATTCAGTCTGGATAAAAATAAAAATAAAATTAAAATTAAAATAAAATTAAAAATAAAAATTAAAATTAAAATAAAATAAAATTAAAATTAAAAAAAAAATTAAATAAAAATAAAATTAACATAAAATTAAAATAAAAATAAAATTAAAATAACATAAAATAAAATTAAAATTAAAATAAAAATTAAAATAAAAATAAAATTAACATAAAATTAACATAAAATTAAAAATAAATTAAAATAAAAATTAAAATAAAATAAAAATAAATAATTGATATCCCGGATAAGACACTATGTTTCTTTTCTTTAATATTTAATTAATACTAATTTTAGCACGCAATTGAACTTGGCAAGTTTAAAAAGCCTGTTTAGAACAGGCATGCTGACATTCCTCTCAGAGTGAGTTGTCATAGCAACCCTGCTGTCTCAGCACAGTTAGCCTACTCCGCCCTCTCCAGGTGCAGCAACCAAAGGTCACTCAAGAGTCAGATGACTCACGAGGCTGGACTGTGAGCTTCAAAATACAAGCTGAAATGCATTTCTCACTATAAGGCTTGCAATGTGCACTGCTTACATTTCATCAATCATTTGGTAAAGGTTGCGGCAAGAACACTTTACACAATTTCCCCAGAAATTGTAGATTGTCTAGTTCTTATTAAGTGTTCTTGCATAGCAAGGAACACTTATTGTTATCTCACATATATATTCTTATTCTTATTCTTATTATAGCCATATTTGCCACGCTAACTCCTCCCACAGTTTTTACACTACAAAGACAAGTAATATATCAAAACGTGCGCATTGATCCCGATCGGATTGCTATTACTTTGTAGAACGTTTCGCCGAATCGTTCAAGAAATATCGCAGTTTTTGCGGCGAAATTTTCCCATAGGAATGCATTGAGCAGCACAGCACAGCTAGAGTGTGCAAAGGAAAAATCAGAAAAATCAGAACATGATTTGTAAACTGCCATCACTCTTTCATTTTCAAGCTCACCTACACATATCTTATATCAAAACGTTCAGCTAACCCTGCTGTCACTAAAAATGTTCACGGCTAAGCCATACTCCTGATAGTTTTCAGAATATGACCATTTGTTTGCACATCACCCCTCCCATTGACTTTCATTGAAACTCCACTCTAGACACCAGACATTTTAAGGGACGTTTTTAAACTGCGACTGTGCCTTCATTTTTAATATTGCAGAGACATACTATACATCAAAATTTAGGCCTTTTTCTTGTGATTGTCGCAATATAAACCTTTTCACGGTAGCATTTATACTTTTAAAACTACAAGCGTTTGAAAATGGCAATCGCCAGTGAACTTGGCAAGTTTAAACAGCCTGTTTAGAGCAGACCTTCTCACACACCTGTGACTGACTGAGGTAACAGGTGCAAGCAAAGGTCACTCAGGGGGCAGCTGAGTCACATTAGAGTGAGAATGCTGCAGTGTGAAAGGAAAAATCAGAACATGATTTGTAAACTGCCATCACTATGTCATTTTCAAGCCCACCTACACATATCTTATATCAAAACGTTCAGCTAACCCTGCTGTCACTAAAAATGTTCACGAATGCCAGTAGTGTACCGCGCTCCAATATATTCTACCTTATGTGATATAATGAATTCATAAGTGTACCACCGATAATCAAATAATTACATCAATTAATTATACTTAAATATATGATTTGTGTAAATATATAAAATAAATTAATTTATCAATGTGAAAAAACAAAAACTATGAATGCAAAATATAAATAAAAAATAAAAAATATTTGCAGTGGGAATGACAGTTCCTTCTGTATAAATGAGATGGTGTTATTATTCAGTCTGGATAAAAATAAAATAAAATTAAAATAAAAAAATAAAATAAAATAAAATTAAAATAAAAATAAAATTAAAAATTAAAATTAAAATAAAAATAAAATGAAAAATAAAATAAAAATTAAATTAAAATTAAAATAAATAAAAAATATTTGCAGTGGGAATGACAGTTCCTTCTGTATAAATGAGATGGTATTATTATTCAGTCTGGATAAAAATAAAAATAAAATAAAAATTAAATTAAAATAAAAAAAAAAATAAAACTAAAATTAAAATAAAATTAAAAATAAAAATAAAAATTAAAATAAAAAAATTAAAATTAAAATAAAAAATTAAATAAAAATAAAATTAAAAATAAAATTAAATTAAAATAAAATAAAAATAAAATCAAAATTAACATAAAATTAAAATTAACATAAAATTAAAATAAAAATAAAATTAAAATAAAAAAAAAAATTATATTAACATAAAATTAAAATTAAATTAAAATAAAAGTAAAAATAAAATAAAAATAAAATAAAATAAAAATTAAAATTAAAATAAAAAAAAATTAAAATAAAAATAAAATTAAAATAACATAAAATAAAAATAAAATTAAAATAAAAATAAAATTAAAAATAAAATAAAATTAAAATAAAATAAAAATAAAATTAAAATTAACATAAAATTAAAATTAAAATAAAATAAAAATAAAAATAAAATTAAAATTAACATTAAATTAAAATAAAAATAAAATTAAAAATAAAATAAAATAAAAATTAAAATTAAAATAAAAAAAAAATTAAAATAAAAATAAATAATTGATATCCCGGATAAGACACTATGTTTCTTTTCTTTAATATTTAATTAATACTAATTTTAGCACGCAATTGAACTTGGCAAGTTTAAAAAGCCTGTTTAGAACAGCCATGCTGACATTCCTCTCAGAGTGAGTTGTCATAGCAACCCAGCTGTCTCAGCACAGTGAGCCTACTCCGCCCTCTCCAGGTGCAGCAACCAAAGGTCACTCAAGAGGCAGATGACTCATGAGGCTGGACTGTGAGGTTCAAAATACAAGCTGAAATGCATTTCTCACTATCAGGCTTGCAATGTGCACTGCTTACATTTCATCAATCATTTGGTAAAGGTTGCGGCAAGAACACTTTACACAATTTCCCCAGAAATTGTAGATTGTCTAGTTTTTATTCTTATTCTTATTATTATAGCCAAATTTGCCACGCTAACTCCTCCCACAGTTTTTACACTACAAAGACAAGTAATATATCAAAACGTGCGGATTGTTCCCGATCGGATTGCTATTACTTTGTGGAACGTTTCGCCGAATCGTTCAAGAAATATCGCGGTTTTTGCGGCGAAATTTTCCCATAGGAATGAATGGTGCATTTAGAGTGGCAGCAGAGCACAGCTAGAGTGTGCAAAGGAAAAATCAGAACATGATTTGTAAACTGCCATCACTCTGCCATTTTCAAGCCCACCTACACATATCTTATATCAAAACGTTCAGCTAACCCTGCTGTCACTAAATATGTCCACGGCTAGGACATACTCCTGATAGTTTTCACAATATGACCATTTGTTTGGACCTCACCCCTCCCATTGACTTTCATTGAAACTCCACTTTAGACACAAGAAATTTTAAGGGACGTTTTTAAACTGCGACTGTGCCTTCATTTTTTATCTTTCAGAGACATACTATACATCAAAATTTAGGTCTGTTTCTTGTGATTGTCACAGTATAAACCTTTTCACTGTAGCATTTATACTTTTAAAACTACAAGCGTTTGAAAATGGCAATCGCCAGTGAACTTGGCAAGTTTAAATAGCCTGTTTAGAGCAGAGCTGTCACACACCTGTGACTGACTGAGGTAACAGGTGCAAGCAAAGGTCACTCAGGGGGCAGCTGAGTCACATTAGAGTGAGAAAGCTGCAGTGTGAAAGGAAAAATCAGAACATGATTTGTAAACTGCCATCACTATGTCATTATCAAGCCCACCTACACATATCTTATATCAAAACGTTCAGCTAACCCTGCTGTCACTAAAAATGTTCACGGCTAGGACATACTCCTGATAGTTTTCAGAATATGACCATTTGTTTGGACCTCATCCCTCCCATTGACTTTCATTGAAACTCCACTTTAGACACAAGAAATTTTAAGGGACGTTTTTAAACTGCGACTGTGCCTTCATTTTTTATCTTTCAGAGACATACTATACATCAAAATTTAGGTCTGTTTCTTGTGATTGTCACAGTATAAACCTTTTCACGGTAGCATTTATACTTTTAAAACTACAAGCGTTTGAAGATGGCAATCGCCAGTGAATTTGGCAAGTTTGAGCACTGTGTTTAGAGCAGAGCTTGTCACACACCTGTGACTGACTGAGTCACAGGTGCACCAAAGGTCACTCAGGGGGCAGCTGAGTCACATTAGAGTGAGAAGTGAGAAAGCTGCAGTGTGGAAGGAAAAATCAGAACATGATTTGTAAACTGCCATCACTCTTTCATTTTCAAGCCCACCTACACATATCTTATATCAAAACGTTCAGCTAACCCTGCTGTCACTAAAAATGTTCACGAATGCCAGTAGTGTACCGCGCTCCAATATATTCTACCTTATGTGATATAATGAATTCATAAGTGTACCACCGATAATCAAATAATTACATCAATTAATTATACTTAAATATATGATTTGTGTAAATACATAAAATAAATTAATTTATCAATGTGAAAAAACAAAAACTATGAATGAAAAATATAAATAAAAAATAAAAAATATTTGCAGGGCGAATGACAGTTCCTTCTGTATAAATGAGATGGTGTTATTATTCAGTCTGGATAAAATTAAAATAAAATTAAAATTATAATAAAAAAATAAAATAAAATAAAATTAAAATAAAAATAAAATTAAAAATTAAAATTAAAATAAAAATTAAATGAAAAATAAAATAAAAATTAAATTAAAATTAAAATAAATAAAAAATATTTGCAGTGGGAATGACAGTTCCTTCTGTATAAATGAGATGGTATTATTATTCAGTCTGGATAAAAATAAAAATAAAATAAAAATTAAATTAAAATAAAAAAAAATAAAACTAAAATTAAAATAAAATTAAAAATAAAAATAAAAATTAAAATAAAAAAATTAAAATTAAAATAAAAAATTAAATAAAAATAAAATTAAAAATAAAATTAAATTAAAATAAAATAAAAATAAAATTAAAATTAACATAAAATTAAAATTAACATAAAATTAAAATAAAAATAAAATTAAAATAAAAATAAAATTAAAATAAAAATAAAAAAAAAATTAAAATTAACATAAAATTAAAATAAAAATAAAATTAAAATAAAAATAAAATAAAAATTAACATAAAATTAAAATTAACATAAAATTAAAATTAACATAAAATTAAAATTAAATTAAAATAAAAATTAAATTAAAAATAAAATAAAATAAAAATTAAAATTAAAATTAAAATAAAAAAAAAATTAAAATAAAAATAAATAATTGATATCCTGGATAAGACACTATGTTTCTTTTCTTTAATATTTAATTAATACTAATTTTAGCACGCAATTGAACTTGGCAAGTTTAAAAAGCCTGTTTAGAACAGGCATGCTGACATTCCTCTCAGAGTGAGTTGTCATAGCAACCCAGCTGTCTCAGCACAGTGAGCCTACTCCGCCCTCTCCAGGTGCAGCAACCAAAGGTCACTCAAGAGGCAGATGACTCACGAGGCTGGACTGTGAGCTTCAAAATACAAGCTGAAATGCATTTCTCACTATCAGGCTTGCAATGTGCACTGCTTACATTTCATCAATCATTTGGTAAAGGTTGCGGCAAGAACACTTTACACAATTTCCCCAGAAATTGTAGATTGTCTAGTTCTTATTCTTATTATTATAGCCAAATTTGCCACGCTAACTCCTCCCACAGTTTTTACACTACAAAGACAAGTAATATATCAAAACGTGCGGATTGTTCCCGATCGGATTGCTATTACTTTGTGGAACGTTTCGCCGAATCGTTCAAGAAATATCGCGGTTTTTGTGGCGAAATTTTCCCATAGGAATGAATGGTGCATCTAGAGTGGCAGCAGAGCACAGCTAGAGTGTGCAAAGGAAAAATCAGAACATGATTTGTAAACTGCCATCACTCTGCCATTTTCAAGCCCACCTACACATATCTTATATCAAAACGTTCAGCTAACCCTGCTGTCACTAAAAATGTTCACGGCTAGGACATACTCCTGATAGTTTTCACAATATGACCATTTGTTTGGACCTCACCCCTCCCATTGACTTTCATTGAAACTCCACTTTAGACACAAGAAATTTTAAGGGACGTTTTTAAACTGCGACTGTGCCTTCATTTGTTATCTTTCAGAGACATACTATACATCAAACTGTAGGTCTTTTTCTTGTGATTATCACAATATAAAACTTTTCACGGTAGCATTTATACTTTTAAAACTACAAGCGTTTGAAGATGGCAATCGCCAGTGAATTTGGCAAGTTTAAATAGCCTGTTTAGAGCAGAGCTGTCACACACCTGTGACTGACTGAGGTAACAGGTGCAAGCAAAGGTCACTCAGGGGGCAGCTGAGTCACATTAGAGTGAGAAAGCTACAGTGTGAAAGGAAAAATCAGAACATGATTTGTAAACTGCCATAACTATGTCATTTTCAAGCCCACCTACACATATCTTATATCAAAACGTTCAGCTAACCCTGCTGTCACTAAAGATGTTCACGGCTAGGACATACTCCTGATAGTTTTCACAATATGACCATTTGTTTGGACCTCACCCCTCCCATTGACTTTCATTGAAACTCCACTTTAGACACAAGAAATTTTAAGGGATGTATTTAAACTGCGACTGTGCTTTCATTTTTTATCTTTCAGAGACATACTATATATCAAAATTTAGGTCTGTTTCTTGTGATTGTCACAATATAAACCTTTTCACGGTAGCATTTATACTTTTAAAACTACAAGCGTTTGAAAATGGCAATCGCCAGTGAACTTGGCAAGTTTAAACAGCCTGTTTAGAACAGAGCTTCTCACACACCTGTGACTGACTGAGGTAACAGGTGCAAGCAAAGGTCACTCAGGGGGCAGCTGAGTCACATTAGAGTGAGAAGTGAGAAAGCTGCAGTGTGGAAGGAAAAATCAGAACATGATTTGTAAACTGCCATCACTCTTTCATTTTCAAGCCCACCTACACATATCTTATATCAAAACGTTCAGCTAACCCTGCTGTCACTAAAAATGTTCACGAATGCCAGTAGTGTACCGCGCTCCAATATATTCTACCTTATGTGATATAATGAATTCATAAGTGTACCACCGATAATCAAATAATTACATCAATTAATTATACTTAAATATATGCTTTGTGTAAATATATAAAATAAATTAATTTATCAATGTGAAAAAACAAAAACTATGAATGAAAAATATAATTAAAAAATAAAAAATATTTGCAGTGGGAATGACAGTTCCTTCTGTATAAATGAGATGGTATTATTATTCAGTCTGGATAAAAATAAAAATAAAATAAAAATTAAATTAAAATAAAAAAAAAATTAAAATAAAAATAAAATTAAAATAAAAATTAAAATAAAATTAACTAAAAATTAAAATAAAAATAAAATTAAAATAACATAAAATAAAAATAAAAATAAAATTAAAATAAAAATAAAATTAAAATAAATAAAAAATATTTGCAGTGGGAATGACAGTTCCTTCTGTATAAATGAGATGGTATTATTATTCAGTCTGGATAAAAATAAAAATAAAATAAAAAAAAAATTAAAATAAAAATAAAATTAAATTAAAATAAAAATAAAATTAAAATAAAAATAAAATTAACATAAAATTAAAATAAAATTAAAATAACATAAAATTAAAAAAAATAAAAAAAAATAAAATTAAAATTAACATAAAATTAAAATAAAATTAAAATAAAATTAAAATAAAAATAAAATTAAAAATAAAATAAAAATAAACATAGACATAAACATAAAAAAAAAATTAAAATAAAAATAAATAATTGATATCCCGGATAAGACACTGTTTCTTTTCCCTTCTCTGTATGTTCCATATATGGAGGACTAAGCCAAGCAGCCAGTGGAGAAAGTCTCACTGAGAAGGCTGTGCTGAGGAGAGAGGAGAGAGGAGAGAGAGGTTCACGCAGTGGACACAGACTCATCACACTATCCAGACTGAATAATAACACCATCTCATTTATACAGAAGGAACTGTCATTCCCACTGCAAATATTTTTTATTTATATTTTTCATTCATAGTTTTTGTTTTTTCACATTGATAAATTAATTTATTTTATATATTTACACAAATCATATATTTAAGTATAATTAATTGATGTAATTATTTGATTATCGGTGGTACACTTATGAATTCATTATATCACATAAGGTAGAATATATTGGAGCGCGGTACACTACTGGCATTTATGATTAATATTTATACACCTAGAGAGGGTGCGATTAGTACCTGGCAATCTAATATTTAATTAATACTAATTTTAGCACGCAATTAATTAATTAATTCGTAATATTTTATTATTTATATATTTTTCACATATATTTTTTTATAATTTTTTATGTATGATATCAATTAACAATAGAGTTTATATATAGAAAGAAAACTCCTAGTGGCTCACAAGTAACTATCCAACTTTTTATAAAAATGTTCACGGCTAGGACATACTCCTGATAGTTTTCACAATATGACCATTTGTTTGCACCTCACCCCTCCCATTGACTTTCATTGAAACTCCACTCTAGATACCTGACATTTTAAGGGATGTTTTTAAACTGCGACTGTGCCTTCATTTTTAATATTGCAGAGACATACTATATATCAAAATTTAGGTCTGTTTCTTGTGATTGTCACAATATAAACCTTTTCACGGTAGCATTTATACTTTTAAAACTACAAGCATTTGAAGATGGCAATCGCCAGTGAAGATGGCAAGTTTAAAAAGCCTGTTTAGAACAGGCATGCTGACATTCCTCTCAGAGTGAGTTGTCATAGCAACCCAGCTGTCTCAGCACAGTGAGCCTACTCCGCCCACTCCAGGTGCAGCAACCAAAGGTCACTCAAGAGGCAGATGACTCACCAGGCTGGACTGTGAGCTTCAAAATACAAGCTGAAATGCATTTCTCACTATCAGGCTTGCAATGTGCCCTGCTTACATTTCATCAATCATTTGGTAAAGGTTGCGGCAAGAACACTTTACACAATTTCCCCAGAAATTGTAGATTTTCTAGTTTGTAAATAACTTTGCAACAGTTTATGACACTAAATTCATTTTGTGGCACAAAATAACAGCTCAAAATAAAGAATAAAATTTATACTTTTTATAAGAACACTTTTTTTTTCCTTTTACAAACCACTGGTGAAAGAAGTATAAAATTTTTTTGATGTACCTAATTTTGCGTATGAAAAACACATGGACTTTCAGTTAGAAAGCTGGAGGAAGCATCTAGATGGTTAAGTTCAAGGGAAAGGGGAAAAATAATAAATCTGCAGAGTTCTGCAGGGAAAAAAAACCATGCAAATATTATTTCTTCCCAAAAACAAAAAGCCACGTTATCAACCATTAATGTTTAGATGGCCCCATATGGTAACTAGCAATATAAATACAAAAAAAGGTGGCTAAATACCCACAGGAAGAGCTATAGTTGTATCCAGAGGAATCTACTCTCACCTTTTACTCAGAAAATAGGTACGTATTCTACTCTGAGCTTCAGAATATAATCATGGTACTGCTACCTACATTGATCTTACTTTGACTTCCAGAACTGAAAGTATAAACAAGTAATAGCCCCCCTCCCCCTTTCCTGAATAAACTATAATAACATATCAGTGATATAAAATCTCCAAAGTGTCTCTAAAACCCAACATGCTTCACCTCTATTATGAGCCTTCGTCAGGAGTGAATTGCTACAAAATAATAAACATCACAAATGCTACATGAGGAATTGCTTATTTATACAATTGATTCTGGAAGTCAAAGATTAAGATACATAGTGGTACCACAATAACAAACTTCAAATACTGTCCTTATCCTTTCTCATTTTCCTTGTATTCATCTTTAGAGTGTCCAGACTTGGCCTACTTCTCTGCCTACTTGGTTCCTTCTGTAGAAAACCTTTGAGGAACCTCAGTTTTCTTCTACAGGGTTGCTGTGGCAGCTGGCCCCTCCACTCTCAAGACTTCTTTTGGGCCTTTAATGGTTGACTCACTTCTAGTTGGATATGATATACATGTCTTACTTTCTAGTGGTTCCTTATTATGGCGATGTATACGGTTTTGTTAGTTGTATGATGCTTTCTCCATATTGGAGATATTTGTAAACTGCTGGCACCTTTGCTTTTCAATACATACATGTTAAAAGAAACTTCAACTGTAATCTATAGTTAACACAGTAGTGTATGGAAGGAAGCTAACTATAGCTAACTTTTTTTTTTTTTTAATTATCTAACAACTTCCATGATATACACCTGGGTCAGTATAATCATCTTGTGGGGATCTTGAGGTTTGATAGGCAATATGGATGAAGGCATTGTCACATTGCCAAAGATTGTTAAAAGCAGGCAGCCCATATTTGCTTCTAAACATTAAGGCGGTCATAGTGATGCAAGCTTGCTGGCATTTGCAATCTAAGATAATGCTGTCTTATCTTTAAGGTGGAAGTGGTGAGGGTGGATTTTTTACAATTATAACAACTTGTATTTTTGGTAATTATCTTTGATGTAATTTAATAAAATTATTTACACGTTTTTCTACAAAAAGTCTGTGTCAAAGCCACTTAAGTCCTCCATACATCGATCAAAATTTGACCGGTTCAGCAGGGACCACCCGAAATTCGATCTATACATGGACAGGCTGATTGTACCCAGGTCAATCCATTGATCGACTTGGGCATAACCTGCCTCTCAATTATTTTACATTCGATTACTTTCAGCGGCTATAGCTGCTAGCAGCAATCATGGTGTTCTGCCAGCCGAGAAGGCTCCCCGCACCCCTTTGACAGCAGAACACAATAGTGTTGCGGGCTGTGTTGATGTGGGATCAAGTGATTTTCTTTCTTTCTTCCTTTCTTTCTTTCCATCTATGTTAGGAGGAAAGAAAATGGAGTCATCTATGGCTTGTCTTGGTCGGTCCAAAGTAACCTCAACTCTAGTTTGAGGTTTATATTGCAGTTATTACTAAATTAATGTAATACCATGCTTATAGTTTGGTTAATTTCTTTAGTGGTCAGAGGGCAGTTTCCTCTGGATACAACTATAGCTCTCCATGAGGATATTTAGACACCTTTTTATAAAAATCGTTTTGAAAATTTAGGCAAAATATTTTAGCTAAGATTTGCATTAAAATGTATATTTTAGGCATTGTGGGTAATATGTGTTGCGACTATAGTTCATCATCTAGGTTTTGATCCATATACAATTCCAGCTACAGGCAGTAGTATTAAAATGTTTATAGAGATGTGGCTGAGAAGTTTGGAATGATGAATACTAGCAAAAGTGTGCCCCCAATTATGTATGTTATAGCGAAGGAGAGATTGTTCTAATGAAGGAAGTCCCATGTTAATGTATATTAAATTGAGCTAAAGTAAGCAGAAGCAATGAGACCCAGTAGAAGCACAATTCCCCATTTTGACCCAAGGGTCAGGCAAACATTTGGGTTGCGTTGAGCATGAAATTGCCCTTCCTAGAATTAGAAGTTGATTGTATGTAAGGTATATTTGTCATATATTATATCTAAAGGCAAACCAAATTTAGCCCTTAAAAACTTGTATGAAATACAAATGGACACAACACTGCTGTCAGCCACCGGGACATTATGTCCCAGCCATGAAAGTAGTTTTAACAATTTTGCAGACAGTTCTTTCAAGGGTAATCAGCTCAGGGAGATCTCCAGCGCAGCTACTGTATGTCAGCAACACTTAATGATCTAAAGACTCATATCTATACTTCACTGCACATTAAGTGATGAAAACACACAGGCCAAAGTTTAATGGCTGTGGGGCATCATTAGGTTTGGTGGTCTACTTTATCATTTTAATTTATTTAAGCAAAATGGTTTTTGTACTCCATGGACCTATGGCCCAAGAAAATGCACCTTCCAAGTTCTATACAGGTCATCGAGTCCAATGTGAAACAAGTTCCCTTTTTAAAGGGAAGCTATCAAGTACTATAATATCAAGTGTTCATTTTGCTGGGTCACCTACAGATGTAACTCTGCAAGCTATTTTCTTCAGCACACACGAGGGCTCCTGTTCATACTGAACATCCATTCTAAATAGAATAAATATGAATAACGAATAGGGAAGGACACAGTAGAGGGAGAGAAAAAAAATCCCCCCAAAAAATGTATTTTGGTTTAAACTGGCCGTACACCAGTAGATTTTATAAATGACTTTTTGTATGAATATTCATACAAACATTTCTGGAAAATCTCTAAGTACACTGGATGACTCGATGAATGTTGTTCAAAACAAACTTCAAAATTGAATTTGCTTTTAACATTTGATTTAGAGTGAATATAAGTTCCTGAAATATAACCACATACAATACATTTGTATGAGAAAAAATTGCATCATGGTCTTTCTAATGTTTTCAGTGCTATGGTTGAAACTGAACATCGATTTAAACCCACTAATGATTAGAAAATCAAAAAATGAAAAATGAAGAATTTTGAAAGAAATTCTACTAGTGTATGGCCAGCTTTAGTCTTTAGCATCAAATTAGTCCTGCAGCTCAACTACAAGAATAGTGGTGAAAGGACATACTATTTTGCCTGCTGCACACGAAGGTCTTCGGCTATCAATTAATCTGTTGTGATGGAATACTGGAAGGTCCAGAGGCCCTTCACAATATATGAAAGCTCCTTCCTACCATTAGAGGATATCCTCTTTATTCAGCCCTATAATAGGCATATTAATACAGGTTGCAGGACTGTAAATATCTGTAATAACTTAAATCAGAAGTAATGCCACAATGTATTTCTAGGAACTGCCCAACAGGAAGGCAAAAGCTAGGTATTGGAAGTCAGGTAGTACCACCTCCTGACTTCATGGCTTCTCACAAAAGCCCTTGATGCTTAAATACTAGGAATATAACTAAGAAAATAAAGAATGCTCAGCTGTTCTGTCACAGGTACATAAAGAGTAATTTTAAGGTTCAACTGAAGTCAAAAACCCTTTTTAGCTTGCATATTCAAAAGAACTTAATACCCACACCCTCACTACAAGTGTCCACTTGATTTGTTCACTGATCCCCTGCTGATAGGAGCAGAGTGGGCGGATGACAGGTCCATGTCCTCTCAGTTAATGCAAAGCAGACACAGACAGATCCCGTCCTGCTCTGTGGGTGGCCGGGAGTACACAGACTCAACTGCCTGTTAACCCCCGACTGCCCTTCGATCTGATCCACCCAGACAGAGAACAAATCCCCTTTTATTTATTTATTTTTTTAAGAGGACCAGATCAGATCGGAGGTAGGGTAAACCGACACAAGTCTGTCCCACCAGTCTGTCCCACCAGTCTGTCCATAAGGTGAATGGATATTCCAATCGGGTCAGAATGAAAAACTGACAGACAGACCTGATTGGACCCCTCGTGTAAAAAGGGGCCTAACTCTTTTCTGTACCAGATAATGTGGGTTGTCAGTACAATGTCTATCTGACTGCATATCTATTTCTGTGACTTCAACTCGACTAAGATTTACGCATCTAGAAATGATCATTTATTTCAATAAACCTATACCTTGTTCCCTGGCTTGCTTCTCAAATTTTTCTTTGGCTTCTCGTTCACGATCCTCAGGATTGATTGGCACTCCAATTTCATCTCGTGGAATTATCTTACCATGGAAAGGACACTTGAAGACAACATAACAAAAATGAATACAGGAAAACTAAATCAAATGGTAGAAATTGACATCCAATTCCTAAACCGATCAACAATCTCTATCATTTCTACCACTTTCCAAACTGAAAGCAGCAGTTACAGATGGCAAGCACATCATTTTATTTATATTTACTTATTTCAGGCACTTATATAGCGCCATCAATTTACGCAGCACTTTACATATATATTGTATATTCACATCAACTCCTACCCAGCTAGTATGTTTAGCTGGGACATCTTTACCAAGGTAATGCCACTAGATTTGCTAATAGAGCTCATTTGTGAGTTTATCCATGTATGCACTGAACAGTTAGTCCATCCAGAACTGATATTTCAGTGCTGTCTAGATCTTGAAGTAATAAACCACAATACAGGGTTTTTTTTAAACTCCTATTGACTCTGGTAATAAGATCTCCATGTTCCAGTTCCTAAAGGAATCTCACCTTCAGTTTTGGAATTTCACGTTTTTCATAAAGTTGTGGGTGGACTCCTTTATAGACTACAGTGGGTAATAACAGAACCAGACACTATGGAAGGGATATTTCTCCAAAAGTGTCCCTAAGGCTGGCCATAGATGGCTAGCCAGCAGGCTGAATTAAAAAACAAAACAAAAAAAACACTGATTCTCCCATCCACACAAATGAGATGGATGGAGGAATCCTCCCCACTCTGCCATTATATTCTGACAGTGGGACTCCTGTTCTATAGTTTTGACCCAGAATAAAAACACTGCTCCTACATAGACACAGTATGGTGAGTGAGCCTCATCACCCTCGGAAAGGAAGTGTGCCACTGGCAGTATCACCAGATTAAAAAAAAAACCTGAAAAAAAAAAAAAAAGGAAGACATCACGTCTAGGGACTTGTAAGCTGCTATAAATTTTAATTTTGTTCTTGGGTTTAGATACGCTTTACCCTGGTCATAAACAGTATTTATTTAGAATAAAATAAATTATCTTCCTCACACAAGGAGAAGCTGCATCTTGTGGCAAACCTAACTCTATTGCTCTATCTAAAGAAGTCAAGGGTTGAAAGGGCTAAGGGTTTGGTTACCCTAGTTGCCGTGACCTTTTTTCCCCACACTGGATAAATGCAGCTCACCACTAGGGCATGTAGAAAACAATTTTTTTGTATTTGCCCTGTTCACACCACAACACTGGTGTGATGTTCGGTGTGTACAAATGCAGCATGCTTGCACAGCAGTGCACTGGATGGTAATGTAGGACACTGCACAGCAGCTCAATGTACCATCAAACTTCAAATGAATTGGAAAAAAAAAAAGTGGAAAAAAAATACAAGTACAATGTTCTGAAATGGGCACCACTTTCTGCTGGAGCTGGCACTGCACTGGCCTGCAATGAAAAAAAATGTGTTTAACGGCAGGCTATTGTGAATGTAACCTAACACTCACATTCATAGGGAAAGGAAAGTGGGGGCCTCTATCATTGACCAATGACAGGTTGGGAGATTCGATGATTAAAGCGGAACTCAAATGTATCTGAGCACCACAAACTGAAAATGCTGTTTAGTTAATTTTTAACATTGAAAGTAAACTCGCCCTTCCATCCATGTCTTTGTGCTTTATTTTATTGAGAAATCACTTTAAAAAACACTCCCCTAGCGTTTATAGCTGTGGCCATCATGAATAAGGGCAGATAATTCATGTAGCATTTACTTTCTGGAATCCATCTGCCATTAGCTCAGGCAAGCAGGCAGGAGGGTGTGGTTAGCTGAAAATAGCTCAACTGAAGAAATGTAAAAAAGCCTAATATTTAATATACCTTCCTATCTATTTACTATGGTTAGTAGCATAAGGAATTAACTTAAAAATAGTGCATGTTGAAAGAGTTTAGTTCCGCTTTAAGCAAGCAGAAATGCAGCAAAAATTATTTCTCATCACCACCCAACAGATGGACAAGTACCATTACTATGAAAATGATTTCTCATCACCACCCACCAGATGGACAAGTACCATTACTATGAAAATGATTTCTCATCACCACCCACCAGATGGACAAGTACCATTACTATGAGGTCCTGAATTGTGTACTTGATGGGTATTTGAAGATACAGTAGTATGATGGGACATCTGTGTCGTATAATGCAGATCCCGAGGACCTGATTTTTTTCTTGGACTTCTGCTTTCATTAATAAGGCACGGCTAGTGGATCCACTCAAGATAATCAATACTCTAGTTTGCAAAGTACACCCACCTTAATTCTGTCTTGCCTCTCACACAGTGACCCGGTAGGTAATGGCACTCGACACTTGTGTTTCACAGGTTCAAACTTTCCAGGGAATGAGATGTATCTGGTCTTCAGCATGGCTTCCAACTCTTTATTTTCGGTTTCCTCCTCCATCTCATTGGGAGCCCAGAATCTGTGCTGGGAGCTGACCCTGGGAGAAAGAATATTATATTACCAAAAGGAGTAATGTCAAAACCAGTTTGCAGACATGTGTTTCTTTTACCATGCCATACCTAGACTTGTCTGAATCAGGAACAAAAAAGAATATGACTCCCATGAACCGGAAGAGGTAACCAGGTAATTCATGCTTTCCATTGGAAACTTACCTTTTCTGGCTTTATTCAAAGAACACAGCAGCAGTTACTGTAATTGCTTCAGCAACTCAGTAGTATATCGCCCATCACAACCAAGTCTGGGAGTGCACGGTTCTGGCCAGGGGTGTATGTATTACGTCTTCACTGCCCTAACCTGAAGCTTAGCTACGAATGAATGTCGGCCAGAAAGCAATTAAACAACACCGCGGTCAATACTCCTTTTGCACAGGAAACCTCATTGTGCAGAGATAAGGTATTCCACATGAACACAACAGTTACGATGCTGGTGTAGGGTCTTTAGCCTGTCAACAGACAGAACAGAAATAAACCTCCAGCTACAGAGACGTATGAACTACACTTTACACCACTGCTGACTATTTAATGGGTAACTAAAGATTATTTTCCGCCATTATGCATGTTATTATTGTGACTTTTGGCCAAAGTATCTAACTGTGGTACAAATATCTTTGCATGCAGCTCCATACTGGGATTGTTGTACTGTATATCATGCAGAGATTTCCATATGCTCCATCTAGTGGTCATCCATAGTGTGCAATGTCTGATCAAATGGGACCCAAGCTGGCATAAGAGTAACAGTGTTAAGGAGTCAGCACCTTGTAGGCAAGCAAGTGCTTGCGATAGTCTTCAAATTTATCCCTATGTCCCTTTGGATCCTATGCCTAGGTTATACACAAGTCCTCAATTTTCCTCCAAGTCAATATCCCTTTCTCCAACTGGCGCTAAACACTAGCCAGGGCCATTCAAAAAAAAAGTGGGCAGTAGAGGTTATGACATTCAACCCGGACAGGGCTTAATCTTGAGTTGGAGGAAAACTGAGGACTTGTGTATAGCCAAGATCTCACATACATTGCTCTACAAATGGATCTGTTTGAAGATGATTGCAGCTTGATATAGGGGGTCTTAAACTCAACCCCTCATGTAACCAAGAGAGCCACATATATACTGTACATTTATATGTAATACTATAGTAGACTGCCCCTATACTGAAGACTTACTAGAGGAGACTGTGCTACAGGAGTGGTTAGAGACTGGAGTCGTGCTGTAGGAAAGGTCAGAGACTATGGACATGTTATGTGGGATTTCTGGAGATCCTTTACAAACCAATGCTCCCACTACAGATTGCTGGTGCCCAAGATCCACAGTGAAACCACCAAAACGGACGCAATTGGTCCCTGGGCTGCAGGTTGGGCATTGAGGCCTTCCAGGTTCCATGTTGACATATATTGTTTAGGTTTCGTTTATCCAATTAAAGACAACAAAATACATGGATTTTATTTCTAATTGGGTAAATATGAAATGCTATATATTTGCAACCTGCAAGTTGTAAACTCTAGGCAAGCTTTGTTCAGGCTGCTGTGCCTTACAAATCATAGATTGTGAGAAGAGCTGAAAAGCTGCAGAGGTCAGAATGTACACATCTAAAAGACTTACAGAAGGTACATGGGTCTACCATTGTGAATTAGAGGGTTAGTTGGTTGGTTGCCAACAAATGTAGATGCAATGTTGGGCTTTCATTTTTGAAATCCTAGCATGCTCTGCAAAGTGAGCAGCAGGAATGTATTCTGTATAGAAGGAGATTATAGTTTTTTTGGTCATTTTTATTGTATTTTTCACAAAAGTTTATACAGTCATAAACTGATATTTTGTGTTAACATTTATAATCGTTATTTTCCAAAACATTTAATACAGGATAATCCCATGCTTAAGTACATGCTATTCTGTCTAAAAGAAAGCCCAGCATTTGCTGCACAAAAACAGAAAGGAAGTTTTGTGATAAGCTGAGACATATCTGTTGGTTTGTGAGTATGATACTTACCATGTTTTAGATGAATAAAGTGAAGCCTTGAGGATAATGCACTAGGCCGCTGTCTCCTTTCTAATTCTGTCCAGTTTACAGAGACGTCCTCAGTCTTGAGAGGGCAGCAAGGCAAGGCATTTCTCGGCATATACAAGAATAACACCTAACCTATTGCAAGTTGTGGGGACTACTTTTGAGCGCAGGAGACTTTGTGAAGTTGTTCACTTTATTAACTCTGCATATGCTGAATGCTTCTGCAAAACTTGAAATCTACATGACATTGCCCCTACAAGAGAGACAAGGGGGGGGGGGGGTGGAGTGTTTATACAGTTGTATGACCTAAGAACCTATTATCCACTTGCCGACTCACCACAGTATATTTACTGCGGCAGGTCAGCTTGTACAGCCACAATCATATACCTGGTCGTGGATTGCGTGGTTGGACCCGGAAGACTGTGCTGTCATTCGCTATTATTATTATCTATTATTTTATTTTCCATTCTATTCTGTTTCATTCAAGTATAGTTTATTATATTTTATTCTATTTTCTACTCTGTTCTATTCTATAAAGCAGTCTCAGTAGTAATCATCTTATTACACGTTTATACCTTACTGTATTTATTGCAATATGTTTCAATTTCAAATAATTTGTTTTGTTAGAATTTATTTCAGATTCATTGAAATTTGTCACTATTGTGATTCGGAAATTCAGATACATCCGAATCTCCAATTAACTGTAACTAAACAAATTGCACATGTCTACTGTGAAGCTCAAGGCACAAGAGTGTTGAACTAGGGTGCTATTTTCCAGAGGAATTCAAGACAGACTTTTCACGCTTTGGATCCACAATTAAAGCTCAGCTCCAGGTATGGCAACTTTTGCATAGTTACACTGGTCCAGCTTGAATGCAAGTATGTATGTGCCATATCTATAGGATTCCTATGGAAGCCTGAAATCACTGTAGTAGACACTACTACTACAGCAATCTTGACTACCTTTTGGGCTCCGTCTGTCCTACTGCTTACTGCATGCAGGAGGTCACCCACTCAGAATGGGCGTCATTCAGAGAGCACTTTGCATTTTCTCAATGAATGCAGAGTGTTCTCTGACTGACTGGAGATCATGATGTCATCACCCCAGCTTCCCATCTCGTCCAGTCAGAGAATGCTTTGCATTTATTGAGAAAATGCAAAGGGTTCACTGAATGGTGCATGTGCCAAGTGAATGACATCATGTATGGGCAAAGAGCTGAAGTTATATCAGTGAGACGAGAGCTGATTGAAGGGAAGGGACACACCCCGTTCACACAGCAGACAGGAACAGAGCTGAGGCTATCAATCACAGGCTGTGCCCTCCATGTCACCATTTTTCTCTTGGTGTCAGGAAAACTCGTCAGAAGTGACTTAGGCCCCATGTACATGGGACACTTCTGAACGATGGAAACAGGCTGCTGGAAAACGTAGGTTAAAAAAAACATCTGTTTAGCTGTGTTTGCATTAAGCGTTTATGCGCGTTTAGAAGCGTTTTTTAAAGATAAGCACAGGAGAACCTCCCAAATGCCCAGAATGCACTGAAAAGTTGTAAATTATTAACTATTTCAGACTGTTTCAGAGAAATACAGAGAGTAGAAGCAGAGGCAGCAGTATGTGTTGAGATTAGTTTAGGTGTGAGTTGCTCATTAACATTTCTTTTGTTTCCAAGGGTGGAAAAGGTGTCTGGTGGAGTGAGTCATTAAGGCCTCCTGGCAGGGGGTCTTCATGAGGAATGTGAGGTGTGAATGGTCATTAACATATCTTTTATTTCCAAGGGTGGGAGAGGTCTGAGGTGTGAATTGGTCATTAAAATGTGTGACAAGCTTGGTAGGAACATCCTGTGTTCAGTGTTTTGTCCATCTGAGTACTTTGAAAATGCTTTGCATGCATTTTTCATGATGAAAAAAAGGCTCTGGACAGCATCGGGAGCTGGAAGAGTTAAAAAAAAAAAAAATACAGACACAAACGCTTATAAACGCAATTTGACACGTTTAGCGTGATAAAATCGACTGCTGAACGCAAGTTTTCTGCATTCAAAAAAATGACTGTAAACTCAACTGCCTGTAAATGACTGTAAACGATGATGTGTACATGGACACATAGAAAAACATTAGGGACAGTTCAGGGGCTGCTGAAAAAAATCCTGAACAGATCCTAAACGTGAGTTTATCAGCTGCAGTGTACAGGAACCCTTATAGCAGAGGAATGAGGCAGTGGACAGAAATGGCACATCATGCTCTGGATTGAGACAAGCACACACTATAGAGAGATATGCTTTGTTCACATTAAACGATTTAAAGCAGGACAGGCACAGGTGATAAGTACCGTATTTTTCGCACCATAAGACGCACTTTTTTCCCCCCAAAAAAGGGGGGAAAATGTCAGTGCGTCTTATGGAGCGAATATGGAGCGGCCGGTCCGGTATTTCCACTGCCGCCGTGTCAGAATACCGGGCCGGCCGCTCAGCTCTACAGCGGGACCTTATAGAGATGACTGCTGACCTTTGGGGAGGGGGGGGAGCGGGTACCTGAATTTGACAGATACCCGCTCCCACTTCCGTGGAGTTGTTCTTTCATCTTACCCGTTCCTCTATCCAGCGGCGCGGTCTTCCCGGCTTCTGTAGTGTGGGCATGACAGCCGGGTACCAAGTGCGCATGCGCAGGAAGCGGTGCTTTTTGTGAATGGTAAGGCGGCACCTGGGACACATGACAGATCCCAGAAGCCGCCGGACCAATCACAAAGCGCAAGTGCTTCTCGCTCATGCGCACTGGGCACCCGGCTGTCATGCCGAGCGCCATTACAGAAGCCGGGAAGACAGCGCGCGGCTGGATAGAGGAACAGGTAAGATGAAAGAACAACTCCGCGGAAATTCAAATTGTCAAATTCAGGTACCCGCTCCCCCCCCTCCCCAAAGGTCAGCAGTCATCCCCTGTACTATCCACAGTCTCTGGTCATCCCTGTGCTGTGTCCGCAGTCTCTGGTCATCCCTGTGCTGTGTCCGCAGTCTCTGGTCATCCCTGTACTGTGTCCGCAGTCTCTGGTCATCCCTGTACTGTGTCCGCAGTCTCTGGTCATCCCTGTACTGTGTCCGCAGTCTCTGGTCATCCCTGTACTGTGTCCGCAGTCTCTGGTCATCCCTGTACTGTGTCCGCAGTCTCTGGTCATCCCTGTACTGTGTCCGCAGTCTCTGGTCATCCCTGTACTGTGTCCGCAGTCTCTGGTCATCCCTGTACTGTGTCCGCAGTCTCTGGTCATCCCTGTACTGTGTCCGCAGTCTCTGGTCATCCCTGTACTGTGTCCGCAGTCTCTGGTCATCCCTGTACTGTGTCCGCAGTCTCTGGTCATCCCTGTACTGTGTCCGCAGTCTCTGGTCATCTCCTGTACTGTGTCTGCAGTCCATTAGTTCAGAATTTTTTTTCCTGTTTTCTGCCTCTAAAACCTAGGTGCGTCTTATGGTCAGGTGCGTCTTATGGAGCGAAAAATACGGTAATTTAGACTGGTCTATTTTAAAAATGTGCACCTTCCCAGCTTCAGAAACGGAGACTAAATTGTTACCTGGTTAGAATTAGAGATTTATTAGTGCCATACAGAAGCTGTAGAAAAGCTTGTTTAGACAATAATTCTTTAGCTGAAAAGATAAACTTAGTAAGTCTGCAAAAAAATCTGATAATGTGCAGCGTTTCAACCACAGTGATCAGTCGGATCTCTATTTACTTTTCTTAAAAGAAAAAAAAAAATAGTGAGCATTGAATTCTGATCAGCTCTACTTTGCTTGGAAGGATTTGTGTCCGGTACAGTGACCTTTCCCAGTTCCCGGTTGTTGAGCAGTGAAGAAGGGACAGGGAGAGCGTTCTGTTTGGATGGAAGTTGTCCGAGACGCAGCACTTTCATTTTACTGCCAGTTAATCCAGTCACAGGTGAAATCAAAGGCATATTTCACAGGCTGTCGTGCACTTGCTGTGCTGCTTCACTTTTATGCCTTGCCATAAAATAGAGGGCACACCTCTGAACCACATAGCTTATTACTACCAATATGCCAAGCTACCAAAACATAATTTACTTCCTCTCAGAGTCAGTGACCAGTTTATATCTCAGGAAGATCCATGGAAATGATTTTAAGTAGAAACTCCTATCCCGGGAATAAAATATATCAAAGGATACAAAAACGCTACTCACTTCACCGAATTATAGATAAAAAAAAGAATACATTCATTCATTTCAGATGTCTTTCAAGCATTCACGTGACAATCAGGGTCCTCTTTCCTCTTCTTCAGTATTAAGCGGGCTTGAATTCTACACAGCATACCGCTTGTATTTCCCAATATTGTGACATGTGCTTGCCTTTCTAAGCAGCAGTATGTTGTGAGCCAGCCTGTGTGATGATGCTGAGCCCAGGGGGTGTGCCCATGACAGCCTGAGCTCACAGGAAGTGGTTGGATGAGGCTGGGTGTCATTCAACCTTAAAGTGCAGTGGGACAAGCAGCGTCAGAGGCTGCAGAGAGCAGCGCTGGAGCATGGAAGCAGTAAGGAGTACATTTTAAAGTTTTCTAACAGCAAACTAGTGAAGATTGTATCAAAGCATAACAAAAAGGCAGATGGACAATGATGCAAAACACACTGCAAAAGCAACCCAGGAGCTTTTGAAGGAAAAGAAGTGGAATATTCTGCAATGGCCGAGTAAATCACCTGATCTCAGCCCAATTGAGCATGCATTTCACTTGCTGAAGGCAAAACTAAAGGCAGAAAGACCCACAAACAAAGAACAACTGAAGACAGCTGCAGTTAGAGCCTGGCAAAGCATCAGAAAGGAGGAAACCCAGTCTTTGGTAATGTCCATGGGTTCCAGACTTCAGGCAGTCATTGCCAGTAAAGGATTCTCAACAAAATATTAAAAATGAACATTTTATTTATGATTATATTCAAATTGTCCAATTACTTTTGGTCCCTTGAAAAAGGGGGAGGGGGTATCCACTCTTAAGAGCTGTAATTCCTAAATCCTTTCTGCAATTTGGATGTACATACCCTCAAATTAAACCTGAGAGTGTACACTCTCAGCCCATATCCATTATATAACTATAGCTTGAATATGTTTTGGTAAATACCTGAAAAAGAATAAAATTGTGCCTGTCTCCAAATATATATGGACCAAACTATAGGTGTCCCCCATTAGGGAGATTCACCGGCTCGATTTGTCCTGTTTACCATTATCACCAAAAATGAAAGTGAAGCAATATCTAAAATTTTGGGTTGTCATTACAACAAGAATAGAGAAAAATCTTCTAATGGGGAAACTAGTTTTGGTACCCTGGTGACAATCAGGTATTCCCTATTCCACTGCAAGGATTTGCTCTTGCTTTTTGCTTTGGCCATTGGACGGCGGAGTAAAGTTAAAAATCCCTATTGGGACACAAATAATGATAGGGGGTGGAACCCTCCCTTATGTTGTGCAAAAAAAAAAAAAGGTTGCCTTTAGTTCTACTATAAATAAAAATAATAAGAAAAAAAAAAAAACAAAAACACAGAAGCTTGAATTGGGCTTCAAGTGCTCTTATGGTTTATGCACAGCAATGGAAGCCATGTTCTACGCTTAGAATGAGAATGACCTCTGTTTGTCCTCCTCTAGGATAGGGCTTGTGTCACTGATGGTCTTCCTCTTCTCTTTTCACATGATCCTTCGGTGGCCAGGTCAGGCCCAAATCTGACATCTGGCATTTAGGCTCTGTTCACAATTATGCGAAGCGGGATACGCAGCAAATCCTGTGCATTTCCCACACTGCACTGAAATTGCACAGCATTCATGTGATCTGCTGCGAGTGTCGATGTTAAACTAACGACACCCCAAAACAGCTTGCAAAACGCAGTGCGACTGCCTGAATTGGATCTGATTCCAGTGCAGAAAAAAAAAAAAAAAAGGTTCCTGCACCATTTTGGTGCAGAAGTGGTGCAATCTGAGCCATACAAAATGAATGGCTCAAATTTCACTGCACAGACATCGCATGTGATTTGCACAAAAAAGTGGTGCAATTTCTATGGGGGCCGGGTTGCAATTGTGACCCCTGTAGGTATGCCCCAGGGCAGACCGCACTTTAGCTAGCCAAGCTAACCATGAAACAAGCAGTCATGAACAGCCCTATTGATACTCCTCCCTGAGACAGAAGAATATCGTTGGCTAATGACATGATAGCTGCTTCTCACATCAGGCCATCCTCTAGTTGTTGGAAGCACTGTGGCCAGCACATGACCCCACTTTAACAAAGCAGCTAAAGAGAAAATTGTCTTCCGAAATGAACACTAATTGAACTGGGAATGTTTACCTTGTCTAGGCCACAAAGCCCACCTTGTTAAAAAGAAAAACTATTTACTTACTTAATTATTTTGCCAGCTGTGGGCTGATCCTTCCCCCAGTAGTGAAGATCAATGCCGAATGGAACAACAGGTGCCCTTGAGAGCTCTTCCTCCCTCTTCTGGTTTTTATTGCTGGGTTCTTCGGCACTAAGGCAGAGATGGACATGGATTATATAAGGCGATGCTTCCCTAACTGTCCCAAACAGCACCCATCACAATTTTGGCAGTGTCTCAGTACCACCTATACTAATTAAACACCCAACTGAACCCTCAGTTTAAATCAGAAAAATATATTCCAGGTGCCCAAAAACAAATAGTGTGCATTCTTAAGCCAGCCATATGCTGGAAGATTTATGAACGTACTTTCCCACATAGAAAAATTCTCAGTACATTCAATGACTTGACAAATGTCATTTGAAAGGGTTCTGCTTTAAAAGCAGGTCAAACTGTATCTGAGCATCACAAACTGAAAACACTATTTAATTCATCTTAATATTCAAAGCAAGCTCACACATCCATCCATGTCTACATGCTTTATTTTGTTGGGAAATCACTTTGGAAAAACACCTCACTAGCATTTCTAGCTGTGGCCATCTTGAGTAAGGGCAGATAATTCATATAGGATTAACTTCCTGGAATCCATTTGCCCTTAGCTCAGGCATGCAGGCAGGAGGGTGTGCTTAAAGCGATTCTAAAGGTTAATTTTTTTTGTAAAATAACAAACATGTTTATAGTTACCTGCTGTGTGCAGTGGTTTTGCACAGAACAGCCTGGATCCTCCTCTTCATGGATTCCCCGCAGGCTCTCCTGGCTCCTCCTGTCTGTCGGGTGTCCCCACAGCAAGCTGCTTGCTGCTATGGGGGCACCCGTTGCTCTGTGTGTCCATTCACACGCGGAGCTGTGGCTTGGCACCGCCCCTCCCTCTCCTCATTGGTTGACTGGCAGTGATTGATAGCAGTGGGAGCCAATGGCTCCAGCTTGCTGTCTCAGCCAATGAGGAGGCTGAGACAGATAGAATGCATGAACGTAAAAAACCTTGAGTCTTTACAACTACTTTAACTGAGAAAGCTCCTCCTCTCCTCTGCCAAATGAAAGAATAAAATGTCCAAGAAGACTCCTGGGATGTATGGCCTACGCCAGAAACCAGGTAGCAACAAAAGAAATGTAAAAATATAAGTTTAAAACAAATTATATACCGTCCAATTTTATGCTAGCGCATAAGGATTAAAAAAAGATGATGCCGATTGAAAGTTTATTCGCGCTTTAACCACTTGTAGACCAATGGTTATACCGAGATGATGCCTTCAGCTGCAGGCATCATCCCAGTATTGTTTTTTTAGAGCTGACGGACAGCTTTCTTTTAAAAGCAATCTGATCAGCTAATTAGCCAATGGATCATTTTTACAATCAACAGGAGGGGACGACTCCCACCGCCACCTTCCTCGGCTATCATCAGCTCTGCCATCCCACCAGGAGAGTGACCAAGCTGGCACTTCTGAGACAAACAGAGGCCGGACTGGCTCTGATCGCATCTATGATACAGGAAAGCGTAAGTGATGACCATTCATCACTTCCGGTTTTCCAGGATGTAAACAGAACCATTTTTAAAGTAGTAAATCATCTCATTACATCAATCTTGGCATGATCAGATGCTTTTAAAGTGTTACTAAACCCACAACAGTAAAATCTGTCTGTATATGCAGTAAAGCATGCTTGTTATACTCACTGTGGAACCTAAGGGGTTAATCCGCTGCATTGCGTAAAAAAGGCTGTTTGATCCTGTCTTCTCTGAGCCTACCCTTTTACGGTCCCAAATCCATCTGCTAAAAGTACAGAGCTCGAGAAGGCACTCTGCACATGCTCAGTTTGGTGTGTATTGCTAGAGAGTTTTTTTTTCTGTAGAAGGGTGCATGTGATCAGCACAGGGCCAATCAGTACTGACAGAAGGTCAGGGGTTATGCAAACTCGTAGGACAGTCAGAGGAGAATGAAAACCCTTCCTACAAGCTTTAATCAGTGCTCAGCTGGACACAAGACTGCTCTAATTGCTGATGAGAAAAGGCATTTAGCAGTTTATATTTTACTAAAATAATTGCAGTTTCATGTTGTGTGTACTGTGGGAGACCAGATATAGTGAATGCAGGGTCCTGGGTTTAGTAACACTTTAAGGTCAGAGGAGGGATTTGAGGTCTTATGGACCCCAGATCTCTCCATAAAGAGTACCTGTCACTGCCTATTGCTATCATGGGAGATATTTATATTCCCTGTGATTACAATAAAAGTGATTGAAACATTTCTGTAAAGTGACAGTGTAAAAAATTAAATAACTAATTTATAAAAAATTAAATTACCCCCATCCCCCCGTGCTCACGCACTAAAGACGAATGCACACACTGGACCCGCATGCACACAAACAGCAATTATCCCACATCTGTGAGGTATCACCATGAACATCAGATTGAGGGCAGTAACTGTAGCACTAGACCTCCTGTGTAAATCTAAAATAGTAACCTGTAAAGGCTTTTAAAGTGTTGCCTATATATAATTGTTTGTTGCTATTGCATGGACATTCACAATTTCTAAAGCATGACATATTTGGTATCTGAACAATGTTGTTTGCTCAACAAAAACCTCATACACTGTTTGGAAAACATTTCTATCCTTCTCCTTCGATTTTGCTCATCACTGCGGTGGAAAATGAACAATGATTTGACCCGACTAGCAATTAGAAAATCAAGGAAATGTTCCTAATACAAAAAATTTTATTAGAAATTCTAGTGTATGGCCAGCTTTAAAGGCACACGTGCCACTTGAGCCATCTTTGCAGCCCAGGTGCAGCGAACAGCTTGTCATTGACATGAATGACTGTGTGCTGCTGTGCATGTTTAGGATAGCACCGTCTTATATATATGGGTACAGGACAGCACAACTATTTACGTCAATGACCGGATGTATGCTGTACTCATGTTTAGAATAGCACGGTCATATAGATATGAGTACAGCACAGCTATTTATGTCAATGACAGGCTGAACGCTGCACCTGGGCTGCCCAAGCGGAGGAGAGATGGGTGCAATTATGCCAAATAGGCCAGTGTAAAAAGACCCTTACAGTTTGTTTTCTTTATAAAGCAGACCGCTTGAGTGGGAAAATCGGCCCCCTGCCAGCATGCTTTAGTGAAGGACACTTGCTCTATTTGTGGAAGCAGTGGTCTCTCTCCAGGGGTCCCACATACCCCCTACTGAGCTGGGGCTAGAGCTCCCCATTAGGAAGGAGCATGAATTAGCTTATAGATTTAGAGTTATAGCTCAGCTTCACCGGGGGGCATGGAGAACTTCTGCAGAGAGACCATGGCCTCTGCAGAGCAAAGGGCCTTCTCTGCAGCATGCCTGCAGCAGGCAGGCTTTTCCACTCAGGCTGTCACTGCTTTCCAAAGAAAATGAACTGTAAGCTCAGTTCAGTTTTGATTGCCCCCCCCCCCCCCCAAATGAAAAAACAAAAAAAACTTTGAAATGACATTACAGCTTCTATAGGATTTCAGTGATTGGTTTTACATATACAATACAGTACATCTAAATCTAATCACCAAAATCTCATAAGCCTTCCAAGTTAATGTAATTTCAAGTCATTATCTATCATTTTTAAATCTGCAGTTTTCTGGTACTTCCTGTTGTAGGATGACAATGCTATGTCCATGTCTCCTGAATGTTTTCCTGTGTTCCTCTATCACACACTCTCCCCATAAAGACTACAAGCCGCAGTGCTGACGCACAATGCACAGGTACTGTTGTCACTATTAGGAAACCTACCCTCAGAAAAGCCATGCGGTCATCACTAAGACCGCTTCTCTGCCTTTTGGCTAAGATTAAGTGTACTATTTGTTCTTGTAAGTTTTAGGGAATGGAACGCTGGTTCCCTTGGCCAATTTGGGGAGCCAGTTAGTAATTCTTAGAGTAAGGAGATCGGAATGGTAGGAGGGCCTTTTTCCACTCGAGTTGATTCTGCCCTGATGCATCAGCCATGTTCCCGGGTGAAGGCAAGGCTCCTGCAAAGTTCTAATGCTTTTATGGTAGGGATAGTGCTACTCTGGTCTGACTATGGGCCGGGCTGAGAAAATCCCACAGTGTATGTGTCCCTGGAGTACAGCCCAGGGGTGCCAGAAATTCTCACGGTGGGGGAGCTCATTATGAGTTTATTTAGCCCCATGGTCACCTCACCTATTGAACGTTTTTTTCACACCTGCTTCCTGGGCAGGGCCTTTGGGAGGAGACCGGAGGAATATTTATACTGGCCAAAGGGCCTACCATTGCATTGCACATTGGCACCTGCAGCACTTTCTCTGCTTTAGTTTTATGTTGTATGTGATATTTTTTTTTCCATGTACACAGATTGACACTTACTTACTCCTGACTAATAGGGTGTAGATCCTCAGGCTTGCCTTGGAAGTCTTGCAGGTGAGGGCATGTGGCCTTTTTCTTCTCCCCCACCCATGAGGTCTCCCTTTGGGGGAGCCCCACCTAGTACTTGGGTAGGCCTTGCTTCCGGGATCAGGGCCAGGGTCTTTTTTCTTTGGAGGTGGACTATGTGTACCCTGTGCACTTTTTTTGTGTTTTTAACTTTCATTTGCTCACTTTTTTATGCACCTGGTATTTAGTTTCGAGTGTGCTCACTGCACTGTACAAAACAAAGAAAAAATGCAGTCATCATTAGAGTGTATGTAGGAAGGGAGTGGGTTTAAGGAGACTGCAGGGGATCAACACCCAGACCCAAAATAGCTGAAAAGAAAGGTGTGCTTTATCACAAAAAAGCAATTGTTTATGATACACAGCGCTGTAACAAACCAAATATCATTTAGGTGGGGTTTACATCAACTTTAGACCTCTTTTGAATCAGGTCTATATCCATTCACTAATAACGACCATCGCAAACTATATTACGGCCCTCTAGTAGGTGCAACAAATTAAATGGAGGATGATGGGGGGTCATTTGCAGTACCTGGACGAAGCATATGAACATAGTTTATCCCTCATAACTTTCAGCGTTGCGGCAGAACAAGTCGGATCCAGCTCATCATCATTCCTTTTCCTCCTCGGTGCTGCCAACAGCTGAGGAGGCTTCCTCACTTCTATTTTTTTCAAGGGTGGAGAAGATGAGGATGTTGATGGTGCCTCTAGACCTGAACCAAAAAAATAAAATTTAAGGTCAGCACTATTAGCACAATAACACATTATTTTATATTGCATCAGTGGATTATGAAATAGTGGACCTCATGTATAAAAACCATCACCAGTGAGAATTGCGTTGTCCACCCCAGAAATGTAAGAAGCTGGGATATGACATCCTCAGTCGTGACATCTCCTGCTCCAAAAGGGAGTTTGGTCCCTATTCCATAGCATCGCATTTTTTTCCTGCTGTAAACTAACAAACACCCAGCATGCTGAGCAGGTGTGTTGAAGCTTCCTCCGCAGTGCTGTACTGGGCTCAGAGCCCTCATTATGTGCCGCATGGGGAAACACCTTGATTGCTCTCTCTGTAGCTTCATGTAGCTTTTAAGTATTATGTGAAAGTTCATATAATTTTCTGGGAGTTAACATCTTATCCGGAGGGGTCCCCATGGCTTGCAGAATCAGGATTCATATACAGTAATATACACTGATCAGCAATAACACATATATAACTATATCACCAACCTAATTTTGAGTAGGTACCCCTTTTGCCATCAAAACAGCCTTGACCCATAGAGGCATGGACTCCACTAGACCTCTGAAGGTATGCTGTAATATCTGACACCAAGCCATCAATAGCAGATCCTTTAAATCCTGTAAGTTGCGAGGTGGGGCCTCCATGGACCGGACTTGTTTTTCAAGGACATTCCACATATAATCTATTGGATTGAGATCTGGAGAATTTGGAGGCCAAGTCAAAACCTCAAACACATTGTTGTGTTCCTCAAACCATTCTTGGGCCGGGGCGCATTATCCATCTGAAGGAGGCAACTGCCATCAGGGAATACCATGTCCTTGAATGGGTGTACTGAGTCAGCGACATTTAGGTAGGAAGTACATGTCAAGTAACATTCACATGAATGACAGAACCAAAGTTTTGCAGCAGAACATTGCCCAAAGCATCACACTGGCTTGCCGTATTTTTTCATACTGCTTCTGGTGCCATCTCTAACCCCAGGTAAGCGACACACACTCCCCCGATCATACACATGTCGTGAAAGAAATGTGATTAATCAGACCAGGCCACCGTCTTCAATTGCTCTGTGCTACAGTACTGATGCTCACGTGCCCATTGTAGGCACTTTTGGCTATAGGTCCATCATGCCTCTCTCTTAGGCAGTTTCCTATGGGATACATTCTTTTGAGATTTCAAATGTCTAGCTATCCCAGCAGAAATCAGCAATTTTTTTTTGGGCAACAAATTTGTTTTTAAAACATCTTTGCAGGTGATTTGACTTTGGTAGTGGGGGCCTTTAAAAAAGTGGACCTTCTATTTTCATGGATGGTCTGCTTTAATGATGTGGCAGGAAACATCAGTCATAAATAATGAAAATGAAACAGAATGCAGCCCAATACTGAGAAAAGGAGGATGGCACAGTAAAAACCCTGATGGTCAATGTAACAAGAGGTGGACTCGGCTTTTAAACATGCACAAGTTTCTTTTAAAATAACGACATAGAATATTAAGACGACAGAATGCCGCTGTAAGACGGACAAAGGGTTTTTTATGCCTTAAACGGCCAAATAGCACCTATTTGCTGGGAGCAATGAAGAGGACGGTGTTGAGGGAATCAATCGATAGCGGGAAATAGAGAGGCAGGCCTCGGAGCCGGGAGATAGGCCGCAGAATGCTGACATTATTGATTTTCGCCAGTTCAGCTGGTCTGGTAATTAAAATGTAAATTTGAGAAAGAGATTATGTCCTGACAGAAATGGTGGGATTAAAAAGGCAGATAAAAGGCCCGGCGTGAAAATTCACTCTCCACAGATAAAAGGAGAGAGTCTATGTACTGAGGTAACAGCTGTGCGACCTCACAGGGGAAACCAAAACATGTCTGCCCAGAGCTCTTCTACCTAGACAGCTCCAACAAACTATTGGCCTTCAAAGTACACCTGTCATGAGAGAAGGACGAGAGCTGGTGCTGCTGGGATGTCTGCAAAATGCTAGTTTTCTGGTTATCTGTGGCCTGGAGAGAAATGTTTTGTAGGAGTAGGAGAGGGTCTGACACAGTGATGTACCACAGTCTGACTTTGTGAGTTTGTTACTTGCACTAAAGCTTGTTGGATATCAAAACAGCAGAAGTACGGCCTAGTACATGGATACTATAGGGAGAAACAGATCCCAGTGGGCTGGTGGATGAACTGTTAGGCCTCACACACATTGGGCAACATAAATGCCACTTTTAAGTTTGACTATTTTTTCTGCTGCTAAACGCCCCTCTATGTTAGCCGATGTGTCTTCTTTGCACCTAGACGTTTACAGGCTTTTCAGGCAGGAGTGTTTAGAAGCAGAAAAAAACAAGTGCAAGGCATTCAGGAGAGGAGCGTTTTCCAGAAAAAAGAAAAAAATGCCAGAATCGCCTAAACGCGCTTAAGTGCTAGGCTTGTTTAGCTCTTGAGCATTCATTCATTCCAATAGCCAGAATTCTCTCTTGAGAAGAGGAGATTAAGGGGGGATATGATCTCCATGTATAATACATAAGGGGGGATATGATCTCCATGTATAAATACATCAGTGGTTCATATAGTGAACTCGGTGTAGAGCTATTCACCCTGAGGTCATCACAGAGGACAAGGGGGCACTTTGAGTGGGGAGCGAAAGGTGCCCATGGAGAGTGAGAGGTTGAAGATGTGGGTTAGAGAGTTTAGGATAGAGCAGGAAGGAGGCTGCAACAGTCGTGAGGGGACAGGATCCAGGGGACAGGTGGTATACTAATATTTATAGGTAAAGTTGATCCAGGGAATATCTGATTGCCTCACGGGGGATCAGGAAGGAATTTTTTTTCCCTGCAGGAGCAAATTGAATCATTCTTTGCTGGGTTTTTTTTGCCGTCCTCTGGATCAACTGTGGGTATAGGATTTTTTAATGGTTGAACTGGATGGACTTTTGTCTTTCTTCAGCCAGACTAACTATGCAACTATGTAATACAGTACATTAATATTCTAGCCAATAGAATGAATGCCCAGACGTTTGAAACGTTTGATTACACTCAAACGCATTTGCAAAATGAGGCCTAACACTGCCTGGAGCAGTAATATCTTGTATCTATGTATGTCCAATTTATCTGGATGACAGTGGTAAGCAGAACTGAGACAAGACATGAGGGGAGGTTTCTCCAACACAAAACGGCAACAAATACATCTTCTAGTAAAGTGGACAATGTCTGTAGTCTGTTTTAGGTATTATTACTGTGTTCCCACCAGGAAACATCACTTCCTGTTCTCAAGACAGGAAGTAAAGGGAAATCACTCCATCTGGGGCACACAGTATGTTTTTACTTTTAGGGGCGCCAAGAATTCCCCCCCCCCTTCCAATTGACCCTCCATGTTGGCCTTCATTTAGCATTTACTTCCTGGAATTCACCTGCCGTTAGCTGAGGCATGCAGACAGGAGAGTGTGCTTAGCTGAGAAAACTCCTCCTCCACTTTTGAAGACTCATCGGATGTATGACAGCATTTTGACCTAGGCCAGAAATCATGAAGCAACTGAAGAAAATGTAAGAAAGTCTAAAACAAGCAAACATGATGTACTTTCCTCTTGACTTACTGTTAGTAGCATAAGGAATAAAAATAGTCAATGTTGATTGACAGAGTGAAGATCTGCTTTAGCACATATTTATAATGTGGGAGGAAAGTCCTGCAGGCACAAGAAGAACATGCCTATACAGAACACGGTCACTTGTAGACTACTCGAAACATTCCCCATTTAGTGAACCTATGTACATCCGAAAGTTCTTCTTTAGGGCTCATGTACACTGCAGCTGCTAAACTGACGTTCAGGAGCTTTTCTGCTTATCCTTCAGCAGCCCCTGAACTCTCCCTAACGTTTTCTAATGTGACTATGTAGTTTACAGTCGTTTAAAGGCAGTTGAGCTTACAGTAATTTTTTTGAACGCACCAAACTTGCATCCAGGAGTAGATTTTATCAGCGTTTTGAACGCCAAAACGTGTGTAAACGCGACTAGCCGCATTTATAAGCGTTTTTTTTTTTTTTTTTTTTTTAACTATTCCATATCCAAATTCTGTCCAGAGCCTTTTTTCATCATCAGTTCCAGGTTTTGCATGAAGGAAAAAAATGGTAGAACGTGCCGCATTATGCTCAAGATGGGATCCATAGTGAATATAACCAGAAACGATAGGTAATCTCAACACATACTGCTCTGTCTGCTTCTGCTCACTTTATTTCTCTCAAAATGTCTGAAATTGTTAATTTTTTACTGTTTTTCATTTTGGAAAGTCTCCTGATATTATCTTTAAAATACGCTTCTAAATGCAAACGCGGCTAAACAGACGTTTTTTAACCTACATTTTCCAGCAGTCAGTTTCCATCATTCAGAAGTGTATATGAACCCTTACAGCAGACCCCCTTCCATACATCCAAACTACATCTGTTCAACAAAGAGGACAGGGGCTGAAGTACGCTTGTACCTGCATTGTCCTGTAGATACAATGATATCACAGTGGTGTACACAGCTATCACAGCTTTTCAAGCCTTGGATAAAATAAGAGGCCCAGGTAAAACATGCTGTCCTTCATCCCGCAGAGCAATGGTTGTAGCAGTGCCTAGATAAAGAAGCATACAGCCTGTTCTCAGCCTCATCGTCTTTCTCCCCTCTGTCACTACTGGTTTATCAAGCCTGCCGGCAGACAGATTGAGGCAAGCGAGGCACTGCTGATGTTATCAGGATTTGGACATCATTGTCAAACATAGTCTATACATTTCTTATGTGCCGCTGACAACACAAACTGCACCGAATGCAGACTGAAGGGAATTAAGCTTCTTTTAATATCTGGTTGGACTTAAGGTTCCCATAAACCGCAGATGAGCATCACTCGATCCCAATGATTATGGTCAGATATGGCTGTAATTCCATGTCTACGAGTACTACACAATTTGCACACATATGTTTAGCCTTACCAATCTCATAAACTAAGCTTGATTTTCGCAGCTCATCATGTTTGCTCGTGAGAGTGTTGACACCACAAGTCCCTACACGGTGTATAAACATGCATGCTCAAAATGAGAACTATGTAGCTAATCGCCCTGGTGCCCAACCTCTAGCCTGGGGGCAACATGTGGCCCTTTGACATTTTTTTGTGTGGCCTTTGGGGCCCCTGCAGACTCTAACCTGCGTGTCCCATCACCCTATTATAGCAGTGATTTCTCATAGTCTCATAATATGTCTCCAGTCTAACTGGACCTTGAAGCATGTCCCCAGTCTCCAACAACTCGTAGGCCCCTTTCACACAGGGTAGACTCCGATTTGATCAGCAGGGATATGTTCGATGATCCCCTGCTGATCAGAGCAGACCGGGCAGATGAACCTGCTTTGCTCTATGGGCAACCGGGTGTAAACGGACTCCACTGTCCATTTACACGGACAATCCTCCGATTCCATCCACCTAGACAGAGGGGGCGGATCCCCTTCTATTTTTTTAGCAGACCATATTGGATTGGAGGTATGCGGGTGTAAACAGTCACAAATCCGTTTCCACCCACCGGTCCACAGGGGTGAATGGAGGGTCCGATTAGGTGTGAAAGGGGCCCTATAGTATGTTCACAGTCTCTGAAAGTCTCCTTAAGCATATTCAGTTTCTGAAAGTCTTTGCCAGGATTTCTGCAGTCTATGACCATCTCCTGCATCAGGTCTGCAGTCTCTGACCATCTCTTGTTCTATGTCCGCAGTCTTTTACCATCTACTGTATTATGTCCACAATCTCTGAACTAGGTTTATAACATGCCTGAGCTCATTTCTAGTCTACAGGTATCTTTCAGAGAGCAACAGCCAGAAACAAAACCTAATATGAGAATCCAGCTTAAAAGTGGTCAATGCTCAATTAAAGTATGTAAAGCCAATCACCAAAAGTAAATAAAAAAATATATATTTTTTGCAATATCAGTTTGAATATACATATGAACCTGTGACATCATCCCTACCTCCCTTTATTATTAGACATTATTTATGTAGCACCAACAGTTTGCACAGTGCTTATTTCTTATCTTTCTGAGGTTATGTGGAAGGGAGCATGCTTGCACAGTCCTGCAGCTCATAAGGAACTACACGTACCTTCATGCAAGGAAAAAATGGCTACCTCAAATTATGCGGTTAGGAAATTGGCATGCCCCAAAAGGATAAAGAATGAAATGATTAAAAAAACAATAAATTTTAACAGTAGGGCAAACGACAGTATGGATAAATAGGAGAGAGGCTTTGTAACGCAGAGTGTCGTTTCAGAAAGAAATGACGAGATCGCTAGGGAGGTACTGCAATTAAGGTAATAGGTTTGTATCCATCACAGGAACTACTCCCTGTTTTTTATATTTTTGAAAAGTAAAAAAGGTAAGGCTGTAGTTTAGCTTTAACAAAAGTCACTTTCTATATTTTTACATTTGCAGATTTCATTAAAATAATACCTGATGATCCTGCCGTGAGGCCTCACAGGGCATTTGAGTTTCACCTCTGAACGCCTTTCACTCCTGGCAGGTAAAAAGCAGCTTAAATAACATGCCCAAAGCCACATATTGCACACTCGTTTATGGATTCCATTGGCCAAAATATTAATTTATTCTGGTCATTGGAATGAATGCAAAGAGGCTGCAGGAGAAGAGATCATCAGTGCTGAGATGAAACAAAAAAGGATACAAAAGGTGCAATAAGAACAAAATGTTAGTTTAGGTAAGTCAAGGTTTACATCTACTCTAAGGGTTAACACAAAACTAGCAAGAAATCAAGGCCAGAAAGCCAACCTAAGCTTCTAAATGACACATGGATATAACTTGTCTATGTCTAAGTACCAGTCTTACCCAAACAAAATGTACAAACAATGACCTAAGCTTCAAGTCAGACCTCTGGCACACCCTAGCATAGCACAGCAGCCAATAGAGAGCACCAAAACTGAATAGCTGGATGAACAGGCACTTGAGTTGGTGTTTTTTAGATGTAAAGAATACATTGTACCACTAGCTAAATTTTTTGCACCTTTTAATGTTGTGCTTAGTGTTAGGTTAGCATTATATTTAATTTTCCTTCAAAGTACGTGCTTCATTATTTTAGAGAAGAAAACAATCTGCATGGTGAACCTTGAAAACACCAACATATTCTTTTGGCTCTGGTAGCAGATTCTGGCAAAGAATTCATTTTGAGCACCTTGGTGTGAAAAAACAGTCTCCTAAATGAGTAAATTGACCTACACCAGTGAATTAGCAGGAAAAGGATAATTCAATAGGTAAAGCACAGTCATGTCCTTTTACCAAAAGAATGGGCTGTGACAGGTGTTGGAATACAAGTGGCACAGTAATATTTTTAAATAGTTTCTAATATAGTCCCCCAAAACTCTAACCAGCCAACACATAACAAGAGGAAAAGTGTTTTTTAAATTTTAGATTTCGGAAACAGAAATTTTCCTTAAGCTCACTTTAAAAATTATCTATAGGATAGCAGAAAGTATGGATCGAGGTAAGGGTCCACTATGTAATGCACATCACATTATGACCCAAAGATCTTGCAATCCTCTAGCTTTTTTTTTTTTTAAATTACAGTAACGAATTTGACCCCTAAAAAATAAACAAAATAATAATTTACATACAGGTATAAAACAAGGATCAGGACTTTCACCATGGTTGGCTTTGCAAAGTCTCTTCCCAATGACGAATTTATGAATCTATTAGGCACCAGGCTTTGTAAACAACATTTTTAATCATTGCCATAGGATGCCAACATCTCCAAAATGCAATTACTTGTTTGTTTTAATCATGTTTTATTCCAAACTAATTACACACGGGAAATAATCACTTTCCCGGCCCTTCATTGTTTCAAATGGTATAAAAGCACCTCTGGAATGGAACAGCCTGATGAATGGGCCATTTCAATCTACTCCTCCACTCATCAGCATTCTACAGAGTCTCTGTCCGAGTTTCTCATTTCCTTTTCATGAGCAACAGCCCAAAGACAAATCTGCTAATAAACATGATTTAAGGTCAGTCCACCCAAAACTGAAAATTTCACTTTTCAGATGATATCAAAGTACTAAATTAACTGACTACTTCTTAAGTCTCTAGGTTCCAGTAAGGTGATCTCTGTATTTAGTACCCAGGTCTGCATGCCAGATCCAATCATTAACTGGGGGGTCTTTTGTCCTTCATAGAATTTAGATTTGTACTGTCTCCAAACTACCGATTCTTCTCAACCAGCCTATTCATAGATGCACATTGTCTGAAGGAGCAATAGAGACCTTAGTTATGATCAAAAATGAGAATAATTGAGCAAAACTAAAATCATCAGTCCCCAATCTTTAAAAAGTTGCAATACCTGCCCTATCTCCAGTGATGTCCCCCACATACTTACATGTCCAGTGCCTGAACCTCTTCTGGGTTCTTCAACCCACTTCCTTTGAGCCCAGGACAGGAAAGCCTTGCACTCTGCCTTGGACTCACAGGAGAATGTATGGAATCACATCATGAAGCTATGTCACTTTCTACAGCATTCAGGATAAAAAAGATGACCTGAGATATCATGTAGCCAGACAGATGACACCTGAATAAAAGATATGCGTAAAATATTTTTTTTTCAAGGGTTGAGGGGATGTGCCAATGGGTTGGGAGGTAACCCCAAGACTGGAGTTGAAACTATGCCACAAGAGCTTCCAAGAGAGCTCAGAAGCCAGGGCATAACTTCTGTGACTCCAGTAAGAGTCTTGGTAGAACACCTTGAGGAGACAACACATGAGGAGGTTACCAGAACACAAAATTCCAACATAAGCCAAGATGGAGAAGCTAACCACCACAGCTGATAACACCCATGCTTAAGACTTGTATCTGGCTAATCAGTGTGGCCATAATCCAGTTGCCTAAGCCAGTAACAGACGGATTGAAATTTGGCTGCTTCAGCAAGAACCAGTCAAATTTGATCTGTCCATAGACAGGCTGGTTGTACTGATGTTGATCCATTGATTGACTTCACTACAATCAGCCTGGCGTTTTTCCCCCCAATTGCTGCCAGCGGCTATAACTGTGATCATTGTATTCTGCCAACGACCCAGCATAACCCAGTTGGTGATGTCACAAAAGGGCGGGGTCAGCCATTTGACATCATAGGATGACCCCTGCCCCTTAGACATGTAAGAATTATCAGGCCAGCGGAGCTGTCAGATGTCGGGAGCCAGCAGTCAGCGGTGGCAGCGGGCATCGTGATTGACATTGGATCTACTTAAGGGGACATTTTTTTGATTTTTGTTTTAATAAAGGACTTGTCAAAGACTGTCTGCTGTAATTTTTTACACTACACTTTTTTTTGTTAATAAGTAGTGGTATCATGTACCCCATACTAATTCACATGGGGGGGGCCAGGATCTGGGGGCCCCCTTGTTAAAGATTCCATCCCACAGACCCCCACAACCACAGGCCAGGCTTGTGGGGAAAAGGCACTTGGGGACAAGGTGCTTTGAGGGGGGGGGGCCTGCCCCAGAAAACTCCCCCATGTTGAGGGCATGTGGCCTGGTATGGTTGAGAAGGGGGGGCGCTTGCTCACACCCCTTTTTCTGACCTGCTGGGTTGCATTCTTGCATGAGGGCCTGGTGTGGATTTTGGGGGAAAGGACCCCACACCATTTTTTTTTTAAAATGTTGCTAAATTTTTAAATTGACGACTTTTTTTTTTTTATTTCCGCTTTTTTTAATTCCTCTCTGACAGCTGATGACTCATAGGTTGTTAAGGACGCAGCGGCCACCCACTCCTTAACAACCCATGACATTCACTGACAGATACCAGTACATACCGCACACCTTAAAGTCAATTCACAAAAGGAAATAAATGATTAAAGTCTTTTCATGTGGTATATACTGAGCATTTTTGCCATTTTCAGTAAATACCGCACACTGCAATAGTGAATTGATATTTTTAGTATTGCATACGATATGTGGTCACGTGACCCACATAACGCATGCGACAACCTTTAGTGATTTGTGCCCCAGATCTTAGACTGCACACACTATGTGCAAGTTGACACAATACAAGAACAAAGTGAAGAGAATTTCTTTTATACACCACTGATGGAAAAAATATATTTTAAGCATAAAACCAAGCAGCTGCTGATTTCTGATATATGCCATGACTTCTTGACACTTGGACATTAGGTGCAAATGTAAATAAGGACTTAACTAATGAAAGGTCATTAAGAATATGGAACACCTTAATTTGGTATGACACCCTCTAATGGGTAATGACTTCACAGCTCACTAACGTAATCACTTAATCACCAATGTTCAAAATATCTCACACTTCATTTCATAAATGAACAAGTCTAAAATACTTAACGTATTTCAGTAAAATATGTGCAGAAATAAAAAAAATAATAATAATGCACCACAATCTACAGACAAAAGTCAAAATAATAATATTTGAAGCATGCCTTCCACGAAGGATTGATCGTCATGCAGAAAGTGATAAGATAATATTGTTGGTGATATGTGGATGGCAAAAGAACTTTAATAACTGAATGTACATAACTACTGGTGTTTTGCGGTTATACAAAGACAACTTTTAGAGAAGGTAAAGTAGACAATATATAGCAAATTAGTTCAAACAAATAAAAAGTCATCAACAGCACAGCACTCAAAAACACCAAATGGATAAATCCTGTAAACTTACCTCTGTATTGGTTTACACCAGCAATTAGATGGGAAAATTGGTTGCTGTGGTGTTTTTCTTTTTGTGCATAATGCATGGGAACGCACGCAGCATAAAAAAAATCCAGAATTGTACACTTTCAAATGTTTTAATTGTTTTAACTAGATATTGGTATTTTATTATATTAAATATTAATATATAGTATGTTATTCTCTGTGTGGTTTGCCTTACCTTGTAATGATGTGCTCACATGTTGTGGCTGCAGTTCAGGCTGATTTCCCTATGTCCATGTATTCATTCACCAAGCGTGTTCCGTGGAAATGGGTATCTGTCAAAGTCACTAAATCGCCTAGTCCAGTGGTCTCCAAACTGTGGCCCAAGGGCCAGATGTGGCCCTTTACTTGCTTTTATCGTTGCTTTCATCCAACGATACCAACAATGGGGCATAATTACCCCCCTGACACCAATGATGGGGCACAGTTCCTCCCAATGACACCAACAATGGTGCCCTATAACACCAAATGATGGGGTACAATTCATCCCAATGTCACCAATAATAAGGCACAATTTCTCCCATTAGATGGTGTAAAAAGGTTTTTCCTCCACTAATGTCAGGGCCTTTTTTTATGTCCAATGGCTACAGTCCGGCCCCCCAAAAGTCTGAAGGACAGTAAACTGGCTCTTTGTTTAGAAAGTTTGAAGACCCCTGACCTAGGCAATTGGAAGTTCTCCTTCCCTCCCTCCCACCCCATAGTCTTCTGAGACACGTCACAGGTTCCAGAAGACTACGGGACCATTCACAATGTGCAGCGAAGCTCGCGCATGCGCAGTGGGCACCAAGCTGTGTGGCCGTAAGCTGTCACAGCCAGGTGCCCACAGTTAGGATGCTGGCGCTGAGGACTAAACACGATCCCCCGGCGACCCCTCAGGTAAGCACATCACTGGATCCTAGCACAGGTAAGTGTCTGATTATTACAAGTCAGCAGCTACAGTTTTTGTAGCTGCTGACTTAATTTTCTGAACACCAACTGGAGTTTTCTTTAAGGAAAGCTTTGCTATTCTGTTTAAGGTGCTGGAAGTTTCTTCCTCATATGCTCAGGGCTTCACTGGAATTTATGGCAACTTGGAAGGATCAAAAAACAAGCCCTGTATTGATATATAATCAACCATATGACAATTTCATTCTTGCTGCGATCAAAACTGACATTCTCAAACCAAAATACTGTCCACCATACTGTGGGAAAAATGTTGATATCATTACACATCCAATTTCTTGTAGAGCTCCTCGTGGAAGATTCTTGCTCTTTACATGCTCTTCATCAGGGGTTCAACTATAACGGCTGGTGCAAAATTACCACGGGAAGGTTGTACACCAGCTACCCTGGAAAGCTTAGACAGCCCATACATTAGTCATTTTTGTTTTTCGTTCAATCAGCAAGTTGAACGAAAAAATAAATAATTACCCGATTGCCCCATACACACATTCAAGGTGAATGGGAGAATCACTCCAGCTATAGCTGACAGTACTGATCTTGTGGAAATTTTCTAACATGCTGGTTGTACAGAAGTCAATCAGTAGATCAATTTCTGTACAGCCCATATGTGAATGGAAATTCAGCCGGTCCCTGCTGAACTGGCAGAATTTTGATCCATGTATGGCCAGCTTAAGGATCCATGACAGGTATTTACTGTTCTCCGTGTCCCTGCTAGGTAGATTCTAGATCCTCTTCATTGTCCTGTCTTGTGACCATTGTCACTGAGACAGAATCCAGAATTCTAAATTCTACAGTTGACACCAAAACAAGAGGTGAGAGTGCATCCTCCAGCAGGGACAACTGCACCTGTGACAGCTTTCTAAGAAGGGTATAGTGTCCCTTCAAAGCATGTACGCCCCAAATACTCTATTCTACAACCTTCATAAGAGCAAATACACATTCAATACCCAGATCATACAATATTCTAAAAAGAGCATACTTCTGTCGGAATTATATGAAATCCAGTCACACCCCCCCCCCCCCCTCTGATCATTAAAGTATTTGTAAATGAAATTAACAGCTCTTTAAAAAGACAGAACTCATTTTAGGCTTTACAGCTCCTTTAACTTGTCAGGTCGGCATTCATTTCCAAGCCATCATGTTTCCATTGAAATCATACTTCCGAGCAGATGGCTTGATAAGACAGAACAATGGGCTACATAAATGTGAATTCTCACAATTTAATAACCTGATGAACAAAGATCAAGACCCTTTCCTACTGTACCTTATCTTGTGATCAAATTAATCCACTCATCTTATCTCTGGCCAGCTAGTAAATTATCAGCAAATTCATGTACTGGGAGCAGTATTTGACCTTGTAAAATGGGGCTGAAAGCTCTGAGGTTGACAGGTCAGCCTGTTAAACTCATGCACACATAAAATGTACAGCAGTAGTAGAATTCGGTCACTGTTGCATACACAAACGTTTGCAAGTAGAACTGCAGTGTGGCCACAAGGCTATTGTGTGTAATACATGTACAGTTTACCAAAAAAAAACCTAACATTTTAGATTTTATTTATTTATTGTAAGCATGACTTGTTGTCATTAGAGCCCAATTTCTAGAAACGTGAACTGCTTGTTTTGGTCTAGGGGGCTTGAAAAAGGACATTTACTTACCCAATTCTTCACATTGCTAGATTGGTCCACACAAAGTCTTCTCCCTTATGCTCCAGTGATCTAAGGTCCTGACTTCATCTAGACCAGTGGTCTCCAAACTGTGGCCCAGGGGGCTACAGTTACGGCCCTTTGCTTGCCTTTATCTGGCCCTTGACACAATATTCCTCCCACTGATACCTTCGATGGGGCACCATTCCTCCCACTAAGACCAATGATGGGGCACTATTCCTCCGACTGATACCAGTGATAGGGCACTATTCATGCCGTTGACACAATAATAAAGCACTATTCCTTCCACTGACACCAATGACGGGCATTATTCCTCCCACTTACACCAAAGATAAGACACTGCTCCTCCCACTTACACCATCAATGGAGCACTCTCTCCCCCAGTGAAACCAATGATGAGGCACTATTTCATCTAGTGACATCAATGATGGGGCACTATTACTCCTACTGACACCAATGATGGGGCACTATTCCTCCTACTGACACCAATGATGGGGCACTATTACTTCCACTGGCAACAACAATGGGGCACTATTCCTCCCTCTTACACCATCAATGGGGCACTATTCCTCCTACTGAGACCAACAATGGGGCATGATTCCATCCAGTGACATCAATGATGGAGCATTATTCCTCTCACTTACACCAATGGTGGGGCACTACTTCCACTGACACCAATGATGGGGCACGATTCCTCCCACTTACACCAATGATGGGGCACTATTTCTTCCACTTACACCAACAATGGGGCACTGTTCTTCTCACTGACACCAATGATGGGGCACTCTTTACCCCACTGACACCAATGATGCGGCACTATTCCTCCCACAGATATCAATGATGGGGCATTTTCTACTTCCACTGGCCACAGTCTAGCCCTCCTAAAGCCTGAAGGACAGTAAACTGGCCCTTTGTTTGGAAAGTTTGGAGATCCCTGATCTAGACCACTGTAGGTTCCATAGCCTAGCAGTGGACTTGAGAATGTAGAGGCCAATTATTCATGGCTGTGACCTGCTATCAGCTGTGTACGATCACAGCCAAGAGCTCTGTGTTGGTAAACAACACAGCTCTGTACAGAGGAAGTGATCTGAAATTCTCTTTACTTAGATCTTAGAGATCATTTAGTAAAAGCAGCACACTTTACACATATTACATATAGTTAGACACACTTTAACCCCTTGATTGCTCCAAAATGTTAACCCCTTCTTAGCCAGTACCATTAGTACAGGGGCAGTGTATAGTATCACTGATCACTGCACAAAAAGTGGTTCTAAAGGCTCAAGGTTGTTACCTTCATGCATTCTATGTATGAAGGTAAAAAACCTTCAGTGTGCAGCGGCTCCCCCCCCCAATGCTCACCTGAGCATGACCTCGGTCCAACGTTGTCCATAGGAGTCCTGGCTCTACCGCGTCGTCTCCTCCTCATTGGCTAAGACTATGGCTCCCACTGCTCTCAATTACAACCAGTGAGGAGAGAGTGGGAGGCAGGACAGAGTGCCGCTGTATGTCTTATCTTTAGTGGGGGGGGGGGGGCCAGGATCGCTAGCAGGGGACCCAAGAAAATGAAGCTCGGGCATGTGCAGGAGTGCCGGAACTGTCAATCACAGCCTGTGAGGAGGGAGCGGGGGCAGGGCCGAGTCCCGCTGTGCTTTGTCTTATGGGTGCAGAGAGTGTGGCTCGGGCGCAAGCATGCACCAGTGCCCCCATAGCAAGCAGCTTGCAATGAGGGCACTGCTCAGGGGGGGAGGAGCCAGAATTGCTGGCGGGGGACCTGAGAAGAGGAAGATTGGGGCTGCTCTGTGCAAAACCACTGTACAGAGAAGGTAAGTATAACATGTTTGTTATAAAAAAATAATAATCGAGGCTTGAGTATCACATTAATGTCACTGATGATGGCAGTTCATTTCAGATTGCCCGCTGCACTCCCACAGTCCCATTATTCGCTGATCACTGCCATTAGTAGTATTACTAAGTAGTATGCCATTAGTAGTATTAACATACCCAGTATATATACACATCATAGTTTGTAGGTAAAATAACTTTCATGCTAACCAAACGCTTATTGAGATTTTCTTTTTAATCAAAGACATTTAGCAGTAATACATTTTGGCCAAAATTAATAAAGAAATATGACTAATTTTTTATTGGATATCTTTTATAATAAAGTAGAAAATAATGTTTTTTTATTTAGCTTATATCACAAAAAAAAAAAAAAAAAACCCAGTGGTGACAAAATACCACCAAAAGAAAGCTATTTGCGTGAAAAAAATATAAAAATTTCATTTGGGTACAGTGTTGCATGCTTTAACAATTACCAGTTCAAATAGTACCATATAGCAAAAAATGGACTGGTCATAAATGGGGTACCTGGTACATTATAATAAACCAATACTCTATAAATTCCCACTGAAAAGTCAAACTTCCACCCTTGAAAGTGCAAATAACAAAAACCTTTTCAACAGTCCATACAGAACCCTCTCCCACAATCCCATATATATGTCCACACCTCAGTCCACAGTCCAAAATCAAAACCAAAATCCAAAAAATAAGAAATAGCAATAATCCAAATGTGTCCAAAATCTTCCCGCTCAATCCATGAGATCCTCAAAAAAACAAAATACAATATAGTGCATTATCCTTAATACATAATACTGTGAGTGATGTCATGCAATCACACTAGTGATAAACATAAATTAAATAAATAAATATAATTAAAAAGGTGAAGCCACCTTATCACTAGTGATCCAGTGAAACAACACTGCAATCGTGAAAAAAATGTAACCACACAGTGTAATTCAAGCCACAAAAATCCGTGACAGTAGTGCCAGAAACAGTGCCACACTCTGTTTAGGGGATACAATTGCAATTACCCTCTTGCTGTAAATCAGAAGACATTTAAGATTCCTTAATGCCACAAGGTAAACTTCCTACGAGGTGCGTCTTCCTCTCAGGAGTAAGCAATGGGGTCCCTTTTTCTTCATACGGTCATAAATCACAGATACCGAGGTCCCCGTTCCTCGCGGGGAAATAGGAGCAGACTCAGTGGAGTAAAAGGTAATACACTTTTATTTAGTAAACTTACATTTTAGAATATACCGTCCATCCTCTCTCTCGTCCATTCGCTGTTATGAGTGATTCAAAAATGGCCGCGCTGCTCCTTCCGGCTACAGCGTCTGACGTCACGACCTTGACGCGTTTCGTCACTTCCGACTTTTTCACAAGGGCACGAATTACACTGTGTGGTTACATTTTTTTCACGATTGCAGTGTTGTTTCACTGGATCACTAGTGATAAGGTGGCTTCACCTTTTAATTATATTTATTTATTTAATTTATGTTTATCACTAGTGTGATTGCATGACATCACTCACAGTATTATGTATTAAGGATAATGCACTATATTGTATTTTGTTTTTTTGAGGATCTCATGGATTGAGCGGGAAGATTTTGGACACATTTGGATTATTGCTATTTCTTATTTTTTGGATTTTGGTTTTGATTTTGGACTGTGGACTGAGGTGTGGACATATATATGGGATTGTGGGAGAGGGTTCTGTATGGACTGTTGAAAAGGTTTTTGTTACCTGGTACATTGCACGGTTCTTTTTAGGTTTTTGGGCTTTTTTTTTTTTAAGAACTTTACTGAAATGTGACATTTCATGAAGTTCTATTGGCTGTGGCAGAGAGCGAGGAGGTGGATTGCCTTACCTTCGCAACAGGGTGATATGAACCGGGCACATAGGAGACAAGGCATTTTGCCTAGTCTTAGTGTGGTACTGTCCTGGAAAAGTTGCCCAACGCAGTCTCACTGCACCTGGTGTGAATGGACCCTTACTCTCCCCCAGGCCTAAACAAGCAGTTCACCCTTGCAGTGCAGGCACAGCTGCAATGCAATGGAGAATTTTCACATTTCCCAAGTTGGGCTATAGGCCCTAACCAGTCACCTAGTTGTACCAGGAATTCAAAGGATGTAAAGCGGAACTTCAGGCATAAAAACTCTAATTAAAATATATTCCTCAATAGCTGCAAAAGGATGTCAACAAATGCCTTTTCAATCGCAGATATTACTTTCTAAAAGTAGCAGTGAGATCATCACTGTGCGGTGCATAGCCTGTGCAGATAAAAGCTGTGGGAAAGCTCAGCAGTTCCCCCCATTACAGCCTGAGTGCAGGGAACTACAGGAGGGCAAGAGAGCAGTAGTGGCTGGTCTTTATTATAGGAACCTCCTGCACAGAGGCAAATGTTGGTTTACTTTAGGTGAATAGGCTGTTTTGCAATTTTTTTGCTGTGTTTGTCCCTTTCAAACAGATTCACGCTTTCTAAATCTTAGAGCTGTAATCAGAAGAGAAGGAAAAGAAGAAAAATATTTTTTAACCCATTCCAGTAACAACTGCCTAAGAAAAGAATTCCTAAGACTTTGCAGATACCTTCTCTCACTCCCTGTTGCGTCGTTAGGACAGATATGATTTGAAATCTCCTCACTGGGGCAAGACAGCAATATATAAATTAGGTTCCAACACTTTCTTATTCTTTTTTTATTCTTAGATAAGTTTGGCTATATATACACACTTTAAACAATATTTTAGGTGTTTAACCCTGTCGCTGCCAGGCCCTGTGCTCAAAATCTGGAAGCATTCATTGTTCACTTACAGCTTTCAGAGTTTGTAAAAGACCCTCAAACCATACATTTTCTGAAAGCACACGACTAGTAGAATAAAAAGAAGGTGCTACTGATCTTTAATTCCTCTCAATATTTGTACAAATGTTTATCAAAACAAGATTTTACAAAATTCCTGCTAAATTCCTACTAAATATAAACGCTTAACCTGTATTGAGTTAATAAATAACAAATATTTGTACATTTTAAGTTGCGCCTTTTTGCGAAATGGTGAAAATCGAACGTATGCAAAAATGTAAGTATCCAAAATTCTCTGAAAGCTGTAAGTAAAAAATGAAAATCTTCAGGTTTTTAGAGTTTGTAAAAGCCCCTCCCCAAACCATATATTTTCTGAAAGCACATAACTTGTAGAATAAAAAGATACTACAGATTTTTAAGGCCCTGCGATATTGGTGCAAATGTTTATCAAAACATATTTTTTTTCTAAAAACACACTACAATCGTTATTAGCAGATAAATACACAGCAAATTTTACAAAACCCCTGCTAAATTCCTACTAAATATAAAAGCTTAACCCGTGTTGAGTTAATAAATAATAAAGATTTGTAAAATTTTAAGTAGCGCCTTTTTGTGAAATGGTTAAAATTGAACGTATGCAAAAATGTAATTGTAGGTGCATGACTCCAAGTTAGTGTGAGTTTAGGGACATGCACCCACACGGATGTCAAGTTGGGAATAGTGGCTGTGTACATGCAGCCAGTGCATCCCAATTCATATGAATGGGACTGCCTGCACAGAAATGCATGGAACACCTGTGCATTCCCGTGCAGCTAAACACTGCCTCACAGTAGTATGACCCATGTGAACAAATCCTTAGGCCTTGTTTACATTTACAGTTGTGGGGCAGAAAAAATGAGCGATTGAGCTGCATTTCTGCTGCCTGCCAACTGCCCCCCATAAGATGCAATAGGCAGTGGAGGGGCGTGTTGAAGACCAGGCTTTTTTTGGCACTTTTTGTTTACATATAACAGTTTTTTTGCTAGAAAATGACTTAGAACCCCCAAACATTTTTTTTTTCTAAATAGACCCTAGAGAATAAAATTGGTGAGTTTTGCAATTTTATATGTCGCACGATGTTTGTGCAGCAGTTTTTCAAATGCAATTTTTCGGAAAACAAACTTTTTTTTGTTTTTTTTGTTTTTTTAATGCAAAAAAAAATACATAACCCACATTTTTGGTAAAATCTCTGTAAAATGGTAACCTTTAAAGGTTACCACTTTACAGAGGAGATCTAGTGCTAGAATTACTGCCCATGATCTGACGTTCGTAGCGATACCTCACATATGTGGGACAGTCGCTGTTTGCATGCATGCGGGACCAAAGTGCGAGTTTGCCTTTGCGCACTAGCCTAGGGGGTGGAGCAGTGGAACTTTAATCTTTTTTTTTTTTTATTAAATTTTATTATTTATATACTGTTGCTTTACATTTTTTTTTGTCTTTGATCATTTTTATTGCTGTCACAAGGAATGTAAACATCCCTTGTGACAGCAAAAGACACGTGACAGGCACTCTTTATGGAGGGATCTGGGGTCCAAATGGCGCAGATGACATCCAGGTAAACCATAAGTGATGTCAGGTCATCGCTTCCGGATTACCGCTATGGAGACCTGATCAAAGCCGACCCCAGCTTTGTTTCGGAATCTGGCAAGCCAACGGACGTGCCAACTGATTGCTTGGGCCTCCCAGTTGGATATTGAGAGGAAGGATGCGAGAAGGGTGGGGAGGGGACCGCTCTGATTGCTATTACAAAAAAGCCGACTGCCAGCTATAAAAAGTGGTACTGGGGTGATTCAGGCATCACCCCAGTACAACTACTTGCATCACAATAGCATACCAAGTATGTGACTATGCGGCAAGTGGCTAAATGCTGCAGCTGTGATGCTTCGCTGCCTGCCTGCGGCACAGTTGACCTGACTTGTAGTGATGCTGTCTTCTGAATGCCACACATTCATTTATCAGCAAAAATGGGGTTAAAACTGGTGTTGAGGAGGCATCGAATCGCTTCCTCACCTCCTTTCAGTATAATGAATGAGATAGGAGTTTCGGAGGGGGGGATATGGGATAGGGGGGTGCTGTTGCTGGGGGTGAGGATTGGTCCTGGGGGAGGTGAAGGCAGGAGAGAGTCGGTGGGGGGGGGGGGGGGGGCGGCGCAGTGCAGGCATTTTTAGGGAGTGAAGGAGGGGAAGAAGCAGCGGGTGGGATGTAGAAAAACATCAGCGGGGGGGGGGGTTATTTTAGGTGAATAGCTCTCATCAGTGGCTTGATGATCAGAGCTATTGTTTTGTTCAGCAGAGTCTGCTGAGCATTTCTGCTATAAGGTCATGGTCAGTGACCATGAGCCGGTAGCAGAGGAGGAATGTAGATCTGTATGGCGTACGGACCTGGCCTGCTGGAAGCAGTGCTCTAGGTTCGTATACCGTACGGACCTGGCCTGCTGGAAGCAGTGCTCTAGGTTCGTATACCGTACGGACCTGGCCTGCTGGAAGCAGTGCTCTAGGTTCGTATACCATACAGACCTAGCAGTGAAAGTGTTAAAGGTGGCCATACTTGCTTCAATAAGGAATCAATGACTTTAGCAAAAATCTTTTCCGACTGGAGTAATCGATACAACTTATACAATCTATATGCCATGTAGGGAAACGGATATCAAATGATAGTAAAGTGGTTCTAAAGGTTCCCCCCTACCAGACTTCCTAATACACACCTGAGCCCAATCCTGATTCAGCGCTGTGCATCAGAGGAGACTCAGACAGAAGCGGGAGCTATTGGCTCCCACTACGGTCAATAACAGACAGTGAGGAGGGAGCAGGGATGGGGCTGAGCCACGCTTTGTGCGCCAATGGACACACAGAGCGGGGGCTCAGGAGCAAGCTCGTATGAGTGCCCCCATAGCAAACGGCTTTCGATGGTGGGCACTCAGGAAGGGGGATGAGCCATGAGTGCCAGCGAAGGACTCGAGAAGAAGAGGATTGGGGCTGCTCTGTGCAAAACCAATGCAAAAAGCAGGTGATTATGACATGCTTTTTTATTAAAATAGATTTGATTGTATTGTATGATTGTAAGTTAATCGATCACAACTCTATTTCCAACATGTAATCTCATAATCCAATCAATCAAAATATTGTATAAATGTACAAAGTATCTCAGTGCTGCCAAACTGTGTAAAACGATTGATAATTTTGCATCCTGGATAATGATAATCAGATCCAATCTAAATAGAATCTAAATCAATCATAAGGGATGTTATGGCAATTTGATGGCTTGCAGATGTGGATTTTTAACATAAGTGGCTAGAGTGAGCTGACATCCTACATTACACCATATATTATAGGTCTGTAAACCTCAGATACAGTTGCAAGAAAAAGTATGTGAACCCCTTGGGATTACGTGGAGTTTTGCATGAATTGGGCATAAAATGTGCTCTGAACGTCATCTAAGTCACAACAATAGAAGAACATAGTCTGCTGAACATAATACTACACAAACATTAGATATTGCCATGGTTTAATTGCACAGTGCAGGGAGGAAAAAGTATGTGAGGCCCTAGCTTAATGACTTCTCCCAGAGCTAATTGGAGCCAGGCGTGAGCCAACCTTGACTCCAATCAGTGTGATGATATTGGATGTGTTGCTGACAGCTGTCCTGCCCTTAAAAAACACACACCTGTTTTGGGTTTACTGGTTTCAAGAAGCACTGTCTGATGTGAACCATGCCTCGCAGAAAAGAGCTCTCAGAAGACCTACGATCAAGAATTGTTGACTTGCATGAAGCTGGAAAGGGTTACAACATATCTCCAAAAGCCTTGATGTTCATGTGTCCACGGTAAGACAGACTGTCTACAAATGGAGAAAGTTTAGCACTGTTGCTACTCTCCCTAGGCGTGGTCATCCTGTAAAAATGACTGCAAGAGCACAGCGCAGAATGCTGCATGAGGTAAAGAAGAATCCCAGAGTGTCAGCTAAAGACCTACAGAAATCTCTGGCACATGCTAACATTTTTGTTGACACATCTACAATAAGGAAAACATTAAACAAGAATGGAGTACATGGGAGGACACCACGGAGGAAGTCATTGCTGTCCAAAAAGAATATTGCAGCACGTTTGAAGTTTGAAAAAGAGCACCTGGATGTTCCACAGCACTACTGGCAAAATATACTGTGGACAGATGAAACCAAGATTGAGTTGTTTGGGAAGAACACACAACACTATGTGTGGAGAAAAAAAAGGCACAGCACACCAACATCAAAACCTCATCCCCACTGTAAAACATGGCGGAGGGAGCATCATGGTTTGGGGCTGCTTTGTTGCCTCAGGGCCTGGACGGATTGTTGTCATTGATGGGAAAATGAATTCCAGAGTTTATCAAGACATTTTGCAGGAAAACGTACGATCATCTGTCCGCCAACTGAAGCTCTGCAGAGGATGGATGATGCAACAGGACAATGACCCAAAGCATACAAGTAATTCAACAAAACAATGGCTGCAACAGCACAGAATACGCCTTTTGGAGTGGCCCAGTCAGAGTCCTGACCTCAACCCGATTGAAATGCTGTGGCATGACCTTAAGAGAGCGATTCACACCAGACATCCCAAGAATATTACTCCAGATCGTTGTGCAGGTCTGATCTGCAACTACAGGAAACGTTTGGTTGAGGTTATTGCTGCCAAAAGGAGGGTCAACCAGTTATTAAGTCCAAAGGTTCACATACTTTTTCCTCCCTACACTGTGAATGTTTACATGTTATGTGCAATTAAACCATGGCAATATCTAATGTTTGCATAGTATTATGTTCAGCAGACTGTGTTCTTCTATTGTTGTGACTTAGATGACGTTCAGAGCACATTTTATGCCCAATTCATGCAAAATTCCACGTAATCCCAAGGGGTTCACATACTTTTTCTTGCAACTGTATTTTCTCACACTACAGCAACTATCCAGCACTGCTTAGCTTACAGAGCAAAAGTTTGTTTTTTTTTTTAAATATTTTTTACATTAGGTCACATTACTACTTCTCTTCAGCTCAGCATGGGCTGGGACTGATACACAGTACATCCTGGTGACATCATTTCAGCTCACACCCTCCCCCGAGGCTATTTGAGCAGAATGGAGATTTCCATTTTTTTTTTATCTGCCCTGCTAGCATTGCTGCCCTGGCATAAGCAGCTGGGAGGATTACACCCACACAGTAAGCCAAGAGTAGGTACAACCTACTTGATACAGGAAGGAGAGCATGCACACTGTGGTGGCAATGCCGCAGAGGATCTATGAGCATGCACATCGTTGCCACCAAGGATGCCCCCAATGACTGGTGGGATGAACAGGTAATTTTTATAAAAAGAGATTTTTTTGGAGAGACAAGGGCCACAGAGATGCTATAAAAAATATTGGAAAGGTATTTTGGTCCTTTTTGTTTTTGGCTTTACAAAAAACTTTATTGTGCTGAGGGGTCTAAAAGAAAATCAAAATCAAGGGAATTGAAAAGTTTCCCTGAAATAAAACCATTATCCACCAAAGTCACTGTAGGGTTAGGTAAATCCTAAGTATAAACTTCTCCTATTTGGCTGCTTTTTGCCTGTTAAAAAGAGTAACTCCACTTTTGTTGAAAAAAAAAAAAAAAAAAAATTCCCTCTGGGCGATCTATGTACATTGCAATGATTTTAATAAACTTTGTTGCAGATTCCTACCTTTTGTTATTCTGTGTCCATGTGCAAAATTAATGTCAGTGGGAGTGGCTTTACAATCATCAATGAGGAAAGTTGCAGGGTCTGTATCCCATTAGATATAATTTTCCTTTTGGAGTATCTCACCAAAAATTTAATTTCTGTTACAGTGGGATGCACAAAATCTGATTTCTCATAGTGCAGACTTCTGGGAAAATCAGTGAGCCAATCACACAAGCAGGAAATTACATTGGGGGGGGGGTGTTCTGTATATCATTTGTGTACAGAAAGCGATCCAGGTTGCCATATTGCATTTTACATAAATTACAGTGCCGCAGGCTGAAAAGGAAAGCTAATTTTTAATAACATTCAATTGCAATATGACTTGTGTTGCAATTTTATACGCTATATTATTTTTCTCCAATAAAGTGGAGACACCCTTTAAATATACATTTGAAAGTGTTTTGTTATATTGGTTTGATAAATAATAAATAAAATACCCGTTGATCTTGCTGGAGCTGTTAGCTTCCTGTGCTGTCTGTCTGTGTGGACTACTATCACATATATGGTTTTCTGGGGACTACAAAAACCACCTTCCACTGTTAAGGACAATAAGAGTGGGGCAGGGGTCTGTCATCCTATCTTATTTCTGTTGTCCTAATACAAAAGGGCTAGTACACATGATCATAGGACAGGAAGAGTGTTCGTGGCGTGTAAATAAAAGGAAAAAAGCTAGAAAAAAAAATTAAATGTAGCCACCATATCTAATGACTTGTAAACTGCAACGTTTTAAATTTTTGTTTTCGTGTTTAGATACTCTTAAAAAAATCCTACACGCCTATGCTTTATACAAACCTTATTACATAGAAGATAAAGAAAAATACTTCTAACCTCATCGATTTAAAAAAAAAAAAAAAAAAAAAGTGACTTTTACCCCATATACATGTTACCACATACACTAACCGCCATCTCTGTTTAACGGCAGATTTTATTTCTGGTACATTAAAATAATAACAGCGGGGCCATTTGTGTAGAGTTTACCTTATTCTTTGCCCTAATATTAAAATATTTTGTGATCTCATTACTCGCATACCGGTAGCAAAAAAGCTAATGTGCGTGCCTTTATAAAGCGCATAGCGTAGCTCCTCGCATGGCTCAGTTTTATATACCCGGAGAAACCTCAGAGAGAGTATAATTGTACAATGCCAGGAGGTGTCATATCACTCCTTATAATGGGATTTAATTAAACAGATTTACTGTAATTCGAGCGCGCCAGGAAAAGCCATTTACAAGAGAGGCGTGTGAAGCGGTATATTTTTCTTCCCCGGGAAATAAATATCCTTTTATAAATATTCCTTTGTAGTGCACATAACAGCGGCAGGCTTTAAACTACATGGCTACATGACTGAATGAAATAAGCCCGCAGTCTCGGCTGCCTTTTCCCCTACAAAGTATTTGTTTATCTGCGGCCAATCGCGCCTTTCCTATCTCTGTAATGACTTCCTTGCAGCAGTCTGAGAGATTACGCACACTAGTGATCCTTTTATTACTTCATAATGGCTGTTTATTTACTTTACTGCTGCAGTTACATGCTGGGATAAAGCTTCTCGCAGCTGGGCAAACTCACCATACTCTGCGCGAAGGTGGTCTGGAATGTGAGGTTCGTAACCTTCCTTCTCTGGAACCTCCTCAAAATCATCTTCATCCTCATCCTCACTGGCTCGTACCTAAAATATTATAACACAAGTGGAACGTTAAAAGACAAAAACTAGGCTAGGTGTCATTTGCATTGAAATTAACCATAGAACATAACCTCAAGAAAAGGAAAATAAAGTTTATGGTATCCCCATTGAGGCCTCTCTTCTATATTATGCTATGGTCAGGGGCGAACTGACCATTTGGAAACTTAGGCACTACCCGAGGGCCCGGGGACAGTAGGGGGCGCCATGAGATGCCCCGGGTACCTTTTTAATAGGATTGAGTTTGGGTAAGGACACAGGGGACCCATGATCTCCTATTGCCCGGGGGCCTCATGAATTGTCAGTCCGCCCCTGGCTATGGTAGAGCCTGGAACAATTAGGAGTTTTACTTATTGGTTTCCATCTGACATATGATGCTATATCTGGAGAGTATTAGGGGAGCATGGGTCCCTTAACCCTAAATGATCATTAAGGAGCAAGGTTTCATGGATTTGCTCGGTGATGCGGCTATATGCAGTATCTTCCACCGTGCTTACGATGAGTGTAGCCATATTAATAGTTAGGAAAATGAAAAAAAGCATCACAGTACTTAACTGTGTGGCTGCAAGTGCACTAATATGGCTACAATCACCTTAAATATGGATTTGCTCCAAGGCTGCAATCTGCTTTCCAGATTCTTTACCATGGACTGCTGAATAAAAAAATAAATAAATAAATAAAGAAGATCAGGATAGGAGTACTTATAGAGTTCCCCGGACTACCATCAAAGGCACCAACAGGAGATCCTGTACAATAAATTTGGCATAGAATGTGGGTGTGAAGTTACAAAACACAGAAACACTTAATTTGAACTTTACTCTGTGAAAATAATGGGAAGGTAGACTCCAAAAAAGGAACCTATTGCCACAATCACCTTAAACATGGATTTGCTCCAAAGCTACAATCTGCTTTCCCGATTTTTTTTTTTTTAACATGGACTGCTGCTTTAAAAAAAAGAAGACCAGGATACGGGTGCTTTCCAGATTTTTTTCCCCCAAATTGGCACAGAATGTGGGTGCGAAGTGACAAATAAAACAGAAACCCTTATTTGAACTTTACTCTGTGAAAATAATGGGAAGGTAGACTCCAAAAAGGAACCTATTGCCACAATCACCTTAAACATGGATTTGCTCCAAAGCTACAATCTGCTTTCCTGATTTTTTACCATGGACTGCTGCTTTAAAAAAGACCAGGATAGGGGTGCTTTCCAAATTATTTTTCCATGGGCTGCTGGGAAAAAAAAAAAAAAAGGGACGACCAGGAGGAGTACTTTCCAGATTTTTTCACCATGGACTGCTGGATAAAAAAGACCAGGATAGGAATCCTTACAGGGCCAGAGTACCCCTGCCTACCATTAAAGGTGCAAATAGGAGATCACATATAATATTGGCATGAAATGTGTCCTATTGGGTGTGCCTTGATGCAATATAACATAGAAACCCTTATTTGAACTTTACCATGTGAAAATTAGGGCGAAGTAGAATCCAAAAAGTAACCCTTTGCCACAATCACTTTAAATATGGATTCGCTCCAAAGCTACAATCTGTTTTCCAGATTTTTTATCATGGACTGCTGAATTAAGAGAGACCAGGATAGGAGTGCTTGCCACATTTTTTTTTATTTAACCATGGAGTGCTGGAAACAAAAATAGAAGTTCATGTATAATAACATTGGCATGGAACATGGCCTTATGGGTGCACCATGACACAATAACATAGAAACACTTTTTGAACTTTAGTATGTGAAAAAAGGGGACAGTATACACCAAAAAGGAACCATTTGCCAGTTCACTAAGTGAAGCTGCTGTGATCACCACATGATGGCAATTCGGTACAAGTTGACAGAAATCCCAGTTTGGACTAACCAATTTGCTGCCAATAATTTTAATGCAGGGTCGGCATGCATGAATTGGTATAGTATTGGCTTAAAATATTTAATATTAACTACTTATATTAATATAAGCAGTTGTAAAGCTTTAATTCTTCAAACAGTCCATTGGCATGTTTTTGAATTTCTACTCGTTACAATTATCCAATAATAAAAATCACCATATTAGCACATATTTATTCTTTTTTTTTTCCTCACAGTTCCCCCACAGATCAGAACACAAAGTGGCTGGTGGACATGTAACTTTTTGGTTCTTGCATCACAGATGGAAGTGATGTATGCCCGCAGGGACATGCATTTTAGGGTGGATGAATACCAGCTCTAACAGCAGCAGGCAGAAAATTACTCTGATGCAGGACATAGAAAAGTGTCTAATGCACAGGAGAGGAGAGCTGGTGAGCCAACAATGCTAGTCCAAAAATGGAAATTGGCATCAACCGTAAAATTTGGCAGAATACCCAGGTACTTTTGAATTGTACAGAACTTGATAACATAAATGCATTATACAAAAGGTAATTTTTTGGTGCATAAAAGGAATGGGATGTTTTTTATGTTGGGATATGTTGCCTGTCTACAGGCAACAGTGAAGCATGGGGGAGATTCCTTGGAAGTTTGGAGTTGAAATTTCTGTAAATGGAGTTGAAGATTTGGTCAGGATCAATGGTGTTCTCAATGCTGAGAAATACCGGTGGATACGTGTCTATCATGCCATACCATCAGGGAGGAGTGTGACTGGCCTCAAATGTATTCTGCAGCAGGACAACAACCCCAAACATTAAGAACCATCTTCTGCATAAAGAACGAGTCCTGGAAGTGATGATTTGGCCCCCACAGAGCCCTGATCTCAACATCATGGAGTCAGTCTGGGATTACATGAAGAGACAGAAAGATTTGAACCTTTGGGAAGATCTGTGGTTAGTTCTCCAAGATGTTTGGATCAACCTACCTGCCAAGTTCTTTAAAACTTGTGCGCAGAATTGATGCGGTTTTGAAGGCAAAAGGGTAGTCACACCAAATATTGATTTGGATTTTTCTTTTACTCATTTTGATATAAAAAAAAAAAAAAAAAAAACACATTAACGCTTCTATTTCTGAAAGCATTCTTGATTAAATATATACACACTGCTCAAAAATTAAAGGAACACTTTGAAAACACATCAGATCTCAATGGGGAAAAATATACTGAATATCTATACTGATATGGACTGGGTCAAGTGTTAGGAACGTAAGGATGCCCCATCGTTTGATGGAAATGAAGTGAAAAAATTATGCAGCAGGCTAGTCCATTTTGAAATTTCATTGAAGCAACTCAAAATGGTGCTCAGTAGTTTGTATGGCCCCCCACCTGCTTGTATGTATGCCAGACAATATCGGGGCATGCTCCTAATGAGACTACGGATGGTGTCCTGGGGTATTTCCTTCCAGATCTGGTCCAGGGCATCACTGAGCTCCTGGACAGTCTGAGATGCAACCTGGCTTTGTCAGATGGATGGAAACATGATATCCCAGGAGGTGTTCTATCGGATTTAGGTCAGGCAAGTATTGGGGGCCATTCAAAGGTATCAATTCCTTCAACCTCCAGGAACTGTCCGCATACTCTCGCCACATGAGGCTGGGCATTGTCGTGCACAAGGTGGAACCCAGGACCCATTGCACCAGCGTAGAGTCTGCCAATGGGTCTAAGGATTTCATCCCGATGCCTAATAACAGTCAGGGTGCCATTGTCTAACCTGTAGAGGTCTGTGCATGCCTCCATGGATATGCGTCCCCAGACCATCACTGACCCACCACCAAAATGGTCATGCTGAACCATGTCACAGGCAGCATTACGTTCTCCACAGCTTCTCCAGACCCTTTCACGTCTGTCACATGTGCTCAGGGCGAACCTGCTCTCATCTGTGAAAAGCACAGAGTGTCAGTGGAGGACCTGCCAATCCTGGTGTTCAATGGCAAATGCAACCCAGCTCTATGGTGCCGAGCAGTAAGCACAAGGTCCACTAGAGGACGTCAGGCCCTCAGGTCACCCTCATGAAGTCTGTTTCTGATTTTTTGGTCAGACATTCACACCAGTGGCCTGCTGGGGGTAATTTTGTAGGGCTCTGGCAGTGCTCATCCTGTTCCTCTTTGCACAAAGAAGCAGATACCTGTCCTGCTGATGGGTTAAGGACCTTCTATGGCCCTGTGCAGCTCTCCTAGACTAACTGCCTGTCTCCTGGAATCTTCTCCATGCTCTTGAGACTATGCTGGGAGACGCAGCAAACCTTCTGGCAATGTCACATATTGTTTTGCCATCCTGGAGGAGTTGAACTGCCTGTGCAACCTCTGTAGGGTCCAGGTATTGCTGCATGCTACCAGTAGTGACACTGACCCTAGCCAAATGCAGTGAAAAACAGTCAGAAAAGAGAAGTAGGAAAAAAATGTCAGTGGCCTCCACCTGTAAAACCATTCCTGTTTTGTGGGTCATCTCATTGTTGACCATCTAGTGCACCTGTTGGTAATGTCATTAGCACCAAAGCAGCCAAATCTGATTAACAACCCCCTCTGCTACTTAGATCAATATCCCAGGAGTTTAATTGACTTGATGCTATACTCTGATTAAAAAGTGTTCCTTTAATTTTTGTGCTCACCAGTGTCCTTATAGTTCTTTAAGAACTACAAGCCATTAGCCACAATGGATGATGGTACTTGTAGTCTATTAACCACAGCTCCAGAAGGTTTTACCCCTTCATGGCCAGGCCATTTTATGCTATTTAGTACTGTACTACTTTAACTGATAAATGCGCAGTCATACAACGCTAAACCCAAAGGAGATTACGATCATTTTTTTCTTTTAAATAGAGCTTTCTTTTGGTGGTAGTGAAGTCAGTGGGAGGGGGCATGAACACGCCACACCTGGAAGAGGCCAGTGCCGGTACAGGTATGTTGGTGTGCCTGTACAGGCTGCCTGTCTGCAGTACATTGCGAGCAGTCCACAAGTGATTAATTCACAGGAAAACAGCGAATGAATGACATGGTCATGTGAGCGGAGCCCCACATGGCCGGGCTGTATAATAATAATTATACAAGCACATATTTCTAGGAAACAATTTCATTTATTACTTTTTTGCAAATCATTCTGCACTGGATTTTCAGTTAAAGAGCTGGAGGAAGTGTCAATGAACTATGAGTTTGGCGATCACCGTGCACTATGTTCCATTGTGAACTACAAATCTCTCTGCCCTAGCGGCAGCTGGGACTTGTAGTTCATTCATTCACACATCTCTGTGAATAACAGAGTTAGGCAGCTGGAGCCCCACACACCAATATTTCAAAAGGGAGGAAGAAGAACCTCTGCCTTCAAGGGGTGGGAGGAAGGACTTACCATTTGCACCATGTTACACCTAAATATGGGTAATATGGTGCAAAAGGTGGAGTTAATCTTTAAAAAGTTGAAGAATATAAATCCAATACCTGTAGGCCATGTGCCTTTCCCCCTAGAAGCCTTATGAAAAACATCCTATAGCGATCTACAGTTCAAAAGATCTTATAAACAAATAGACTATGCATTCAAGGTAGGAGATAATAAAAAAAATAAAAACCAGGGCGGAGCCTAGGTGCTGACATCATGCCGCCAAGTCCGCAACACAGAGCAGCAGACATCTTGGTATGCGATACATTGCTTGTTCCATGTGGAATGTTTTCTATGGGATATTTTTACGATTATTAAAAATACTACACTATATATCAATCCCTGGGCTCTGTGTGGTGAGCATTTTTCCCTCAGGACCTTATCTGACTGGTAAAGTTGCTGGAATGTGGATGACGTACACCTCATGATATACAGGAAAAACTCAAAAAATTAGAATATCGTGCAAAAGTTCATTTATTTCAGTAATGCAACTTAAAAAGGTGAAACTAATATATGAGATAGACTCATTACATGCAAAGCAAGATAGTTCAAGCCGTGATTTGTCAGAATTGTGATGATTATGGCTTACAGCTCATGAAAACCCCAAATCCACAATCGCAGAAAATTAGAATATTGTGAAAAGGTGCAATATTCTAGGCTCAAAGTGTCCCACTCTAATCAGCTAATTAAGCCATAACACCTGCAAAGGGTCCTGAGCCTTTAAATGGTCTCCCAGTCTGGTTTAGTAGGAATCACAATCATGGGAAAGACTGCTTACCTGACAGTTGTGCAGAAAACCATCATTGACACCCTCCATAAGGAGGGAAAGACTCAAAAGGTAATTTCAAAAAAAGTTGGATGTTCCCAAAGTGCTGTATCAAAGCACATTAAAGATGCTTGAAGTCCAGTGTGAAGTTTCCACAGTCTGTGTTGATTTGGGGAGCCATGTCATCTGCTGGTGTTGGTCTACTGTGCTTCATTAAGTCCAGGGTCAACACAGCGGTCTACCAGGAGATTTTGGAGCTCTTCATGCTTCCTTCCGCAGACAAGCTTTATGGGGATGCCGACTTCATTTTCCAGCAGGACTTGGCACCTGCCCACACTGCCAAAAGCACCAAAACCTGGTTCAATGACCGTGGGATTACTGTGCTTGATTGGCCAGCAAACTCGCCTGACCTGAACCGCATAGAGAATCTATGGGGCATTGCCAAGAGAAACATGAGAGAGACATGAGACCGAACAATGCAGAAGAGCTGAAGGGCGCTATTGAAGGATCCTGGGTCTTCCATAACACCTGAGCAGTACCACAGGCTGATAGCTTCCATGCCACGCCGCATTGAGGCAGTAATTGCTGCAAAAGGGGCCCAAACCAAGTACTGAGTACATATGCATGCTTATACTTTTCAGAGGTCCGATATTGTTCTATATACAATCCTTGTTTTATTGATTGCATGTAATATTCTAAATTTTCTTAGATTGTGGATTTGGGGTTTTCATGAGCTGTAAGCCATAATCATCACAATAATGACAAATCACGGCTTGAACTATCTTGCTTTGCATGTAATGAGTCTATCTCATATATTAGTTTCACCTTTTAAGTTGCATTACTGAAATAAATGAACTTTTGCACGATATTCAAATTTTTCGAGTTTCACCTGTACATGCTACTAACCAAGTAGCTTTCTGGTGAGTGCATAGCGGTGGAGGACCCTTTACTGGATACAGAGCACTTTTCTGGGATTGAGCACTATTGGTCATGATTGACATCACAGATTCATTTATTTTTTTGGAAGGACTTCATTGTCTATTAAGTTTGTTAGATTGTGACACATTTATTTATTTTTTATTCACCGATTTGCTTCACTTTGTTAGTTTTCATATGCACTGCACTGTTTTGTATTTACTTTCATATTGAGATTTTATATATAAAAAATGAGTGCGCTGTACACTAACTAATCAAACAATAACCAATCAAATAAATACTGCTACATATAAAATATGCATAAATTAATTGAAAAGTCCACATTCAGGTATTAAATAATTAAAAGTCCCAAAATCCAATAACACACTTCTGTGTGCTAAAGAAATCCTCCAACGGAAAGTGCGTAGGTGTCCAAAAATGCTTGGCACAAAAGAAAAAAAATTAGCCTCTTAACAGACACTTTGATCTCCAATCAAGAGATCAAACGAGCAGATGGTGTTCAGATCCCACACTGGCACCCTAGTTAGCCGTATCAAGGAGATGAATGGACAACCGCAGGTTCACTTTAATGAATCAATCACATCAGCCAGCTCTCCACATCATGCAAGGAATGGTTTAAAACAGAAGAAAACTTCATAGTGCGACCCGATAAAGCAGCAAAGAATTTATTAAAATATTGCACTTACATAGACATGGTGCATAAAGGCAGTGTAAGCATTTAAAATTCCTTGCATGATGTGGAGAGCTGTCTGATGTGATGGATTGATTATTGTTTAAGATTATTTAGTGTACAGCGCACTCATTTTTTATGTTTTGTATTTTTTGTGGTGTTCAGGGAAAGAGTAGCAGCAGTTCACTAATTGTTTCAGAATATATTTTTTTTTTCACACATTTATTCACATAATTGTATTGTCTGGGGTGTAGCGCAGGTTTTTTTTCTGTCTTACATATTGTGTCAGCGGCTTCTGTATCTATAGCGCTCGCCGTTTATCTTTTGAATTAAAAAATTATGCTTTTTAAAATGTTATACAGTTTAATGTGAATTCAACATCTGTAAGCCATGTGCACCCCCCTAGAAGCCTGCCTGAAAAAGGCATCTGTGCCTCGCCCTGTCATATTAGGACGCATTAGACGTTAAACACTTGCCTCCAACGGTATTGGAGCAAAAGCACATCCTTGTTTGACCTTGTTCACATGGGTGTAAGTTAAGTGTACACCGGTGCAAGGGGCACAGGTGATCCATGCATCTGTGTGCAGGCAAGTCCCATTCAGGTCAATTTGGATGCAGCAGCTGCACATACACAGTTGCTGCTCCCAATTTAAGATCCGTGTGGGTGTGTCCCCCCAAATGCAGAATCATGTATATAAACATGATTCTGTACTTCTTGGTCATGGGTGCGTTTGTGCGCCGTATGTGCACCAATTCTGCTGTAACTGGTCACAGTAGAAGTCAATCAGTGGGTGTCTGCCAAGGAGACAAAGCAGAGCTGTGTCTTGTCAGTGGAAATGTGCTGGATTCGCTTTCCATACAAGGCAGGGAATAAAATCCAGCACATTACCTGTGAAAACTGCCCACACAGGAAACATTACACACAGCTAGGCACACAGTTAACCCCTTGATCACCCTAGATGTTTAACCCCTTCCCAGCCAGTGTCAGTGCATATTTTTAGTTCACTGGTTCCCACAAAGTCCCAGTTAGTGACCGATTGTTCGCTGCAATATTGCAGTCCTGATAAAAGTCACTGTTCGTCACCATTACTAGTATAAAAAAAAAAATTACAATTCTAGTATACCATAGTTTGTAGACGCTATAAATAGTGCAAACCAATCAATATACGGTTATTGGAATTTTTTTTTTCTACCAAAATGTAGCAGAATACATTTTGGACTAAAATTTATTAAGCAACTTTGATTTTCTACATATTTTTATTGGATGTTTTATAGCAAAAAGTAAAAACAAATTGTTTTTTTTTTTTCAAAGTGTTTGAACTTTTTTTGTTTATAGTGCAAAAAATAAAAAACCCAGAGATGATCAAATACCACCAAAAGAAAGCTCTATTTTTGGGTAAAAAAATGCCAAATTTCATTTATGTACAGCATTGCATGGCCGCACAATTGTCAGGTAAAATAATGTAGTGCTGTAAATGCCCTGGTCAGGATAGGGGAGTAAATCTTCTGGAGCCCAAGTGGCTAAAGTCCACAGAAGAAACATTCTCCTGTGCTCAAGAGAGGTGCACTGGCAATGGTAGATGACAGGTCTTCAGCTACTCAAATGTTGAGAAAGACTTTGATACCCCTTAAAGGCTGGGGAAACTCAGAAAAGAAAGAGAAAACAAGAAACAGAGGGTGCACCAGCCTTGTGCATTACCTGTGTGATGACTTTATTATATTGATAAAATAGATGTATACTCACAAACAACATCAGCAATAGAAACACATCAATGTCCAGTGTGTCCCTAAAGCAAAGGTCCAGTCAAAGTTTAAAAAAAAAAAAAAAAAAAAAAAAGGGTCAGCAGCTACAAAAACTGTAGCTGCTGACTTTTAAAAAACAAACAGACACTCGCCTGTCCCTCAATCCAGCTGGGTGTTCACACCGGTCAGGTTCACCGGTTGTCCTGTGTTCCCGGCGCTGGCATCTTCAGTGTGGGCACCCGGCTGTGACAGATTGCAGCTTCAGGAGGTGCTCACTGCGCAGAGAGCTGCCCTTTGTGAATGGTCAAGCATCCCAGAAGACACTGACAACCGCAGCAGAAGTGGGAGTGGGTACCTGTCAAATTCAGGTACACCCCTCCCCACAGGTGATAATCCCAAACACGGAGCAGGGGCCGAAGCCTTAAAGCGTAACTTCCCCTTTTGCGAGGGTCTCTGCTGTAAGCAACCTGGTCAACTGAGCAAGTCCCAAACTAAGGAGATCCTCCAAATGGCTCACGCGATTCAAAGTGAGATCTCCTCTGCCTCAGAGCCAATCTTTGATGTTGCATAGGTCACATCACATGATACCAGTGAAACTCCTCCCACCCGTGGATGGGTGTGATAACATCAACATGTACAAAAAAACATTATTGTAACTGCCTCATATCTCGCATATAGCGCCAAAAAAAAAAAAAAAATACTTGAGCAGTTATCTGTTAATTCACGTATTTATCTTGTTTGCTTTTTAAAACACGCAAGGATATGAGGTGGTTACAATGTTTTTTTTTTGTACATGCTGACGTTATCACATCTATCCATGGGGGGTAGGAGTTTCAGTCGTATCATGTGATGTGATCCATTTGTTATATAAAAGACTCACTATGCAACATCCAAGACCGGCTCTGAAGAAGAGGGGATCTCCCCTTGAAATGCGTCGGCCATTTGGAGGGACTTCTTGTGTTTGGAACTTGCTCAGTTGACCAGGTCTCTTAAGGACGAAGGACATTCATGGGTTTCTATTGCTAATGCTGTTTGTGAGTATACATCTATTTTATCAATAAAATAAAGTCATCGCAAAACTAATGCGCAAGGCTGATGCAACCTCTGTACCTTGGTTTTCCTGGGCCCTTTTGCCACCGTACATATGTGTTTGGCGTAAAGGGGTTAAATAGGACACCTTCGAACTACAGTAAAAGCTTCATCACTGGAAAACCAAGGCCATTTCTACTCCTCAGCTTTATGTTCATTACATCAGCACAGGTGCTCTTTAAAAAGAAGTAGGTCATAAATTAGAGGAAACTTTGATACTAAAGAAAACCTTTGTATTGATAAGGACAACATCCCTCTCTCCGGTTTTCCTCTCTCTTTAATAATAAGAAGCACGGGTTTCCAGCTTCTACTCTTTAAGCACATAATCAGATGCAAATTCATTTTGTTTAGGTACAATGCTCGAGCGCTGCGTTTAGACACTATGGGCCCCATCCATCACTGGAAACTGTAATTTTTGTTATCAGTCTAACACTAATCAAAAGGGAAACCCTGCCACTATCAGTGACCTGTGAAACGTCCCAATTATACTCTTCGAAATGACAGGAGCACTTAACTTCTTCGCTGGGTAAATGACGACGATCAATCAAGTTTGAATAACAATGAGCCACGGAGCTGAAAATTATTTTTTGTATAGAATCTCCCTAGGAATTTATGAAAGGTGAAAAGCAACCCAAGGTTTTAGGGGGCATTATAGCTCTCCGTGACAGCCATGCATAGCCAACACTAAACAGAATTTATGGGTTTTAATTTCCTAAAAAAAAAAAAATAAAAAAAAAAAAAAAAGGTGACTGAGTCTGGTGCTACAATGCATAACATATAGTGCCAGGCTTCTAAGTGTGGGGGTCATTTTAAATGAAATGCTATGCTTACTGTACGCATTACTGTATGACAGGCGGGATTGAAGTACACGCGACTTCTTGGCCTTGACCTTTGATGGACATAATGCTTGGTCTATGTACACTGGTGCTATTCATTAGAGGAATAAATACAGTATATACAAACAGGGCAAGTTCAATAAGATGGCGGAATATGGGATTCATTCATGGTGCTAGATGGCTGAAAATAAGTTTTTCCATACAAAACCTATGTCTTTGTGTCTGGATATGTTTTACTATCCCATCCCATACAGGGTTCATGTAGCTTTTCTTTTTTTAAAAAAAAAAAAAGGTAGGAATCCTCCTTCTCCTAAGATTACCCCACTGCCATAATCTTCCAATGCAGAGGTGTTAATGTTGCTGATGGAGCTGCGGCTGGTGCTCAAGACTCACCTCCCTTTACACCCACCTTCTCCATTCACAGAATCCATACTAGAACTAAGAATGAAATGTGAACTATGAATGGGAGGGCAGTCCTATCAATCATCTGCCCCTCCTCCATTCATAGACAGTAGTACAGCTTCCATGAATGGAGGAGGTGGGTTGAAAGGGCGGGCATAGTCAGGGCTCTCTTGATAAGTGTCTAACAACTCCGCTCCATTAATACCCACCTTTAAACTTCCATCGGCAGGGAATCAAAGAAGAAGGATTTCTAATAAAAGAGGAGACAGCAGGAAAAGGGACACATTGTATCACTATAGGTAATGTCCCTTGTGCTGATTTTTTTTTTTTTTTTTTAAATTAAACTTAAGCTTTAACGATGAAGTTTAATCTGCTTATAATTTGCTTTCCCTGGTTCCACCTTTCATCCCCTAGATCAAAATGCTAATTAAATTCTTAAATAAATATACATTATTTTAGACATACATGCCTGCATTGCGTACAGATGCACAGGGATGACATCACAGGGACTCTGTGCTTTTTTTTATGCAATGTAGGCAGTTCATGGGTGGTGGGAGGGGCCAGCAGGGTGCTGTACATAGCTCCCTAAGGTAAGCCATAGATTTTACAATTTGAAAATTGCTCCCGCAGCTCTACAGCCACAGGCAGTAATCACATGCAAAAAATCCGACAGGTTTTTTTTTTTTTTTTTTTAAGTCTGCAACTGTAACGAAAAAACCCGTAAGTGTTCACAAAAAATGTGCAAGTGCAAAACACCACACAAAAAAGTGCACTTAGGGGTGTGCTGTGTCCTACCCCTAAAGGGGCTTGGACCGCTTACCCTGATCCCCCGGGGCACGAAGCTCCTGACGGGGACAAGGTTCCCACTTGGTCCTCCTGGCCAAAAGGCCTGGTGGACCACCGTTCCCTATGCCCAGCCGAAGCCGGACATTCAGTACTAGGCAAGGGGACTCTCCCGAAGAAGAGTCCTCTAGGGATCAGGGGAGGAAGGAACCGTATGGCCACACATCCTCCCCCTAGACTTCAGGGTAGGCCCGAGGACCCACACCCTTCATCCGTGAAAAACACACACATAAGGCAAAGAAAAAGTGACAAACGTGGGAGTGTAATAAATAAAATAGAAGATAAAGTAATAAAATAAAAAAAATGGTACCGTGCCGAAATGTGCACAGACCAGGCCCTGAAGGTTGGTTGAGGTGAAGTCAATCGATGCATCGACTTTAGTATAACCAGCCTGCCCATAGGTGGATCGAATCTCGGCCAGTCCCTGCTGAACTGGCTGAGATTCTAGCCATCTACGGCCGACCTAAATATCACAGAACCCTGACACAGTACTCCTTTCAGGAGCACTCCACCCCGATGCAAGCAGTGGCCTGGCTCTTGAGAGGAGTTAAGAAAATATCAAAATGCCTTGATAGGTGGATGTCAGGAGGAGTAGGTGTTCCTAGGCAGACTATATTTGCATGCAGACCACCCTAGGTAACGTCCACATGTAATGCTGAGCCTCCATGATTGTAAGAACTGATGTCCAATGAATAAAAGGGGTGGATCAGGGACAGTCTGACTGGGGAGGAAAGTGCTAGCTGATGCTAGATCTCCAGCAAAGAAATGAGTTGGGTCCTATCTAACATGCTCAAGCTTCAAATGCAAAAAACTATGAGAAGTGGATAGCGTGCAATGAAATCAGAGTAAGCAATTTAAAGCAGAGGTCCAGTCGGAATTTAAAAAAATAAGTCAGCAGCTACAAAAAAAAAAAAAAAAAAACTATAAAAAACGGACACTCTCCTGTCCCTTGATCCCACGGTGCCCTCACACCGGCTGGGTTGCCGTTCCTGTTTACTCGGTGCCGGCATCTTCAGTGTGGGAACCCGACTGACAGCTTGCGGCTTCACAGCCGGGTGCCTACTGCGCATGCGCGCATAGTGCTGCACTTTGTGAACGGTCCCTGTAGTCTTCTGGGACCTGTCGCATGTCCCAGAAGACTACGGGGGGGGAAGAGGACAACTTCCGCTTCCGATCACCTAGGCAATCGCAGTGGAAGTGGGAGCTGAGACCTGTCAAATTTGGGTTCCCCCGCCCCCCCGTTAAGGATTGGCACCTCTGTGGAGCGGGGGACAAAGTATAAAAGCGGAGCTTCCCCTTTTGGGTAGAGATCCACTTTAAGTACAGGAGAGGAGATTGTACAACTGTACAAGACTGAAGGGCGAGAGAGGTTCTGGTTACTTTGCAATGATGGTCTTTGTAAAGTGACGTTCCAGACTGGTTTATAGCTGCAGTTAAAGCTGAACTCCAGACAGACAGATATAAAGGACATAAATGTAGGCTCTTCTGTAATAATGAACACATTTAATGGAATGATAAACACAAGCAGTGTAAAGACCGGAATTTGACCTGTACAGCAGATCTTTGACTAGAAGAGAGGAAAGCGGCACAAAAGGAGTCCAAGGAGTCAATCATTTGTGCTGCAGTGCTAATATCTCCATCCAGGTTTTACTGCTGTCTGTAAAGGATTTTTTTTACATACAGCCATGTCCTTCTTATGTCTACTAAAAGTGACTGAAACAGCTTAGAAACGTTGAAAGGTAAATTTACATCTGTATAAAATCTGAATCCAGTTCATTACCCTATGCCTTTCCCACAGAGCACATAAACATAGGATAAGAGGCTGTAGTCCCATCCACAAGAACAGTAATAGGACTGCATAAAAATGACCATAAAGTAAGTGATCTTTTCTTTCTTTGTTCCATAGTATGTAAACTAAGCTGATCATTCACAGCTCAGCTTACAGCAGCCAGCCTGATCCCTCTGTGCCGGAATGACTAGCTCCTGCCCATGCACAATAATGACGTCATTCCACGCCGGCCAATGAAGATGGCTGAAAGCTCAGCTTACAGCAGCCAGCCTGATCCCTTTGTGCCGGAATGACTAGCTCCTGCCCATGCACAAGAATGACGTCATTCCACGCCGGCCAATGAAGATGGCTGAAAGCTCAGCTTACAGCAGCCAGCCTGATCCCTCTGTGCCGGAATGACTAGCTCCTGCCCATGCACAAGAATGACATCATTCCACGCCGGCCAATGAAGATGGCTGAAAGCTGGCACACAGGAGAAGATGCTGGTGCTGGCGAGGGATGAGGACCATTGGAGAGTATCATTCCCTTTAGTTCAGCTTTAACATAACTTAAGGCCTCATGCACACTAGGCATCAAAAACGACACTTCTAGGGGTGTTGGATTTTTTTTCCTGCCTCTAAACGCCCCTCCATGTTAGCCTATGTGTCCACGCACACATAGGTGTTTACAGGCATTTTGAGATGCAGGAGCATTCAGAGGGAGAAGAAAAAAACCACATCCAGCGCATTCAGGACAAGAGAGTTCTACTGCTAAAAAAAAATGTCTGACATGTCTAAATGCGCATTAACATTAGGAGCGTCAAACACTGTGCCTAAACAAGTTTGCAAAAATGCAGCTTTAGGCACATTTTTGATGCTGCTATTCTGCTAGGAGAAAAGCCATTAGAAAAGATGAGCAAATACCCAGTGTGCAGGAGGCCTAAACAACTACCTAAGCTTTCCCCTTCAATGTAAGGCGGCTGGAGAGTTGTGGAGACCATACAAAACCCAGTACTGGCAGATCTCATTATCAGTTGTAAACTAGATGGGCACACTGTTTTTCCTAACAAAGGGTTACAGATGAATTGGTAATTTTTCCATCTCAGAAGTGCGGTAGAAAAGGAGAGGTTTGGGAGCTGATGGAAAATGTTACAAGGAGGCAGAAAAACACAGTAAGTATTAGTTTTGGAGAATAAGGATATTGTTCAGTGTTGCTCTAAGTGTTGTTCAGAGATGGGCAAAGTACAGGCGCCAACTGTGTTTCTCATGTTTGTCTTGTAAAGTGATTGTAATCCCTTACATATACCCAGTGAAGTGATACACCGAAATTAAATAAACCCTCCTACATAAGACTGCAGATAAACAGCTACAACTTATCTGTTCATAGTGCTGAATTTATAAAGCTTGTGTGAACGTTCAGGGAAAAAAAAAAAAAGGGGGGTGGAGAGTTGAAGTTACAGTCTGCAGAGCTCAGTGAGGACAGCTCTGAGAGCTGATTGGAGGGAAGAGACACGCCTCCTCCACACAGCCCAGAGGAACAAAGCTGAGGCTGTCAATCTGCTGGAGGTCACTTCCCTGTCACCATTTTTCTCTTGGTGTCAGGAAAACTTGTCAGAAGCGATTCATTCTGATAGCAGAGGAACGAGGCAGCAGACAGAAATGACGCTTAGCACTCTTAACTGAAACAAGTACACACTATAGAGGGATATGCTTTGTTCATATTTAATTTCTGAGATTTACAACCCCTTTAAGTATAATGTAGGGGCTAATGCTCTATCTGTATTTTTTTCTACAAAATCAAAACATGTCTGGAATAAATTATACACTATTTTATATCTGCCTGTCTATCTGATAAAGCAGTATTAAAGTCAACTTTTAAACTTCTCCCTATATTAAAAGGCTATAACAAGACTTGTAGCTCCCTCCTATACCATGTAAAGCTGTGCCGTTTAGAAATCTGAGATGTCAACTTCAGCTGATGATGCCCCTCATACACGCGCAGTTGACTCTGAACATGGAATACTGCCTGTCATGTGACTGCAGAGAGCACTGTGCCGTGATGGTGACTCCGATGTGCATGTGCAGAAGTGATGTCATTAGGGCCCAAACATTCAAGCAGCCGGAGAGCAGGAACCCGGAAGATAGACTGGACAAAGATGGAAAAACCAGGAGTGGTGACAGTTCAGCCCTGGAGGGCTCCGATTTGCAGGTAAGTCTGGCATAATGTGCTAATTTGCAGGGCATATTAGCAAATGATGGCATCACTTGGGGCCAATTTATTAGAAAAAAAAGCAATTTAATACCGCTTTAACACATTGTATAACGTATTTAATAAGTAATGGTTAAAACTATGTTCTTTTGATTCACCAATACTACACACCAAATCCTAGAATACATGTGTTTATAAGATGCTGCAACAACATTCCTGCATATTAAAAGGAGTTACTGCAGTCTTAGACAATGATCCGGCTCTACGCTAATAGGACTTTGCCATGAAATGACAATTAAGCCCCATAGTGTAATAAAAATCAGGAAAACATCACATCTAATCAGTTCAGAGAGACCAATAAACTGATATAAACTCATTATAAAGAGATTCAACAATAAACCAGAGAGAAAACCAACTCAACTACTGTCTCACAACAAATGGGTTTGGAGGAATCCTTACTGACATCGAAATCTGATGGGCTGTAGAAAGGACCAAGCTTGTTAGATGAAACATCTCCGTGCTGGAATTTTACCATGATATGAAAGGTCGTGAAGGTTCTACATACAAGCTCCCCCCCAACCCTTAACCTCCACCCAAAACAAAATTATTAATTTGGGGAGGACATCTACTTTATTTAGCTTTCAAACCTCAATTATGTTCTGCCTTGCCCAAACCAGACATGCCCGTCCCTTGACAACCTCCTGGCTTGACATAAACAAGCTGAAAGACACAGAAGATGTCCTCAGACACGTGAATTCTCAACTTCATTTGTCTTCAGCCAGCTTGATGGCTGTGCATTTAAAAACCCATTCTGTCTTATAAACTAAAAATTAAATGTACTCAGCTGTGATGGTGGCCATCGCATCTGCTATTTATATGCTAATACCCTCCAGTGAAAGGCCTTGCAAATTATTCTGCCACGCCAATATCTCATGTGCATCTACTCAGCCAAAGCTCCTCCACCCCACCCCATCCCATCCCAGAGAGGGGAGGCCTCCACCTGAGCATCACAAAATTCATGGATGCTGGAGGAACTTAACCACATCACCACCGAAGCACAGAGGTCCACGAGGTCTTATTCAGGATGAAAACCTGGTGTATTACTCAAAAATTTGCCGATACATTTATACAGGGCATTTGGATTTTCTGACATCCACATATACAAAATGTTCCCATCGATTAAACCTCTCTTTCGGTGCTATTAGCTTAGTCTAAATCACTAACAAATTATGGTCTTTATGTGACTTTTCGTTTCCGCTTTTTTTTTTTTTTTTTTTTTTTTAAAACACCCCTTCATCTGGAAAAAAAAAACCTCCATAATACCACAAGCTCTTTTGTGTTATAAAAATCATAAAAACAGAAGTTTTCTTTGTTATTTATTACATTTTTAAAAATACAACCCCTCACTTAATTTTGTGCTCCTATTCCCCCCATGAACCTAATTGACAGAACACTTCACAATTAGTGTAGAAAGACACTAATTGGTAATTTCTAACATTTTTCAAAATTGTGGATATAACACATAACATACCATTTTAAAACATGCTACTGTAACTACTCAACATAATAGAATAGACAAAAATAAGTAAAAAAAAAAAAAAAAAAAAAAAAAAAGTTTTAATTCCGATTTTAAATTTCATAATAAAAAAAAAAAATCTAAATTTTAAATTACTTTAGAATTTGTATAAAATGTTTGGTTGAATTTTCTAGAGTTATAAAAAATACACCAAAGAAAAATCAATTTTACATTTTGTCAAGAACATTAAATAATCTTACCACATGCTGCCAGATTTTTTTTTCCAAATTTGCATTTTTATGACAAAATTTCCTTTCTTTATTGAATAAAAACAGTCAACTCTTGCTGAATCATCATTTAGATTTTATATTCTTTAGGAATATTTAGCATCAGTACTAATAATCAGTGCAGATTACACATTGTCAAATATTTGCAATGTTTTATGCAGTCTGCACATTTTTGCTGTTTTGTGATATATTATTCTTTGTATATTTTATAATGACAGCCTATTTTAACTCAAAAGATTATACGGGAAAGCTTTAAAATTATAAACAATATTCCTTTAAAATCATAAAAATTAAAACATATAAAAAGTGAGAAAAAAAAATCCTGATTTTTTTTTTTCCTTCATGCAACTAAAACAAAAAACAAAGTCAAATGGCAGGTACACGGAGTACCACAAAGAATGGGAATACGCTGCTGGACCTCTGATGGTCTTGAAAATGTCCTGCAAGGCTTCTGGATTTAATACATACATTTGTCTACAGCCACAAGATACACAGAAAAAAAATTGTAGAAGAATCATGAGAAGAAATGGAAAGCAAGAAGAAAGTGTTTACTGAAGAGCTTAACTGCAAACATTCATTTTCATTACCCCCTGTATATTCCTGAATGCAATGGCATACAGTTTTGTTATCATTTGAATTGTCTTTATTTACAGGGCAATGAATTTCATGGCCAATTTCACTGAATTTGATATGGAGCCCAAATGCATTAGAGCTACAAGAGGAGAAAAAAAAAAAAAAAAAAGATCCTATCAGCTAGAGAGATGCTAATTCCTCTCCAGGGAGAAGGGCTTTGTTTTGACTCTTAAATGATTTCTGATTGCTCTATCACATATTAGATTATGGGCCAGGAGTCATTAGAAAACAAGAATCTAAGAGAGCAAACCAACTGGGCAGGAGAAAAAAAAAAAAGAAGAGCTATGGGTTATATTTACATAACATATTGCTGTGCACTAAGTGGATCTAAACTATTTTTGTAAAAATGTACACCAATATTAGAATCTATATATCATACATATATATATATACATATATATATATATATATATATATATATATATATATATATATATATATATAACAAAGCTATGTAATGTAGGCAATTTAGATTGAAATATTTTTACAAAAATAGTTTAAATTTAAAAAAGAAAAAACAAACAAAAAAAACAAACATACAAAAAAAAAAAAAAAAAAAAAAAAAAAAAAACATTTACATATACACACATAAACATGTCCATAGAAAGGTGAATTAAATAATAAATAAACTTTAGAGTGCAAAGGCTTTATCTTTTTTTCTGTTGTGCCAGACAACTTTCTATTTCATAGCTCAAATGTTCTTGTCCCACAATGCAATGAGAGCTACAATGTTCTCACTTATGTAATGAAAGCTACCTTTTCAAACCAATGTGAACTGTTTTTTTCTGCATTTAACCCTAAGAACTTCAAGAGCAAGAATGCAAAAAAAAAAAAAAAAAATGAAATAGATCAAATTTTCACAGATAAAATTCTAACTATAATATAAAAGGATTGTTTCATCAAATGATCAAATTGAAACATGGTCTTTTTCAAAGTAACTCCATAGATATCAGTTGTCCAATCAGCCAATTTTGGAGATGGACCGGCTGGTGATTGACAGAAGGTGGGACGCAGGGTGGAGTGATAAGTAAGGAAAGAATGCCTAGCTCAATTTTTATTTTAATTATTCCCCCTCTGCTCAGTAAATGCTGGCCTTCTCTTTTCTCCTCACTCCTCCTTCCTCCATTCTTCCCCCCCATAACACATTTTTATTACCAGTTGATCCAGCCAGTTAATTAATTTTTTCCCACTTCCTTTAAATGAATTTACATATGGATAATTTTGTGCTCATGGGTGCTGTCCACCTTAAATGGCACCTCAAATGCAGCGTGATTTTGCCATGATTTTCAAGAGCCAAAACACGATAGAATTGCAGCAAAACGGGAAAGTGAAATTGCTTCTGGCTCAGTGCCAAAATTTGGTCCCTGAGCCTCTTTGGAGCAACAATCAGGTGACAATCCAAGTGAATGGGCTGCCCTATGTGCAACATGTGTTTCCACGTGAGAATCATGAGCGCACACAACAGGTAAGTTAAGATATGTTTGTTATTTTTTTCTTAATAAAAATAAGCCTTTAGAATCCACTTTAAGGAACGCTTATAGGTCTTGTCCCTCCCTCAGCCTGTGACTGGACAGTGAAAGAGAAGCAGCACACTGAGGAGCGCATCTATTCTCTGATCAGCATTGTCACCTTTTTAAGCACTGCAGCACAGCTGGTTGGCTCCTTATGCTGCTTCCTCTACTGTACAAAAGGATTTCACAACGTGGATATCAAGTCAAATTCACGTAATGTAACTACTTTCATTAATTTTTTTCCACGCGGCTCCTGTGTCGCACGGGGCCGCAACTCCTGTTTTTGGGGTTGGTGGCCTTTAGGACCGGGATCTGGGGCAGCGCGGATGTTCAACCAAAGAGAGACTTGGCCTGCATTCTCCTCGGCTGCTTCTCTCCCTGGATCTGTTTCTCGTGCATCTGTGTGACGCATGATGTCATTGCACCAATGCCGTCGAGGTGACACTGCACGCCTCACGGCCAGGGTGGGGGTGCTGCGGCCAGCCTGAATGGTGATAGGCCTGTCCCGACTCACTCTAGTTTTTTAGATGTTGACTGGAGTATTTTCAAGCCTTTCTGGGAGTATAAAGACACCATTTTAAGAGTCCTTATATCGCTATGCAGCCATGGTGATACCTTGCTTCAGTGGACCTGGTATGTTATATACAGTGAAGGAAATAAGTATTTGATCCCCTGCTGATTTTGAATGTTTGCCCACTCACAAAGAAATGATCAGTCTAAAAATCAAATGGTAGGTGTATTGTAGCACAGAGACAGAATAGCAACAAAAAATTCAAAAGAAATGCATGTAAAAAAATGTATGCACTGATTTGCATGTTCATGATGGAAATAAGTATTTGATCCCCTTCACAAAACATGACTTAGTACTTGGTGGCAAATCCCTTGTTGGCAATCACAGAGGTCAGACGTTTCCTGTAGTTGGCCACCAGGTTTGCACACATCTCAGGAGGGATTTTGGCCCACTCCTCTTGGCAGATCCTCTCCAAGTCATTAAGGTTTGGTGGCTGACGTTTGGCAACTTGAACTTTCAGCTCCCTCCACAGATTTTCAATCGGATTAAGGTCTGGAGACTGGCTAGGCCACTCCAGTACCTTAATGTGCTTCTTCTTGAGCCACTCCTTTGTTGCCTTGGCTGTGTATTTTGGGTCATTGTCATGCTGGAACACCCATCCACGACCCATTTTCAATGCCCTGGCTGAGGGAAGAAGGTTCTCACCCAATATTTGATAGTACATTGCCCCGTCCATCGTCCCTTTGATACAGTGCAGTTGTCCTGTCCCCTTAACAGAAAAACACCCCCAAAGCAGAATGTTTCCACCACCATGTTTGACAGTTGAGATGGTGTTCTTGGGGTCATAGGCAGCATTCCTCCTCCTCCAAACACGGCGAGTTGAGTTGATGTCAGAGAGCTCGATTTTGGTCTCATCTGATCACAACACTTTCAACCAGTCCTCCTCTGCATCATTCAGATGTTCAGTTGCAAACTTCAGACGGGCCTGGACATATGCTTTCTCGAGTAGAGGGACCTTACAGGCACTGCAGGATTTCAATCCTTGTCGGTGTAGCGTGTTACCAATTGTTTTCTTGGTGACTGTGGTCCCAGCTGCCTGGAGATCATTGACAAGATCCTCAGGTGTAGTTCTGGGATGATTCCTCACTGTTCTCATGATCATTGACACTCCACGAGGTGAGATCTTGCTTGGTGCACCAGACCTAGGGAGACTGACAGTTGTTTTGTGTTTCTTCCATTTGTGAATGATTGCACCAACTGTTGTCACCTTCTCACCAAGCTGCTTGGCGATAGTTTGGTAGCCCAGTCCAGCCTTGTGTAGGTCTACAATCTTGTCCCTGACATCCTTGGACAGCTCTTTGGTCTTTGCCATGGTGGAGAGTTTGGAATCTGATTGTTTGATTGCTCCTGTGGACAGGTGTCTTTTATACAAGTAACAAAATGAGATTAGCAGCACTCACTTTAAGAAACTGCTTCTAATCTCAGCATGTTACCTGTATGAAAGACACCTGGTAGCCAGAAATCCTGCTGAATGATAGGGGATCAAATACGCATTTCCCTCATGAACATGCAAATCAGTGCATCATTTGTTAGACATGCATCTCTTTTGAATTTTTTGTTGCTATTCTGTCTCTCAGTGTTACAATACACCTACCATTCAATTTATAGACTGATCATTTCTTTGTGAGTGGGCAAATATTCAAAATCAGCAGGGGATAAAGTGTGTGTGTGTGTGATCAGCTTCTAAGTTCAGCTTGTTCAATTAAACTTTGCCAATAAAACCTGGAAGCCGATTCGTTTCTATACAGAAGTGCATGAGATTCTGAGTGAACCAGCTTTAGTAAATAAACCCCAGTATGTCTTTTAAAGAGGAACTACACTGCATCTGAGCACCACAAACCTAAGACCCCGTTTAATTCATTTTTAATATTCAAAATGAACTCACCAATCCATATTTGTCTCCATGCTTTATTTTGTTGAGAAATCACTGTGAAACACTCCCTCCCCTCCTTTTCATTTCTAGCTGCTGCCATCTTGAGTAAGGGCAGATGATTCATGTAGCATTTACTTCCTGGGATCCATCTGCCCTTAGCTTAGGCATGCAGGCAGGAGGGTGTGCTTAGCTGAGAAAACACCTCCTCCTCTCTTCCAGATGAAAAAAAAAAAATAAGAACCTATAAGAACTCCTGGGTTGTAGGACAAAAAAGTTTGGCCCAGGATAAAAACCAAGAAGCAAATGAAGAAATGTAAAAAGCATAAGGATTCAAAATAGTTCATGTTGATTGAGAGAGTTTAGTTCTGTTTAAAAATGCAAAGTCTTGGACTGACCAGTTTGTAGAGTCACTTTATAGAATGACTTGGAATTGCTCATTATCAGTGTATGAGGCAATCTCCATAAAAGCAGAACGTCACTCTCTTAATCAACATTTCAAATCCTTAGGCTGCTAGCATTAGATAGGAAAGTATTACCCTTTATTTGCATTCCTTCATTTGTTTCCTGGTTTCCAGGCCTAGGTAAATTATGTCATACATCCCAGGACATCTTCAGGAGGGAAAGAAGCCAATGCCTGAGCTAAGGACAGATGGATTCCAGAAAGTAACTGCTACATTAGTCATCTGCCCTTACTCGAGATGGCCACTGCCAGAAATGCCAGTAGGTGTTTTTGAAGCAAAATAAAAGTATGGAGACAAGGATGGGTGGAGGAGTTTGTTTACATTAAAAATTACTTGTATAGCATTTTTGGTATGTGGTACACCAATGCAGCGCAGTTCCACTTTAAGTTCAGCATTACTGTGGGATGCAGATCTCCTAAGCCTCAGTTAAAAGGGGGAACATGTAAAGATATGCAGGTCAACCAGAAATGCAACCTCCTTCCTGTGTTTCAATGTTAGCAGGATCAGCATTCGGACTATTTGTCAGATCAGCAAACTGGCATGGGTATAGCAGGCTAGCTAGTGGGGCAGTCAAGTGCAGAAAATAAAAGGCCAAAGTGTTTGTAAACTTATGACATGAAATAAGGGCAAAGCATATCCTTCTATAGTATATAGCTACATAGTTAGTCTGGCTGAAAAAAAGACAAGTCCATCCGGTTCAACCATAAAAAAAAAAAAAAAGAAGAAGCTATAATCCTATACCCACAGTTGATCCAGAGGAAGGAAAAAAACCCAGCAAAGCACGATCCAATTTGCTCCTGCAGGGAAAAAATTCCTTCCTGATCCCCTGAGAGGCAATCGGATATTCCCTGGATCAACTTTACCTATAAATGTTAGTATCCAGTTATATTCTGTGTATCTAAGAAAGAATCTAGGATTTTTTAAAGCAATCCACTGAGCTGGCCAGCTCTGATCACTTTGGTTGCCATTCTCTGTACTTTCTCCAGTTCCCCAATGTTCTTTTTGTGAATTGGTACCCAAAACTGAACTTTATATTCCAGATGAGGTATTACTAATGATTTGTACCGGGGTAATATGATATCTCTCTCTCTGGAGTCTATACCTCTATTAATACAAGAGAGGATTTTGCTCGCTTTAGAAACCGCAGCTTGGCATTGCATGCCATTATTAAGCTTGTGGGCTACCAGAACCCCCAGATCCTTCTCCACCATTGACCCCCCCAGTTGTACCCCCCTAGTATGTATGATGTATGCATATTCTTAGCCCCCAAGTGTAGAACCTTACATTTATCAACATTAAACCTCATTTGCCACATAGTTGCCCAATTACACAGTGCATTGAGGTCGGCTTGTAAATTGGAGACATCCTGTAAGGACGTTATTCCACTGCACAGCTTGGTGTCATCTGCAAAGACTGAAATGGGATTTATAATCCCAGACCCGATATTGTTTATAAATATATTAAAAAGTAAGGGTCCCAACACTGAACCTTGGGGTACACCACTGACAACCCTAGACCATTCAGAGTTTGAATCATTAACCACTACTCTCTGAATACCATCTTTTAGCCAGTTTTCTATCCATTTACATACAGATTTTTTCAGCCTGTAGACTTTACCTTACACATTAGCCGTGTGTGGGGAACTGTGTCATACACTTTCGCAAAATCCAAGTATACCACGTCCACGTCCACCCCTCTGTCCAAGTATACCACGTCCACCCCTCTGTCCAAGTATACCACGTCCACCGCCACCCCTCTGTCCAAGTATACCACGTCCACCCCTCTGTCCAAGTATACCACGTCCACCCCTCTGTCCAAGTATACCACGTCCACCGCCACCCCTCTGTCCAAGTATACCACGTCCACCGCCACCCCTCTGTCCAAGTATACCACGTCCACCGCCACCCCTCTGTCCAAGTATACCACGTCCACCACCTTCCCTCTGTCCAAGTATACCACGGCCACTGCCACCCCTCTGTCCAAGGTTTTGCTCACCCCCTCAAACAGAAATCAGATTTGTTTGACAACTTCTGTCTTTCATGAATCCATGCTGTCTATTGCTTAAAATATTTTTTCCAGCAAGAACTCATCTATGTGGTCTTTTATTAAACTCTCCAGTATCTTCCCACCTGTAGGAGTTAAACTAACAGGTCTATAATTACTTGGTAATGATCTAGACCCCTTTTTAAATATAGGCAGTATGTACTTGTCTCAATCCAGAGCACCGTGTCATTTCTGTCTGCTGCCTCCTTCCTCTGCTATCAGCATAAGTCACTTTTGACAAGTCTTCCTGACACCAAGAGAACAATGGTGACAGGGGAGGGACCTCCAGCAGATTGATAGCCTCAGCTCTGTTCCTGTGAGCTGTGTGGAGGGGGGGGGGGTCCCTTCGCTCTGATCAGCTCTCATCCTCTGCATTTTAAGGTGAGCCCACAGGGAAACTGTCAGATTGGCTGTCACCTATTAGACTGTCACAGTAGGGGAAAGAAAAAAACGGAAGTATAAAGTGCGGAACCTTGGGATGCACATACGTCCTGCAGCCTTCCAAACCTGCATTCTCTGCCAGTATTGACATGCAAGGCTGAAGCTTTGGAGTTTGGTGCCCCCTCCCCCAACACACATTCCAGTATTTTTGATGCATTACCTGCATTTCACTCTACAATTCATTGAAGTGTGGTGGTAAGTGCCAACATTTTCATACATGATTTTTTTTTTAAATCTGGGTATCTGGTGTGAACAAGCCTTAAATTACTAAAATGACCAGAGTGGCAGGACAGGACACAACACACTATTCCAGCCCAACATTCAAAGAATAGCATAGGAAAAGGAAGGTTGTAAAATAGAGGACAATTCTATGTGCACATTGCTCCCTCTAGTGGTCAGTGAACAAACTGACGTTACCATTTCTGCTTAGTTTTCCTTTATAAAAACTGCATTGTATCTGTTCGAAAATACCCCAACGCCAGTTATTAAATACGTTCCAATGGGGAAAAAAAATAAAAAACACACACACACACACACACACACACACACACACACACACACACTTCCAGAACATGGATAAGAGGTAAACATGACAATTCAGTCTGATTGCACAAACTCTTTACAATTGCCTTTAGATTTTGCAACACCTACAGTGTGTAGTGTGGCGCTTTAAGAAAAACATCTATTTATATCCGATAAGGTGGGCCCTCATTTACATACATGCGGTCAAAAGAAGATTGTACAATCAGATTTTAATGTGTGTGGCCTCTTTATGACATATTTTACAATGTACACCGTAACTCTTAGCCACAAGTGAAATTCAAGGTTTAGTTTGCCTTTGCACCTATTGTATGGTCATTTAACCACCATGTTTAATGGTTCTAAAAGGAAGGTGTTTTTTTTTTTTTTACCTTAATGCATTCTAAGCATGAAGGTAAAAAACCTTCTGGGTGGGTGCAGCTTCCCCCTCAGCCCCTCCCCCCCTTATATTTATCTGAACCCAATCTCAATCCGGCAATCTGCATGAGAGCCACGTCTCTTCCGGGTCCTTTTCTCCTCACTGGCTTACATAGCAGTGTGAGTCACTGGCTCCTGCTGTTGTCAATTATAGCCAGTAAGCCAATGATGAGAGAACGGGGGTGGGGCCGAGTATCCATTCACAGGAGCGTGGCTTGGGACCCTAAAAAAAAAAAAAAAAAAAAAAAAGGATTGGGGCTGCTTTGTGTGTGCAAAACCATTGAACAGAGCAGGTAAGTATAACTTTTTTTTTTTTTTTTTTAAAACTACAATCTTTAGAATCACTTTAGGGTGCAACATGAGGCACAGTATCATTTCCCTAACTCCCATCCCCTCTATTTACCTGAATCATGGGATGTTTCTCCTGACAGACATCCTCTATTCTTTGAATTGAGTGCATGAATTGTGAACTATTTACAAAGGATAGGTGAATGAACATACTACAGATTCCATCTGTTGGCACAGCAGAGGAACTCAGCAGAGTGTCTGGCACAAGGGCAGCAATGTCACCACACTAGTTTATTCATTACTTCCTCCTGATACATAGCAGAAGGTCCGTACCTCCGTATAGACCTTGGGCTGAGGGTGAGCAATGGAGGAACCTATGTGGTGCACTGATCACAGTTACAATGCTCTGTAGGCCTAAGTGCAAAAATGTACCAAATGCACATTTTTCTAGTTTATCATTGTAGGTCCATTTATTAAATGTCCCCAAAAAGCAGATTATGCCTTTAATCAGTGAACCATTAATGCTGTCTGGGGTGTACTGAAACTGTGCCAACATCAGATGGTCCATTTAGTCTACCATCAATGAGTTTTAAAAATCCAGCAGCCGAATTCACCTGGTTTCTGAAAGGGTTGTAGGTAATAGTGCATGTTTTTGTCACATAACTCCATAAAAAGATATAAATTGTTTCAAATGTGCCCAAACAAAGGAGCAGCCAGAGAGAAAAAGACTAGTTACTGGTATTGTGGTCTCCCTGCAGCTGATCTTTCCTCAGTAGTGACTTAGGCCTTGTTCTGCATTGTGTCTCTGTGTGGAAGAGGCCATCTTGGTAGAGGCAGCGCTTTTCTTCCTCATTTCACAGCCTCCAGCAAGGAGATCAGTGAGCAGCACATTAATGGCATCCACAAATCTCCTGGGAAAAGCATTCAGAGGCAGCAGTGCCTGAAATCTCATACATCAGTTATACAGTTAAGAGTCTGTAGGCACCGGAGTGTCTAGGCACCTTCACATGCCAAGAGCATTGCTATATTCCAGAAGGAATTCAAGGCAAAAAGATTTTTTTTTTTTTAGGCTACTGCTTAGTCACAATTACCATCTCTAAACGTTCTCTACAACACAACAAATCATCGCTTTTTGTGTTCAGGTCCACTTTGAGTGCAACCACAGCAAACTGACATAGGGATAGCAGTTTAAAGGGAAACTATACTCTGCTCTGGCAACATGGCGCCCAGGAGCTCCCTACTTGCCACTGACATCTTCAGCCAGTCTTCCAGTTTTTGATTGACCAGGTCAAGATGATGCTACTCCCATGCATGTTCATTTATCTCGGTAAGTGAATACCATATGGAACACGCATAAAAAAGGTACAAAATATGAATATCTTTGTGACAATATATGTAAAACAATATTGATATTAATGATTCAGTCCCAATAAGTGAAAACAAGTGCTACAATTCTTGATTGTAAATTCCGTGTACAATAATAGGTGCTCCACTGTGCTCAGACTGGTGCCCCACATGGACTGACACTCACCGTCATCTCATGATCACCTATCTCTAGGATGGTCGTTTGCGCTTTTGGGGCTATCCCAGTACGCAGTGTTGCTAATGGTAACCAGTTGTTCCTCCAAAAGTGCTGTATCAATACCAACTCTCTCCTGTCCTCCACAGGTAAAATAAGCATGTATAAAAAAACAAAAACAAAAATAGACATCCCATAGTGTAAAACCGCTTTTACTTTAATAATGGGGACATAACTAAGTATTGAACTCACAAAAGAAGTGTCTATAACCTGGCATCTGGTGTATTCAGCCTTGTTGCTTGTGAGATGAATAAATGGTAGCTGCTATGGTGGTTAATCCTCCAGGATTAACCAAAGGGCGGAAGTGACGTCGGCGGAAGTTGCGTCATCAAACCTCGACGTGTTTCAATCAAGAATAGTCTTCAGGAAGTGCCAAAAACTGTACACTGACCTGTAAGTCCTTAGTCTCCTGAGTAAATGCAAACTTTTCTTTAGGCTCCATTCACACTTGTTTGACTTCTCATGCGACTTTGGGGTCCAAAGTCACATGATAAGTCACACCCCATGTTTCCCAATGAGAACCATTCATATCTTTGCGACTTCAAGTCGCAGTGACTTGAAAGTAGTTGCTGCACTACTTTGGCCTAACTTTCATGCAACTTGAGGGCTATAGACGTCAATGTAAAAATTCTCCAAAGTCGCACCTGAATGATATACATGTAACATGTGTGCGACTTTGTAGAGCACAAACAATCATCCTTAGTTCAAACCAAAGTCGAACTCATCTAAAGCCGAATCACGTTGCGCTGTAACGTCACAATGAAATTTGCACGATTCTGAAGTCGCACGAGTGTGAATGGAGCCTTAGAGTGCTCATTATCAATAGGCACAATAGCAAACGGGCATAGTGGTAGTGATTATTGTGATATAGAAATACACTTGAGAAGACAGAACAGTGCATCAGAAGGAATTAATGAGCAACGCACAGGTTTGCTTTAATCCTCCCTTCCCCAGCAGCATATACTCATCTTTTCTTTATTCCCCTGCAGCTCAGTTCAGCCCCAGAAGCTAAGGGAAATACTTGGTACTTCCAAGTATGGCGGAATACGTGACATGAGCCATTTAAAGGCTGTCACATAGGATGTATACAGCCCCAAGCAAGCTATAACTGTAATAGCTCATAGTTCACACAAGACTTTACTTTTGCGCTTGAAGACTGAATGGAGAAGTGAAAGGAATGTAAGTATGTGTGTCTGGGGAGGTCCAAATTAAAAGAATAGACCACCTTTCTAACCACATATCAAATCCTGTAGATTTCAATGGAGCACAAGTGCGGTGACATCAAAGCGTTTGTCATCCATTGTTTACCTCACCCAGCCCCATAACCGAAGGTACTTACCTAGAGCTGGAGGAACGATCTTCAGAAGCCTGTATATTGCACTGATGACGGTTACAACTCTCTGAAGGCTCCAATTAAAAAAAACCCCATAAAAATGCACATTTTTAAATTATATTAATTTGGATGCATTTATAAATAGTTTGCAAAAGGTGCAATATGCCTTTAAAGTGAACCTGTTGCTCTTCAAGGGCATCTTGGCAGAATTACATGGTTAGAGGTGTCTGGACAACAGGGAGTTCTATAATCATAGAGCAGATCTATCAGGCTAAAATCCCCAGTTCAAAAGGAATCGCACATCTTCTGATCAAATCACTCACCATTTTCCCTTCTCTAGCCGGGCACTCAATATTCATCTCTTTGTTCTTCTTCATTGCGGCCTCCAATTTATTTTTCAGGTCAATGGCACATCTAAGACTGTCATCTGTAACTCCCGCCTTTGTAAATACCTAAACGTAACAAAATGACTTTAAAATTTAAATGAAAAAATCTTTTCAGAACGTTCTTTATTATTCAGCCAGAAAGAGGAAAATCTCCCACCTGCCTTGATGGACGCACTAATGCATTTCTAGTGTATGTTACCCCAAAATTTCATATCACATGCATAGGTCTGTTTAATCATGTTTTGGGTAAATGTAGCCAGCTCTGTATTGAGATCTTTCTTTCCTCTGAAATAACTGGTGATCCTGCCAAGTCCTTCCTTTTTCTTGTTTCATTCTTACCACTCAAAGAATGGAAGCAGATCCATGCTGGTCAGTTTGTGTATCTTTTCTCCCTTCTCAGAGATAAAAGGACGCCATTGCAATGTATGGCATACCTGTATCTCCAGTAGCCATTTTGTCCACCAGGCCCTCAACCCAGCCATGCTATCTTGATTGACAGCAACTCCCATCAAAAGCCTCTCTGTCCACACAGCAATTTCTGAATCGCAGCGCACACAGAGAGGGAATGTACTTCCACACTTTGTGTGAGGTCACACCTCCTGCTGTGGGGAAGAAGGATGCAAAGGAGAGGCTGTGCAGTCATTTGACCACCAAAGAAAACTAAAAATGTATAAAGCATTTATTTTTTAGATTATAAATAGTGATTAAGGTACACAAATTATATTTCCCTATTTTGCAATATGTTTTGCTTTATTCAGTTCAGTTATACTTTCATTCTCACTCCTTCAAAACCAGTAACGTTTGAAATGAAGTCTAACACAGTTAGCAGCCTCAACCATTTGGCGGAGCACAACCAGAATCCTGGAGAGATTAAAAAGTCGCTAAGCCTTTTCTGCCTTCTGCTAACTGCACTTTTATTTTCTCTATCAGCTCATCCACCACATTTATTACCTGTCCCTCCAAGTCAATCCGCGCTGGTCTCTCCTCACCTCCCTCTTCTCTTACTGCCCCCTTCCCCGTCATATCTTCAGTCAGGCTCGAGGTACAAGCTCTCCAGCTGGAGCTGGTTCAGATGCCAGAGATACAACAAGGCAGCAAGTTCATCAAGTGGGACGAGGTGAGAGTGGAGCAGGGGGGGAATGTGAGAACATTCTACAGTTCAGGACACAGGGCTGACTTCTACACATTAAGCGGGACTGAGACTTCAACTGACTCCCCTTGTACTGGGGATATCCTATGTGTGGGGAAGTAACAGGAACCAGCATGGGGGAGGGGTGAGTCCTAGACATGCTGGGACTTGTAGTGCGCAGGCAGATGGGGAACCTCTGTGTGACTTGAAAAAAACCCCAACACTAGTGTAGCACCAGGGATCGAAAGGGAGACCCCACCCATGCTCCTGGGGACCTGTGTGGCCTCCCTGTCACACCTGGATAAGAGGGGTGGCATATAGAAGATTTGATCCCCTGTATTCTCTTTCTGAATGCCTGCTTCTCCTCTTCTCCCTCCCTCCAGCATTCAGTGGCAGCAGGAACAAAATGGAGTGGATTGGTTCCTCTATATGCAGGCCACTCCTATTTCTGCTGCCTCATAAACCGAAGCAAAGTAAGTTGTGTTTACTCAGGAAGACAGCAAGACAGTTCAGAGCTCTTCCTGTTCATTCATTCTGTGCAGCTGTGATGGAGGTTGAGGACACAGTCCTCAATCTCCTTTCTCGGTCTAAAAACAGAGACATCGGAGGTCTGTTTATACCCCTGGTATTTCATCAAGGCCCCCCCACACAGGGCTGCTAGAATACACACACACACACACATATATATATATATATATATATATATATATATATATATATATATATATATATATATATATATATACATACATACACACACACACACACACATACATATATATATACACATACATACATACATATATATACACATACATACATACATACATACATACATACATACACACACATATATATATTTATACATACACACACACAAAATATATACATATATACACACATACATATACATACTTTTTTTTTTTAAATACAATTGTAAAAAATAAATAAATATTATATAATTTACACACATACATGGCATAATAGGAAAAAAAATATATTAAAAAAACCCCCAACAAAATAAAAGTTTACCGACTCTGTCCAATGCCCTATTGTCTGACACCCTTGTCTGTCCTACTGGCACTGTCAACTACTTAGGTAGGCTATGCTTTTATTTTTATAGGGACATGTTATATTTTTCTAAAGTTTCCCTACCATTTAGGAAGGCCTTGCTAGTTAATCTTAAAAAAAAGGAAAAAAAAAAAAAAAAAAGGGGGGGGGGGCATAAACACTCTCCACCGGCAGGTACCTCTCCACCTCTCTCAGGTTGCCTACTCCTGCTCCAGAGTATTCAAAAGAACTAGAGAGGTATGTCAAAATATGGACAGTTTCTACAACATCTTTTTAATTTTCATCTCAATATGTTAATAAAGATCTGAAATAACTCTTTAGCCACTTGTCGTGTAGTGGAAGCGGTGGGTGGTAGTGAGGGGATCCCAGGTCAACTTTTGCATCTAGGCTCACAAGCTTCAAGCATACATACGCCTCTGATTAGAATGTTATTTGTTACATGAAAAGCTGTCTTTGAGGGTAAATGAAAAACGTGCATTTAACCCCTCTGTGCAATAATATGATATATATCAGAGGAGGGGGTTAGATGCACTGGGCTATAGCTGGCTTGGAAAACCTATTTAAAAAAAAAAAAAAAACATTCAAACCACAGAGATGTAGTGACTGTATACAACTGCAATACCCAGAGCACCATTACCTGAATCCAGGACTGTACTAAAGGCCAATATTTGTTCTTGGCCAGTTTGTGAGCATCCGTCAAGCTGTTTATGATATCTGTATTGTCCTCATTTTTATTTACTCTAAGATCTGCAAGACAAAAGTTAGAGGTCATATATTAAAATTACAAACAGCCAACTCCCCTGTCTATTCAGCACCATGAAAACAAGTTGCAGCAAGGGAGACTACAGTGTATTCAGCATGTACACATTTTAAAGAGATCATTCATTTTAACAACATTTTTCCCATAAGTTTATATGTGCATTTAAGGCTCTCACACATACGTTGAAAATAGGCAGTTAGGTCACATTTAAGCGCTTCCTGAATGCCTATCAATGCCGTTCAAAACTGTTAAAATAGGGAGTGGATGTATTCACATTGCAGCGCTGCGGTAAAGCAAAAATACAGCTGAGTTTGGCAGGAGTTGACACTTTGCAACTGCCTCCATTCACTTCTATTGAAAACGCACCACAACCGAACCTTAATCCCTTCACGCTGGCGCCTCCTGGCCCTTTAAGGGGTTTACCCTCATGTAACCACAGTGATTGGCTGTCACGGCAGTCACATGATCAGAAAGGTCCCGATCGCAAGGAGAGATCGGGACCTTTCCGTGGGACGGTGACATGTGCTGGGAGCTCGCAGGGCGCGTGCTCTCAGCACATTTGTTTACAAATGGTACGCAAATATGCGCCCGCTCGCCGTCAAGGCCCAGCCGCCGAGAAGCTGCATATTTTCGCACGCTCAGAGTGAAGAGGTTAAACACGCTGTAAATGCGCCTATGTAGTTGACAGTGCATTTACGGTGTGGTTGCAAAGTGGTAAAAGCGATCATTTCCTCTGCCTTGTTAAAAAAACGCAACATGAAGACCTGTACAACACATCCAAAATGCTTATTTATGTTATGGGTGCATTAATGGGGGGGGGGGGGGGGCACAGTGGCTTATTGGTTAGTACTTCTGCCTTGCAGTAATTGGGTCATGGGTTCAATTCCCAACCATGACACCTCCTGCATGGAGTTTGTATGTTCTCCCTGTGTTCACGTGGGTTTCCACCAGGTACTCCGGTTTCCTCCCACACTCCAAAACATGCTGGTAGGTTAATTGGCTCCTGTCTAAATTGTCCTAGTTTCATCCCTGGCCATGTGGGATCTCCTGCATGGTAGGGGTTGGGGGAAAGACCTGGCAACCTACCCTGTAAAATGACTGCTAAGAGAATTCATGGAAAAAGTTGCTTACAAGTGACGGTCCATGCAATTGCCAAGGGTCGGATACGACTGGATAGATAGATAGATAGCATTAATGGGCTTTTAAGTTGCTTTAAATTGTAACACCCGTGTGAAAGTATCCCTAACATGTTTGAGGCATGTTCTTTACCTGTAAAACCATCCCTTATGAAGACATCCAAAGCCCCTGAGAGTGCTGCTCATTGCTGCCATCTTGGATGTGATGTCAGCAGCCTTCCCTCCTTCCCTATTATAAGTTCCTACTATGCTTCTCGCAGGACTCAGATTGGGGTGAAGTAGCATATACCCCCTCTGAGCACTTCAAATACCAACATCTACTGCATTGTATGGTTTTCTTGAACTTTTCTGCATGCAATACAATATTCATGGTAGCAAAATTAATTGAAAATTCCCTTGCAAAGTGCAGCTTCCTCTGCAAAGTTGCAAATAATACATTTTAGTAACACATTTATTTCAGTCTTACAGTACCCTAGTTGCTCATAGAGCAGATATAGCCAAACAGGAATAGTTACCTCTGGATATTTCAATGTCAAGATTATACTTGTGAGAGCCTAAACCATGGTCTCTAATAAAAGACTCTTCAACAGCTTCAAAGTAATCATCATCAGACTCCTCTGAATTGGAGACATTGGAAGTTTCCTCCACTCCAATTTCATGGCTGGGACCAGGTAACATGACTGCAGGTAAGTCCTTGCTACAACACGGCTGTTCGTCATCCACATCACATGATTGGGAAGGCAATGCATGGTTTAATTTGGGCTGAGAGGAGCCACTATTTCTTGCTGCACAGTGACTATTGTCTGTGTCCTCATCGAGCAGATTAAATTCGTCTGGATCGGGTAATAACAGTTTAAAGCAATTGGCCATCTCTGTGAGACAGGACTGGGTGTCTGCGAGCAATTCTGGTAAAGAGAAAAATGAGGTTTATAGTTACTCACATGAAGTTAAAGTGAAGTGTGAAACATACAGCCATATTATATGTGAAATCTAGTATAATGCAAGCTACAATAACGAAGACCTTTCCAGAATTCCAGCCCCTTTTTAAACAAAAATGGGGAACCTCATGCCATTTGTATTCTTATCTTGGCTGACTTAAATTGGAACTAAACCGAATCTGAGCACCACAAGCCGAAAAAACACTATTGAAATCAATTATAATATTCAAAGCAAACTCGCCCATCCAATCCATGCTTATATTCAGAAATCACACACACACACACACACACAACACACACACCATTTTTAGCTGCAGCCATCTTGAGTTTTGTGTAGCTTTTACTTTCTGGAATTTATCTGTCCGTAGCTCAGGCATGCAGGCAAAAAGGTGTTTAGCTGGGCAAGCCCCCCACCCCCATGAAGACTCCTGGAATATATGACATAATTTTTCCCTGTGTCAAAAACAAGGAAGCAATTGAAGAAATGAAAAAAAGCAAATAAATAAATAAAAATTATAAAAAAAAAGTAAAACAATAAAAGTGTTACTAAAGTCATGACCCTGCGTTCACTATATTTGGTGTTGCACAGTACACAGAACATGAAAAATGAAATGCAATTATTTTAGTAAATATAAAAACTGCTAAATACCCTCTCTCAGCAGCAGTAAATAGCAGTCTTGTGACTTCTATCAGTGTCTGGCGGAGCACTGGTTAATCTTGTAGGAAGATTTTTAAATTCTCCTCTGACTGTCCTATGAGGCTGCATGACCCCTGGCCCTCTGTCTGGACAGTGCTGATTGGCCCTGTGTCAATCACATGCACCCTCCCAAAAAAAAAAAAAAAAAACACTTTATAGCAATACACACCAAACAGAGCATGTGCAGACATGCCACTGCGGGACAGTAAAAGAGGGGGAGGATCAGACAAGACAGGATCAACCAGCATTTTTACACAATGTAGAGGATAACCCCTTAGGTTCCATAGTCAGTAGAAAAAGCATGTTTTCCTGCACATACACACTGATTTTACAGTTGTGGGTTTAGTAACACTTTAAATATAATATACTCTATGTATTTACGAATGCTAAACAACATAAGAATGAAAAATAGTTCATGTTGATTGAGTGCGTTTAGTTCTGCTAACTGTGAAAATCATGGCACTCAAACTGTTGGTATTTCCAAACACACAAGAAGCAAAGCCAAGATTTGCCTGCCCCCAACAAGTCTTTTCAAAAGGAACTAAACCAATCAATTTAGCTATTTTCCAAACCGTTACATCCAAGACATTCCATGACTGAGAACTGTCAAGTTGCTTGTGCTTTTAAATGAACCGTCAAGCCAACTAATGGCTGACATCATAACTGTTCACATGTGCAGCACTATGGCAATGCAGATCAAACAGAGGCTGGCAGCTTCTTTGACTGTAAAGGATGGGAGGGTTTAGTTCCACTTTAAATCCACTACATTGTGTTCAGGTAGCTGGTGTCATCTCTCAGATCAAAGTTTACTTGACCTTTCATCAAAAACCCTCACCCACCTCCTGCTGTACAGCAGACTACTCCCTGTGCCTTTACTTGCCATGTCTGATGCTGTAGCCCTTCAGTACTTTCCAGATATGGGGCATGTGTGCACACTCATCTGCTGTCCAAGTACCTACTAACTAGGACTTTGTACTGGGGAAGGGTCTCGCCAAGTGCAAGAACTGCCTTTCAGGAACATTTTTTCTGCAGAGGCATGGTGGCAATCAAAATGGTGGACTGAAGTGGAGGCTTGCAGTCAAGGTACCAGTAGAGTACTATTGTTCAGTAGTGGAAAATGTGGGGGTTGTGATGATAGAACAAGTGTTCTGTCTGTACTTTCATTCTAGGAGGGTGCAGATTTCTTTTATTGAAGGGGACCGCTTTAACTGATAAGGTTCGCACACTTTGCTTTAGCATGTAAAGGGTTACCAGCGTTTGGTTTGGGATCAAGCCCAAGTAGCTGAAGAAAAAAAAAAGTACATATTCTTTCAAAAACACAAAAGCATTACTTGATGATTTTACGAAATTGTAACAAATAAGATTTATAAAACAATTACGCACATTGCTTATTTGCAATAAAGAGGCATTTCTGGCTTACAGTATATGGCATCAATCAGCTACTGTAGAGGTGGCAAAAAGAAGCCATGTCTGAGCACCATACAACTACACTTTCAATGCCTCCTTCAAGTTTAGAGAAATGTGCTTTCAAATGCAACCAAGGTCAGGTACCCAGAAAAACCATAACCTAACAAAAACCACAGCACTATTGCTTTAGTATATACCATATTTTTCGCTCCATAAGACGCACTTTTTTCCCCCCAAAAAAGGGGGGAAAATGTCAGTGCGTCTTATGGAGCGAATATGGAGCGGCCAGTCTGGTATTTCCACCGCCGCCGTGTCAGAATACCGGGCCGGCCGCTCAGCTCTGTAGCGGGACCTTACCTGTTCCTCTATCCAGCGGCACGCTGTCTTCCCGGCTTCTGTAGTGTGGGCGCTCGGCTTGACAGCCGGGTTCAAAGTGCGCATGTGCAAGAAGCGGTGCTCTTTGTGAATGGTAAGGCGGCACCTGGGACACATGACAGGTCCCAGAAGCCGCCGGACCAATCACAAAGCGCAGCGCTTCTCGCTCATGCGCACTGGGCATCCGGCTGTCAAGCCGAGCGCCCACACTACAGAAGCCGGGAAGACAGCGCGTGGCTGGATAGAGGAACAGGTAAGGTCAAAGAACAACTCCGCGGAAGTAAGAGCGGGTACCTGTCAAATTCAGGTACCCGCTCCCCCCCCTCCCTAAAGGTCAGAAGTCATCTCCTGTACCGTGTCCGCAGTCTCTGGTCATCTCCTGTACCGTGTCCGCAGTCTCTGGTCATCTCCTGTACCGTGTCCGCAGTCTCTGGTCATCTCCTGTACCGTGTCCGCAGTCTCTGGTCATCTCCTGTACCGTGTCCGCAGTCTCTGGTCATCTCCTGTACCGTGTCCGCAGTCTCTGGTCATCTCCTGTACCGTGTCCGCAGTCTCTGGTCATCTCCTGTACCGTGTCCGCAGTCTCTGGTCATCTCCTGTACCGTGTCCGCAGTCTCTGGTCATCTCCTGTACCGTGTCCGCAGTCTCTGGTCATCTCCTGTACCGTGTCCGCAGTCTCTGGTCATCTCCTGTACCGTGTCCGCAGTCTCTGGTCATCTCCTGTACCGTGTCCGCAGTCTCTGGTCATCTCCTGTACCGTGTCCGCAGTCTCTGGTCATCTCCTGTACCGTGTCCGCAGTCTCTGGTCATCTCCTGTACCGTGTCCGCAGTCTCTGGTCATCTCCTGTACTGTGTCCGCAGTCTCTGGTCATCCCCTGTACTGTGTCCGCAGTCTCTGGTCATCTCCTGTACTGTGTCTGCAGTCCATTAGTTCAGAATATTTTTTTTCCTGTTTTCAGCCTCTAAAACCTAGGTGCGTCTTATGGTCAGGTGCGTCTTATGGAGCGAAAAATACAGTAATTTAACACAGCCTCTCTCAGCTTTTTCAACACAAACACCTAAAATAACGTTCCAGCCTCAGGGAACCCCTGATAAAAATTACTAGATCAATAACTCATGATAAATTAGTGTGATGGTCAGTGGGAAGAAAGTTCCTTACACTTGTGATCTTTGGGAAGAATTACCCCATTACAGATAGCTAAAAAGATCAGTGGTGTCAGTGAGAACTTATCTGACTGGCAGAAATTGGTCAATGCTCAAGGAACACTGAGCAACCTGCAATAGAACCCTAGGGTTCCACAGAATTCTGGCTGAGAAACCCGGATTTAACATATACCCACTAGTGATTGTTGGGAGAAGACATGTTGTTCTGTATCAGACTGTTTAAAAAAAAAAAAAAAAAAAAAAGAAGAAGAAGGATCGATACTTCCAGCTTTTTAAAAAACAAACAATTTTTGCAGGTAGTGTCTTAAAGCAGAACTTTACCCATAACAACTTGATAAAAAAATAATGTTCTTTAGCAAGGAACATACATTGCACATGAATAATTATGATAGCAAAATTAGAGTGTGCCGTAAATTGCCTCCAGCATTGTTCCGGTTTCTTCCTGCTGGAGGCTGCCATTTTGCTGAAGCCCCGAATCCCAGAGCAGCAGTAAATCATAAAGCGAAGGTAAGATTCCTTTTATCAAGTAATTCCTAGACCACCATGTTACATAGTTAATCTAGCTGAAAAAAAAAAAAAAGACAAAAGTCCATCCAGTTCAACCATAGAAAAGAAAAAAAAAAAAAAAAAGTTATAATCCTATACCCACAGTTGATCCAGAGGAAGGCAAAAAAAAAAAATACAGCAAAGCATGAACCAATTTGCTCCTGCTGGGAAAAAAAAAAAATCCTTCCTGATCCCCTGAGAGGCAATCAGATATTCCCTGGATCAACTTTACCTATAAATGTTAGTATTCAGTTATATTCTGTGTATCTAAGAAAGAATCCAGGCATTTTTTAAAGCAATCCACTGAGCTGGCCAGAAAACTCTTGAGGGAGTCTATTCCACATTTTCACAGCTCTCACTGCGAAGAAACCTTTCCGTGCTTGGAGATAACATTTCTTTTCCTCCAGACAGAGTGCCCCCTTGTCCTCTGTGATGACCTCAGGGTGAATAACTCTACACCAAGTTCACTATATGAACCACTGATGTATTTATACATGGAGATCATATCCCCCCTTATGTATTATACATGGAGATCATATCCCCCCTTATGTATTATACATGGAGATCATATCCCCCCTTATGTATTATACATGGAGATCATATCCCCCCTTATGTATTATACATGGAGATCATATCCCCCCTTATGTATTATACATGGAGATCATATCCCCCCTTATGTATTATACATGGAGATCATATCCCCCCTTATGTATTATACATGGAGATCATATCCCCCCTTATGTATTATACATGGAGATCATATCCCCCCTTATGTATTATACATGGAGATCATATCCCCCCTTATGTATTATACATGTTGATCATATCCCCCCTTATGTATTATACATGGAGATCATACCCCCCCTTATGTATTATACATGGAGATCATACCCCCCCTTATGTATTATACATGGAGATCATACCCCCCCTTATGTATTATACATGTTGATCATATCCTCCCTTATGTATTATACATGGTGATCATATCCCCCCTTATGTATTATACATGGAGATCATATCCCCCCTTATGTATTATACATGGAGATCATATCCCCCTTTATGTATTATACATGTTGATCATATCCTCCCTTAATCTCCTCTTCTCAAGAGGGAATACATTCAGTTTCTCTAATCTTTCCTCATAGCTGATGTTTGCTTGGAAAAAACGTAATCATTCTTTAAAACCCCCACATATATACAAGTTAAGAAATTTTTCAGATAAACTGGTCCCGCACTCACAAGAGATTCTTACAATATTCATAAAACTGTATTCAGATCTACTTGCTAGCCCCACGTCTCCTATCTTATCCTCTGCACTTTCCTGGTTGGCAAATATTCCAATCCCTACACTAACTATCGCACAACACGATAAATTAAATGCCCCATTTACTGACAAAGAAATTCTTCACATAATTAAATCTCTTAAACGTGGCTCAGCACCTGGCCCAGATGGATTCTCAGCTTTTTATTACAAACTATTTTCTCCCGTCTTAATCCCAAAATTGGTAACTCTATATAATCATATTCGATGGGGGGCAGTTCCCGGAGGAAATGGTACTGTCAACATGTCTTTAATAACTAAACCTGGAAAAGATCACACTCTGCCTCAAAATGATAGACCGATTATGGTGATAAACAACGATCTTCAAATGGATATAAAATGGATATCCCTGAAGAAGCTCAAGCACATTGGGCAACACATGTTGGATTGCACCCCATAACGTATATCCTGTACGTGACGTCACCACGCATAGCGGCTGTCTGAGCTCGACCTCTATCTCACTCATGGGCAACAAGCGTTCCTAGCCTCTCACCGATTGTTACTATCCATACCACCGGCATTGTGTACAATGAACAGGAGCAAACAAGACGCCACCTGATGGAGCTGCTGCTATGCTGCTAAAGGACTGCCAACGCGGATGGTAAAGGAAAGTCACATAACATCTGAACTGGTCGATTTTTCTCAGCATCTCTGCTATAATATCTAGCTTGCGGACCATCCATCCTGGTATTATATGTGATTGTATCATCAAATGCATGATCTGATCATGATGCGTCCCACATGATCTATTGTCAGTAACTATACTTTGAGGATTGACATAAGTGACTGGATGAGATCTAATAATTGCCGCACTATCCTCTGAAGCCCCCCCCCACATTCATGCCATTACTTACCATCTCTTATGAATATGAATGTGGCCGAGTGATCAGCTGCTTGGTTGACTAGACAACGTTGTCTTTTTAATTAAGTGAAGTGTTGGTTAGTGGTTTTAGCTCACTTTTTGTACAATACGTATTATATTTATGTTTTCATTAAAGCCATTGTTGATTAAGCTGCATGGTCCCATTTGAAACTTTCTTTTAGGGGAATTCCTCGAACCCTATGCCTTATACGTATGGTTTATAAGTTTTGATTAGACCACACCTAACAATATTTTGTTGATCAATTTTGGGTGGAGTCAGCAACAATTTGGCGGTTGATACAAGAGCAGGCTATATTGCATTTATCAACCTTTATACTAAGCTATAGAGGCCCTTGGCATACTCTTTATATTGTTTGAAACAGCTTGCACAGGGTATGCATTGATATGCCCCAAGGGAACGAGGCCTTACTGTCTGGGATGAATCAGGCAATATCCTTTCACTTCCTGTCCCGATGACAAGGTATCACAGAGACAGGAAGTGATGAAAATTTAAAGAAAAAAGTTCTGCCAGGTTTTGATCGCTGTGTGTCTTCTTGTCCTTTTGCCTTCACTTCTTATCCTGGAATCACCGGGCAAAGAAGTGAGGGAATCTGACCAATGGGGACACAGAAAACATAAAAACAAACAAGAGAAGAATTTTAGGAGGGCCCTGCTCATTTCAGCTTGCTAAAAGGGAAGGGCAAGTGATAATTAAAAAAAAAAGAAAAAAAAGGTAGTAACTGTGTGGGAGGAAGGAGTTTGAGAAAATTCAGTTTTTTTATATTGGAGGCAGGAAAAATTTCAATGTATAGAGGAGTTTTCTGGGATAGCACATCACTGATGGAGTGTTCACCGTTTTATACACTACCCAACCACTGCATTGTATGTACTTCATTGTCTCATTTAAAACAATCATTTTCCTGTAAAAAGAAAAAACTTTGGCTGGAGTTGAGCTTTAAAGGAGAAGTTAAACTTTTAGACAAAAATAATGAATGCACATTTTTTAGCAGGTAACAAACAAAAATATCAATACAAAAGGGATAACAGGTGCATGGTGTGGCAGTCCAGGTATGTTTGATGAGTTCCAAATGGGCAGGGGTAGGGTAGTCCAGTAGGCACTAAGGGCAAGCTGCATAGGAGCAAAGCATAACTCTAAAGAAGGGAAAGAAAGAAACACAGCGCCTCTAAGTGTGTACTGTAAAGGTATTTAATAGAAAGATTAGTAACTCACAACTTAGAATTTAAAAACAGGCTCATGGGTAAGAGGGCAGGCCTGATGAAAGAGCGCACCTGGACTCCTCCCATACTGCACATGCTCAGAAACACGTCGCATTTTGATGACGTCAGAAGCCACACATGCTGTTCCCAGACATCTTGGAGACTCTGCCAGGCTTCACTATCTATGCTGCATATGCACAGCACCATCTGCTGGCAGACACCTTGGAGATTCCACTAGGCTTACAATCCATGTTGCACATTCACAGCACCACCTGCTGGCGGACTCAATTGATCTCCTCTCTGGATCAGTCACACAACAACATCTGGCTATAGACATCTCACCCTTAAACCTGTTTTTAAATTCTAAGATGCGAGTTACTACTTATCTTTCTATTAAATACCTACACAGTACACACTTAGAGGCGATGTGTTTCTTTCTCTTTCCAAAAAAAAAAAAAAAATGTGCATTTATTATTTTTGTCTACAGGAGCCTGGAAAGCATCAGATCACTGATGTCATGCAGGTCTCCTGCAGACCTGTCAGAATATCTGCTTGCCGTACAGGATGTACGGTGAAGCAGATATTCTGACAGGTAGTTTCAATTAACTACTATGGGGCTCCACAGTGCCGTGGTAGTTAATTGAAAACTACAAGACCACAGCTGCTAAGGCTGTTGGGACTTGCAGTTCATTCATTCACGGAAGTCCATGAATGAATGATGTGGCCTTGTGGGCGGAGCCCCGCACGGCTGCGCCGGTTTCAAATATTACAGAGGGTATGGGGAGACTTCTCCCTGTACTGTCAGAGGAAGAGGGGGGCGCGGCTGCAGCTATGGGAATGTTACATGTTCCACCCTAAAAACAGGTGGAACATGTAACATTATCCCAAAGGTGAACTTATCCTTTAAATTTCACACACAAGGTTTAGATTTTCTTACCTTCCATTTCAGTCTTAGCTTTTTTGGCCTTTTCTCGATAAAGATTTTCTAAGCGCTTCTGTTTTTCTTCTTCTCTTTTTCTCTGTGCCAATGTTCGTGAGTTAACATCCTGGAAATCCACCTATTTTACATAGAAAGGTAAGAGACTGAAGAAAGGTCCAAATACACATATCAAAGATCCAAATACACATATTGTATAATTTAGGTTATTTAAAACAAAATCCAAAACAACTATAAAAAGAAGCTGCCAATTTACAGAAGTATGGAAAAGATTTTGCTTTTTAAATGGTCATCGACTTTTAGGTGAATGTCCCAGATCAATCATACCACTTAATTTTTATAGTGTAAAGCAACGCGGAAACTGATAAACTGGGCATTAACTAATGCATACATGTTTGTGTTAGGCTTTATAGCTGGCAATTTATCCATTTTAGGGCGATTTCTAATTTAAAGAGACCTCATCTCTGACCCACCAAACGCACACTTTAGCCACACTCCCCTGCTGCTGTTGGAGTCCTAAAAGAAAAGAAAATTACACAAACCCCACAGACATTATATACAGTATTTTCTGAAAACAGACACCCTAGAAAATAAAAAAGTGATAGTTCCAAGTTTGGGAAATGCAAAATTTCAGTAAAAAAAAACAAAACAAAAAACAGACTAAAGTGAATTTTAGGGGTAAAAAAAAAAAAAAAAAAAAAAAACAATACATTACGCCAATTTTCTGTAACATATAACATATGAGGTTGAGCCAAATAAAAACAGATACCCAACATGCCAAACCTTAAATTTGTGTGTGCCTATGAAATTGTAACAAACTTCAGTACCCTATATTTTCTATAGAAGACGCTTCAAAAGCCCCTATACAGTGGATATAAAAAGTCTACACACCCCTGTTAAAATGTCAGGTTTCTGTGATGTACAAAAATAAGAAATAATTTCAGAACTTTTTCCACCTTTAATGTCACCTATAAACTGTACAACTCAATTGAAAAACAAACTGAAATCTTTTAGGGGAGGGGAGTAAACAAACTAAAATAATGTGGTTGCCCAAGTGTGCACACCCTCTTATAACTGGGGATGTAGCTGTGTTCAGAATTAGGCGATCACATTCAAAATCATGTTAAATAGGAGTCAGTACACACCTGCCATCATTTAAAGTGCCTCTGATTAACCCCAAATAAATGTTCAGCTGTTCTAGTAGGTATTTCCTGACATTTTCTTAGTCACATCCTATAGTAAAAGCCATGGTCCGCAGAGAACTTCCAAAGCATCACAGGGATCTCCTTATTAAAAGGTGTCAGTCAGGAGAAGGGTACAAAAGAAATTCCAAGGCATTAGATATACCATGGAACACAGTGAAGACAGTCATCATCAAGTGGAGATAATATGGCGCAACAGTGACATTACCAAGAACTGGTCGTCCCTCCAAAATTGATGAAAAGACAAAAAGAAAACTGGCCTGGGAGGCTGCCAAGAGGCCTACAGCAACATTAAAGGAGCTGCAGGAACATCTGACAAGTATTGGCTGTGTGGCACATGTGACAACAATCTCCCATATTCTTCATATGTCTGGGCTATGGGGTAGAGTGGCAAAATGGGAGCCTTTTCTTACAAAGAAAAACATCCAAGCCGGCTAAATTTTGTAAAAACACATCTGAAGTCTCCCAAAAGCATGTGGGAAAATGTGTTATGGTCTGATGAAACCAAGGTTGAACGTTTTGGCCATAATTCCAAAAGATATGTTTGGCACAAAAACAACACTACATATCACCAAAAGAACCCCATACCCACAGTGAAGCATGGTGGTGTCAGGATCATGCTTTGGGGCTGTTTTTCTTCAGCTGGAACTGGGGCTTTAGTCAAGGTAGAGGGAATTATGAACAGTTCCAAATACCAGTCAATACTGGCACAAAACCTTCAGGCTTCTGCTAGAAAGCTTAACATGAAGAGGAACTTCATCTTTTAGCATGACAACAACCCAAAGCATACATCCAAATCAACAAAGGAATGGCTTCACCAGAAGAAGATTAATGTTTTGAAATGGACCAGCCAGAGCCCAGACCTGAATCCGATCGAAAATCTGTGGGGTGATCTGAAGAGGGCTGTGCACAGGAGTTGCCCTCGCAATCTGACAGATTTGGAGTATTTTTGCAAGGAAGAGTGGGCAAATATTGCCAAATAAAGATGTGCCATGCTGATAGATTCATACCCAAAAAGACTGAGTGCTGGAATAAAAACAAAAAGGTGCTACAACTAAGTATTAGTTTAAGGGTGTGCACACTTATGCAACCACATTTTAGTTTTTTGTTTTTACTTCCCTCCACCGAAAAGATTTCAGTTTGTTGTTCAACTGAGTTGTACAGTTTATAGGTTACATTAAAAAGGTGGAAAAAGTTCTGAAATTATTTTTCTTTATTTTTTTACATCACAGAAACCTGACATTTTAACAGGGGAGTGTAGACTTTTTATATCCACTGTAGGTCATCAGTTTAGTGTTACAGAGGAGGTCCTGTGCACTTTGGCGTGCATGGCGATATGTATTAAGTGTATCGCAATCGTTGTTTTCACACATAAAAGGCCCAGTCATGTGTTTTTATGTTCGTACATGCATATATGCGTGTCTCTATAATTTTTGTGGCGGGGTGAGGCATTTTTCCACATCATATAGGGGACACAAAGTCCACTAAGTGATGATCTGTAGGTGACAGGTTCTCTTTAATGAGACATGCAGGATCTAAAAGACCCTGCATGTTTCCTTTGGTCTCCACTAGATGTATTGCAATGCAGATCACATTGCAATACATGTATTCCCGGCTATTCTAGCTGGGAAAGGTGACAGCTGTGACCTGGAAGTGACGTCATATAGGTCGCCTTCTGGGTCACAGAAAAAAGAAGGAGAGGGGAGCAGACAGTCAGGCACTGGTACCGGGGGCTGTGGAAGGAAACTGCCTGTCAGTATTATAAGCAATCCCGGTGGTTGCAGCCACCCTGCTGTCAGGTCCATACAAATGGACGGACCTGGGCGCAAAAGGGTAAAAACCCAAATGAAATTTTAGTTTCACATCAGTTAACCAAAATTTCCACCTGCCGAAAGTATATTTACTGCTAGCAGGCAAAAGATGCGGCATGAATCCACAGCGGTTTGTGGTGATCAGTACCTGGCTGCTATGAGAGCTCAAGATATCATGCAATTGCTATGATTACAATGTAAACAAAACAGTCATGAGTGGCTTCCATTCATGACTGTGTTGCTTACTATTGTGATGTTGTGCTTGGCTTACAGCCATCACATGGTACCTGAGCCAATCAACATCTTGTATCAAGTGATAAGCTGTATTCAATCACAGATCACAATAGTAAGCAAGCTTTCATGAATGAAATTATAGCTTACATAGTACAGCGCAACCCCAAAACAAACAAAAAATATTTGTGTACAACAATATTATAGTATACTATATCTAAGTTTCAATGTTGTTCACAAATTTTTTTTATGTCTCGGGTTAAATTTGAGGTTGCGGACTTCAAAAGAGTGTGGTGTGCTATCATCAGTGATAGCAGCAACAAAATCATTTTTTGTTTTGTGTTATTTTTTTTTTGTGGTTGCGCAGATTGACTTTTCCACTTGGTTGTCATGAATTAACCATTTCAATACCGGGCAATTTTACACCTTCCTGCCCAGGCCATTTTTCAGGTTTCAGCGCTCTCACACGTCGAACGACAATTGCGCGGTCATACAACATTGTGCCCAAACTAAAATTTTAGCATTTTCTTCACACAACTAGAGCTTTCTTTTGGTGGTATTTAATCACCGCCGGGGTTTTTATTTTTTGCTAAATTAACAAAAAAAAGACCATAAATTTTGAAAAAAAAAACACGTTTTTGTTTCTGTTATAAAAGTTTACAAATAAATAATTGTTCTTCATAAATTTAGGCCAAGATGTATTCTGCTACATGTCTTTGGTGAAAATAACCCAAATTAGGATGTATTAGTTTGTAGGAAAGTTATAGAGTTCACAAACTATGGTATAGATCTGAATATTGATCAATCCTGAAGTACTGACGGCCAATCTAATTTCTTGAGGTCCAAGAATGTCAGAATAGTACAGATATCCCCCAAATGACCCCTTTTAGCAGAGTAGACAGTCGGACGTACTTCATAAGAGGAATGGCGAGTTTTTTGAAGTTGTATTTTTTTTGTCATAATTTTTCAGAAAATTAAAAAATTAAAAAAATTATTTTCACTATTTTTTTTTTTTACATACTGTCACCAGTGCAGTACAGCATCATCATATAACTGGCATGGCGGTGAACAGGGACACTGACTGGTGACAGTATGAAAAAAAATATATATATTTTTTTTATTTTTTATTACTTTTTTTTAAGATTTTTTTTTCATATTTTACTATGACCAAAGTAGTACAATGTTACCATAGTAACATTGTACTACTTTGGCGAAGTGATCAGTATTTTTTTTTTTTTGGTTTTTTTTTTTTTTTTTTTTTTTTTTTTTTTTTTTTTTTACACAATTTGCTTATAGCAAAGAATTACTTTGCTATAAGCAAGCATTTACCTGAATGAAAATCGATGCATTCAGTTTTTTTTTTTTGTGCTCAGCTGTGATTTGGCCACAGCTAATCACATGACATGTGCATGTGACCTGCTGTGACCATTCACAGCTAGGCACTAGTATACAATGGATGGCATGAATGAAGCCATCCATTGTATACAACTGTCATGTGACCTGCTGTGATTGGTCACAGGTCACATGGTACCGGCAACAGGGGCCGGTACTCAGATCTGTCATCGGCCGTGTCCGAGGTACACGGCCAGTGACAGATCGCGCCGCTGCGCGGCTCTGCAAACGCGTGAACTGCGCATGTGCGGGAGCACACCAAATGGTGTGCACCCGGAAAGCTAAAGCGTTTTTGATGCTGCCAAACGGCTATAGGCCGGGCGGCTAATGGTTAAAGCCATTTATGACAGCTAACAGTGATCACTGTTATAAGCAATAATAAGGTAAAAGAAAAAAAATCCCTGATCACCCCTCGCCAGAGGAGTACAGTGTCACTATTTAATACATTTTTTCACCAGTCAGTATCCCTGATCACCGCCACACCAGTCATGACGACGCTGCACTGCACTGGTGATAGTATGAGAAAAAAAGAAAAAAAAAAAAAAAAAAAAAAAAAAAAAAAAACCACAACAAAGTTTAATGTCTTTATTTTCCCCAAAAAATGTGACAAGAAAAATTACAACTTCACAAAACTCACCATGACACTTACTAAATACCTTGGACTGTCTACTAAAAATGGGTCATTGGTACTGTCCTGACATTTTAGGGCCTCAAAAACAAAAAGATACACCATCAGTACATCAGGATTGATCAATTTTCAAATATACAGTATATCCCATAGTTTGCAGAATCTATAAACTTTCACACAGACTAAATAATAAACACTGATTTGGGTTATTTTTACCAAAGAAATGTAGCGGAATACATTTTGGCCTAAATTTATGAAAAAATATTTGTTTTATACCATTTTATACCATAAATTAACAAAAAATTATTTTTTTTGGTAACTTTTCATTTTTATTGCAAAAAATAAAAAAACAGGTGGAAATTGGTTAACTGATGTGAAACTAAAATTTCCTTTGAGTTTTTACCCTTTTGCGCCCAGGTCCGTATGTTTGCATGAACCCGACAGCAGGGTGGCTGCAACCACCGGGATTGTGTATAATACTGACAGGCAGTGGAGATTAAAATACCAAAAGAAAACTAATAATATAACTATTTCATTTGCGTATGTTTACCATAATAAAAAGTGTTTAGTCTTAAACCTAGTACAGGATCAGAAAATCCTACGAAAAATCCCACTTTCGAAGCAATCGTACGATAATCTGATCGTTAGCATACAGCTTTCGTGCAAAATTATTTAAAGGGACGAGCACGAACATTTTTCTTTTAGGATACCAGATCATATGATTTTCGTTAAATCAGTACAGTTGTCGCCCGAAAACACAATACAAATACATTACATCACTTCCGAATTTTTTTTCAGTCGTACAAGAAATTTTCACAACTTTAGTAACCTCTTCACTTTCAATATGAGATTAGCATGCAAAAAAAAAAAAACAAAAAAAAACTGACGATTATTCGTCATATATTCTCATCGTGTGTACAGGGCTTTACAGTAAAGCATCCACTTCCAGATAGAAAAGCCTGTCCCCTGCCAGCATGCTAAAAAGAGCAGCCCTTCCTGCCGAGTCAGACCTATAGCTCTGCAATAACCAAAGCTCATGCCCAAGTCAGAGTTCAGAAGGGAGCATCCCAAAGCTGTGCAGAAAGTTCATTACTTCCACACAGAATACTTCACACTGGCTGTAGTCAAGCTTTTCCAAAAAGAAATTATACCAATATAGTCTATATCTTCTGATCAGTTCTGTAAAGTAAGTAAAAAGTACAAAACAGATTACGGCTCCATTCACACTACAATGGAGACCTGCTGGAACGCTTTCCGGTTCTGCCAGCTCTCTTTTCTTGGCTGTGGTGTGGCAGTGTGGTGTGCAATTCAGCGCATTACATGGTGGTGCACCATGATAAAATGCAGCATGTCTGCATTTAAGCGTAGCCCTAAGCTGTGTCACACTGTGATACATACGAAATAGTGTGAAATAGTGAGAAGAGGAGATTAAGGGGGGATATGATCTCCATGTAGAATACATAAGGGGGGGATATGATCTCCATGTAGAATACATAAGGGGGGGATATGATCTCCATGTAGAATACATAAGGGGGGGATATGATCTCCATGTAGAATACATAAGGGGGGGATATGATCTCCATGTAGAATACATAAGGGGGGGATATGATCTCCATGTAGAATACATAAGGGGGGGATATGATCTCCATGTAGAATACATAAGGGGGGATATGATCACCATGTAGAATACATAAGGGGGGATATGATCACCATGTAGAATACATAAGGGGGGATATGATCTCCATGTAGAATACATAAGGGGGGATATGATCTCCATGTATAATACATAAGGGGAGGATATGATCTCCATGTATAATACATAAGGGGAGGATATGATCTCCATGTATAATACATAAGGGGGGGATATGATCACCATGTAGAATACATAAGGGGGGGATATGATCTCCATGTAGAATACATAAGGGGGGATATGATCTCCATGTAGAATACATAAGGGGGGATATGATCTCCATGTAGAATACATAAGGGGGGATATGATCTCCATGTAGAATACATAAGGGGGGATATGATCTCCATGTAGAATACATAAGGGGGGATATGATCTCCATGTAGAATACATAAGGGGGGATATGATCTCCATGTAGAATACATAAGGGGGGATATGATCTCCATGTAGAATACATAAGGGGGGATATGATCTCCATGTAGAATACATAAGGGGGGATATGATCTCCATGTAGAATACATAAGGGGGGATATGATCTCCATGTAGAATACATAAGGGGGGATATGATCTCCATGTAGAATACATAAGGGGGGATATGATCTCCATGTAGAATACATAAGGGGGGATATGATCTCCATGTAGAATACATAAGGGGGGATATGATCTCCATGTAGAATACATAAGGGGGGATATGATCTCCATGTAGAATACATAAGGGGGGATATGATCTCCATGTAGAATACATAAGGGGGGGTATGATCTCCATGTAGAATACATAAGGGGGGGGTATGATCTCCATGTAGAATACATAAGGGGGGGTATGATCACCATGTATAATACATAAGGGGGGGATATGATCACCATGTATAATACATAAGGGGGGGATATGATCACCATGTATAATACATAAGGGGGGGATATGATCACCATGTATAATACATAAGGGGGGGATATGATCACCATGTATAATACATAAGGGGGGATATGATCACCTTGTATAATACATAAGGGGGGATATGATCACCATGTATAATACATAAGGGGGGATATGATCTCCATGTATAATACATAAGGGGGGGATATGATCTCCATGTATAATACATAGGGGGGATATGATCTCCATGTATAATACATAAGGGGGGATATGATCTCCATGTATAATACATAAGGGGGGATATGATCTCCATGTATAATACATAAGGGGGATATGATCTCCATGTATAATACATAAGGGGGGATATGATCTCCATGTATAATACATAAGGGGGGATATGATCTCCATGTATAATACATAAGGGGGGATATGATCTCCATGTATAATACATAAGGGGGATATGATCTCCATGTATAATACATAAGGGGGGATATGATCTCCATGTATAATACATAAGGGGGGATATGATCTCCATGTATAATACATAAGGGGGGATATGATCTCCATGTATAATACATAAGGGGGATATGATCTCCATGTATAATACATAAGGGGGGATATGATCTCCATGTATAATACATAAGGGGGGATATGATCTCCATGTATAATACATAAGGGGGGATATGATCTCCATGTATAATACATAAGGGGGGATATGATCTCCATGTATAATACATAAGGGGGGATATGATCACCATGTATAATACATAAGGGGGATATGATCACCATGTATAATACATAAGGGGGGATATGATCACCATGTATAATACATAAGGGGGGATATGATCTCCATGTATAATACATAAGGGGGATATGATCTCCATGTATAATACATAAGGGGGATATGATCTCCATGTATAATACATAAGGGGGGATATGATCAACATGTATAAATACATCAGTGGTTCATATAGTGAACTCAGTGTAGAGTTATTCACCCTGAGGTCATCACAGAGGACAAGTGGGCACTCTTTATGTCTGGAGGAAAAGAAATGTAATCTCCAAACACGGAAAGGTTTCTTCACAGTGAGAGCTGTGAAAATGTGGAATAGACTTCCTCAAGAGTTGGTTCTGGCCAGCTCAGTGGATTGCTTCAAAAAAGGCCTGGATTCTTTCTTAGATACACAGAATATAGCTGGATACTAACATTTATAGATACAATTAATCCAGGGAATATCTGACTGCCTCTCGGGGGATCAGGAAGGAATTATTTTCCCTCCAGGAGCAAATTGGATTATGCTTTGCTGGGTTTTTTGCCTTCCTCTGGATCAACTGTGGGTATAGGATTATAACTTTTTTTTTTTTTTTTTTTTTTTAATGGTTGAACTGGATGGACTTTTGTCTTTTTTCAGCCAGACTAACTATGTAACATACAAAACAATTGTTTCCCATTTGTCCTTGTGGTGACAGGCGTTGTACAATGCAGTAAAACGCCTGTCACCGCATTATGTGTGAATTCATCCTGCATGTTCTGGTGTAAAGAATCTGGGCTCATCTTCTCTATATTGCAGAGTGAAATTCAGCACTGAGACAATGCCAAAGTGATCAAACAATCCAGACTTCCTGTTCTGTTAGTTATATGATGTGTGATCTCAGCAGGCTGCCTCCTCCACAGCACTGGCTGCACATAGCAAGCTTAGAACTTTACCTTTTTCCTTTGTTGCAGGAAGTGGAACCCCAAAGAAAGTTTCTTGTACGCCTCCCCGAATTTCTCATGCCATCCCTGCACAGCTTTAATAGCCAAAGTCTTCATTTTCTGAGCCACTTCCTTGGGCGGTGGTAGTGGCTGTTCATAGTCCGTCTCTACAGTGAGGTCCAGAAACTCCTTGAAGTTGTCGATCAGCAGAGTGCGGAACTGATGAGATCTGGCGAACAGCTCGCTGACAATCTGAAAAGCAGACAGGCGGATCTCTGCATGTTCCTGGTTCAGCTGCATCATAAGGAGGTGATACACATGGCATATATGTTCATCAGAAGACCTGGAAAATGAGACAAAATAAGATATATGAATATCACATACATCACACCACATACTCAATAGTGTATTATCAGTTCAATTCTTCTGAACACTTTTAATGTTGGGTGTTCAAATATTTAATGGTTTTTCATACTGTGCAGAGCAGAGCAATATGTCCAGGTTCCCCAGGAGTATATACTCCTATAGATCCCCCAACACAGTATATGCTCCTATAGATTCCCCCAACGCAGTATATGCTCCTATAGATTCCCCCAACGCAGTATATGCTCCTATAGATTCCCCCAACACAGTATATGCTCCTATAGATTCCCCCAACGCAGTATATGCTCCTATAGATTCCCCCAATGCAGTATATACTCCTATAGATCCCCTAACGCAGTATATACTTCTATAGATTATTATACAGGATTTATATAGCGCCAACAGTTTGCGCAGTGCTTTACAATATAAGGGAGACAATACAATTACAACACATTTCAGTACAGAACAGGGGCAGACTGACAACTCATGGGGCCCGTGTCCTTGCCCAAACTCAAAAAAGCCTATGAAAAAAAAAAAAAAAAAAAAAAAAAAAAAAAGTGTACCAGGGGCATCTTATAGAGCCCCCTACTGACCCTGGGCCCTCGGGCAGTGCCCGAGTTTCCAAATGGTCAGTCCGCCCCTGGTACAGAAGGAATGTGAGGGCCCTGCTCGTGGAGCTTACAATCTAAAGGAAGGGGGAGAGGATTCAAAAGGTGATAGCTGCGGGGAATGAGCTGGTGGAGGTGATTCAAGTACAGTTCTCAGGTGGAGGTGGGGAAGGCTTAGCTGAAGAAGTGAGTTTTCAAAGATTGCCTAATGGCAGACAGGGTGGGGGCTGACCAGATTTGCTGTGGTAGGGAGTTCCAGAGGATGGGAGAGGCTCTGGAGAAGTCCTGGAGGTGAGCGTGGGAGGAGGTGATGAGGAAGCCATAGAGGAAGATATCTTGGGAGGAGTGGAGTGGGCGATTTGGCAGTAATATAGATCCCCCAACGCACTATTTGCCAGGCAGAGCAAAGTGAAAAAGACAAATCACAGGGCTAAGGACTCCCCTGACCCCAGGGTTCAGGCAGCCAGCAGTGCATTGTGGGAGGAAGAAGAGTAAGGAACATGCTGTGCATACCAGGAAGTACAGTGAGTTATCCCTTGTTATACCTGGATACTTTTTAAAAACCATGTTCATTGCACAGGGCTAACCACGTTTATGAATGATTTAAGTCTCTGCTACAGGCTGCTCCCAGCCAGTGGTTTTGAAATAGCCTTAAACCTGCAGGGTTTTTTTTTTGGAGGACCGTCAAAAGAGGAGGTAAGGGACCCTTGTGTGCAAGATTGTTGAACAGAGCAGGTAAATACAACATCTTTTTTTCTTTAATAATAAAAAAAAAACAAAACACCACAGCCTTTAACATCATTTTAACTGCTTGCTGTCCACCCTATAGCAGAAATACTGCTACAGGGTGACACGGGTGCGCAAAATCATATATATATATATATATATACATATACACACACACACACACACACATATATACACATATACATATACACACACACACACACACATACATATACACACACACACACACACACATACATATACACACACACACACACACACACATACATATACACACACACACACACACACACATACATATACACACACACACACACACACACACACACACACACACACACACACACACACATATATATACATATATATATATATATATACATATACATACATATACACATATACATACATATACATATATACATATACATACATATATACACACACATATACATATACATACACACATATACATATACACACACACATATACATATATACACACACATATACATATATATACACACATATACATATATATACACACATATACATATATATACACATATACATATATATACACATATACACACACACACACACACACACACGCATACATACATACATACACACACATATACATACACACACGATTTTGCCATCCGGGTAGGGGGTATGCGCGAGCACATTACCCGCACCGCCATACAGCCCTCTTCCCTGTCAGCTCCTGCACAGTTTTGTATGGCTCTGCAGTGTGCTTACCTTTGATTGCCCCAGATGTTAACCTCTTCTTGCCCAGTGCCATTAGTACAGTGTCAGTGCTTTTTATTAGCACTGATCACTGTATTGGTGTCACTGGGGATTGACACCAAGTCAGTTCCCCCAGTATCAGAAAGCCCGCCACAGTACCGCAGTCTCGCTATAAGTCGCTGATCGATGCCATTACTAGTATATTAAAAAAAAACAAAAAAAAAAACCTATATATACACACACCGCCATTTTTTTTTTAGCAACCAGACATGTAGCAGAATACATTTTGGCCTAAATTTATGACAAAATTAGACATTTACATTTTTTACTGGACATGTTTAATAGCAAAAAGTCAAAGACATTGTTTTTTTTCTCAAAATTGTCTTTTTTTGTTTATAGCACAAAAAATAAAAAATGCACAGGCGATCAAATACCACCGAAAGAAATCTCCATTTGTGGGGAAAGTGGTTCATTTATTGCCACCACTCTCAATTCAAAAGTAGAACAGACTTTATCAGGAACTAGTCTCTCAGTTCTCCATTAGGCTCCACCCACCCCTAGTATAAAAACTCCTCAGCCAGTGACTGAAGGGAAGGTGGGAGTGCACGGAGGAAGAAATGTCCAGTGTGGACACTCCTTCCCCATTGCAAACACTGTGACAGGAACATGACACTTTGGTGCTGCACCCCTACCGAATTCTAAAGGGTATCTATGAATTCTCCTGAGTATCTGCAGACCAAAATATCAAATATCAACAACAAGGTGAAAAATAAAATTCTTTATTGTATGCAAAGAGTAAAATACTCCACAGAGCAATAAACTCCAACGCGTTTCAGTAAAAAAAAAAAGTTGCTATGAATAAGGTCTTTTTTTTTACTGAAACGCGTTGGAGTTTATTGTTCTGTGGAGTATTTTACTCTTTGCATACAATAAAGAAGAATTTTTGCTCTGTGGAGTATTTTACGCTTTGCATACAATAAAGAATTTTTTTTATCACCGTGTTGCCGACATTTGATATTTTGGACATTATATATGACCAGGTAAAGACTGATGGTCTGCCACAGTAAATGGAGCTTTAGCCTGAGAATTGCATGATCAGGTTGTAGCACCTAGCCTTTGTTTTGAAGCAGCATCTGCAGACAGTCCACCCATCCAAATGTTTTTTTACTTATGAAGCCATACTCCCTCGCCCCCTCCCAACTTAAGCATTCAGCCTGTCTCCACTCTGCAGTCAGCTAGCACTGGAGTTTATTGAAGTTGTAATTTTTTGGAAAATTAAAAAAAAATGTTTTTAATTCACAAACCTGTGATTTTAGCAAGTTATTTCTCACATACAGCATATGCATACTTACAATTACACCCCAAAACACAGTATTCTACGCCTGAGTATAGGGAAACCACAGGTGTGAGACTCTCACAGCCTAGATGCAGAGAAGCCCAAAATCCAAAGAACACCTTCAGGCATTCCAGGGGCATAAATTACGCATCTAATTTCCTGACTACTTATCACATTTTGAGGCCCTGGAGCACCAGGAAAGTGGAAACACCCCCAAAATTACCCCATGTTGGACAGATAATACTCCAAATTAGTTTCTGAAAGGCATAAGTCTTTTGAAAATCTCAAGTTTTGCCACACGTTTTTGGAAAATGCAGAAATAAAATGAAAATTAATTTTTTGTCAATGAAGACATTTCTAACAAACAGCATATGCATACTTACAATTATACCCCAAAACACTTTCTGCTACTCCTCCCGAGTATTGGGATACCACATTTGTGTGACTTTGTCACAGCCTAGCCCAGGGGTAAGCAACCTGAGAGCCACAGGACTACAAGTTTCATCATGCCTCTGCAAGTCATAGCTGTAACTATCAGTTTTGTAATCTTTGCAATGCCTCATGGGAAATGTAGTTCCACAACAGCTAGAGAGCCACAGGTTGCCTACCCCTGGCCTAGCCCAACAGAGGGGCCAAACATCCAAGAAGCACCTTAAAGTGGAACTTCTCCCAAAAGGGGAAGTTCTGCTTGTCAGCAACCTCTACTGCCATATTTGGCACTTTTTGTTGGGGGGGGCTGGGGTGAGTACCTGGTTTTGACAGTACAGAAAACCGCAACCCATTCCCCAAAGCATAGCACGCTTCGCGCATGAGCAGTAGGAAAATAGTTGCGAAGCTGCAGGGCTTCGCTGCCAGTTTTCCCTACTTAAGATGCTGGCGCCTGCACTTGCACAGAGCAGGTCCGTATATGTTTATTATTTTACTTTAAAAAAAATATTGAGGGTTTAATATCACTGTGAGGTATTCTAGGGGAATAAATTACACAAACATCCTGACTATCACATTTTTGGAGGTCCTGGAGCACCAAGACAGTGGAAACACCCTCAAAATGAACACATTTTGGAAAGAAAACACTCCAAGGTATTTTCTATGAGGCATAAGGAGTCTCTTGAAAATGTAATTTTTGTCACAAGTTTTTGGAAACTGTGGAAAGATCATGAAAAAAAAATTATATATAAATTTTTTTAATAAGATATTTCTGCTACACACATCCAATTTCCTGACTACCTATCTCATTTTTGGAGGCCCTGGAACACCAAGACAGTGGAGACAATTGGGGACACTGGCTCTGCTGATACTGGTATGCTGTGATTGGGACGCTGGTACGGGGTATGAAGGTGATCCGGATGCTGGTATGGGGTATGCCAATGGTCAGGGAACTGGAATGGTGGTAGTCAGGAAGCTGTTATGGCATTTGGCAGAGATCAGGACGTTGGTATGGCATATGGCACGGATCAGGCTGCTGGTATAGAATTCTGACTTCTATCAGTGTCCAGCTGAGCACTGGTTAAAGCTTGTAGGAGGAGTTTTCATTCTCCTCTCACTGCCCTATGAGATTGCATGATCACTGAACCTCTGTTTTGGACAGTGCTGATTGGCCCTGTGCTGATCACATGCACTCTTTCAAGAAAAATTAAAAAAAACTTTTTAGCAGTATGCACCAAACTGAGCATGTGCAGAGTGCCCCCGAGGCTGTGTTCTATCAGGAGATGAAGCAGGGACCGTGGAAGAAGGGGAGGATCATTGAAGACAGGATCAAACAGCCTTTTTCCACAACGTGGAGGTTTAACCCCTTAGTTTCCACAATGAGTATAACAAGCATGATTTACTGCATATACAGACTGATTTTACTGTTGTGGGTTTAGTAACATTTTAATGCTTTCTATGCATTAAGGAAAAAAACCTTCTGCAAGCAGCTCCCCACCAGTCCCCCTAAATACTTACATGAGCCTAATCTTGATCCAGCAAATGCACAAGAGCAGAGGCTCTCTCAGCTCTCTCTCGTCGTTAGCTCAGACACAGCAGCGGGAGAGAGCGCCGGCTCAGGAGTAAACACGCATGAGTGCCCCCATAGCAACGGCTTGCTATTGGGGCACTTGACAGGGGTGAGGAGCCAGGATCGCCAGCAGAGAACCCCAGAAGAGAAGGATCGGGGCTGCTCTGTGCAAAACCATTACACAGAGCAGGTATTACATTCCTAGATTGTAATCTCTAACGAGCAGGGCCCTCTGTTTCCTCTTGTACCAAATTGTATTGTAACTGTAATGCCTACCTTCATTTTGTAAAGCGCTGCGCAAACTGTTGGCGCTATATAAATCCTGCATAATAATAATATTATTTAAAAAAAAAAAAAACTTTGCCTTTACAATCACTTTAAACCCAGCATGCTTTCTAAAGGAAGTGTCATGAAAGCATTCTGTATTAAATATTTTATTTGTAAAATTATTTCAAGGAATTATATTAAAATGCCATAAAACAAAACTTTATAGCGTTAAAAAATAAAAGTGACTAAAAACAATCACACTTTCCCTTTCACTTATGGCATGCGGATTTCCCGGTAACAGGTGATTTCCTATACTATAAATGGCGTACTTGCAGATTTTCTTCAGCTCTTTCAGCGGTTCCGATTTGAGTTCTGGTTCCCCTGATGTAGTCAGGGACTCCACCAGCTGCTCCAGCCTCTGATCCATTCTTAGACGTCATACATCCCTGTGATCACAACAAAAGAAAAGCACATTAAACTCCTGATCTTCCTACAAAGGAAGCATGCCTTGACTCTGTTTTGGAAAACCATAAAACTGTTCGGTTTAGTTCCACTTTAAGGCCTTGTTTACACTTGAACCCGGTCTTGAAACAGGGAAAGATCACTCAGTTTCTTCTCCCTGTTTCTGATCACTCTGTTTCTTCTCCCTGCAAAGCAGGGAGAAGAAAAAGTTTTTTAGCAAATAGCAGCATAATACACCCATTACACAAATGAACACTTGTTAGGCACACACTTAAACCCTTGATTACCCGTGATGTTAACCCCTTCCCAGCCAGTGTCATTAGTACAGTGACAGTGGATAGTATTATCACTGATCACTGTATTAGTGTCACTGGTAATGTCAGCGTCGGTTAGTCAGTTCCCAACCAGTGTCAGTGTTAGATTGCCTGCCGCATCACATTCCCACTCTAAGTCTTGGTCACTGCTATTAGTTGTATATGAAAAACAAAATTCCAGTATCTATACCATATAGTTTGTAGACTCTATAACTTTCATGCAAACCAATCAGTATACACTTATTGGGATTTTTTTATTTTATTTTACCAAGGCCTAAATTTAATGAAGAAATTTGATTTTTGTTTTTATTTATTGGATATGTTTAATGCAAGAAGGAAAAACATATTGGTTTGGTCTTTTTTAGTTTATAATAAAAAACCCAGTAGTGATCAAATACCACCAATGGTAAGCTCTATTTGTGTGAAAAAAATGATAGAAATTTTGTCTGGGTAGAGTGTTGCATGACTGTGCAATTACCAGTTAAAGTAGCAGTGCTGAACTGGAAAAAATGGCTTGGTCATGAAGGGGGTAAAACCTTCCGGAGCTGAACTTTTTAAAGTGCCCCTGTCCCATGCTTGCACACAAAGGCAAACGCATGCAATCCATAAACAGCGACCGCACCACACATGCAAGGTATCACTGCCAATGTCAGATCATGGGCAGTAATTCTAGCAATAGGCCTCCTCTGTGAGGCTACTTTCACACTGATCTGCTGCAAAAACACAGGCGTTTTTACTGCACTTTTGCCACGCTGAGCGTTTTTTAAAGAACACATGACTTAAAAGCTGAACCAAAAACGCTTCTCAGAGGCGTTTTTTGAGGCGCTTTTCAGGCGTTTTCCATTGATTTCAATAGGAAGAAGTGTTTTTGGGGCATTTTTTTTTTACTCACCAAACATGCTGCAAGCAGGAGTTTTTACAGCGCACCATAACGCCTCAGTGTGAAAACATACATAGATAGACAATCACATACACAGGGAAGCTTTTTCTTGAGATTTTCAGGCGCTTTTTTAAATGCAAAAACGCTTCAAAATCTCCTCAGTGTGAAAGTAGCCTAAATCTAAAGCGGTAACCTGTAAGAGCTTTTAACCACTTGCCAACCGCGCTATACCTGAATGATGGCTACAGCGCAGTTGTCCAGTTCTGGGAGGGCGTCATATGACGTCCTCCCAGAACACGCCCTTGGGTCCTGCACGCACCCAGCGATCTCCATGATTGCTGTGTCCTGCGACACAGCTGATCACGTGATGTGGTAAAAGGCCAATCACAGCGGCCTTTTACCACATGATCAGCCATGTCCAATGACACAGCGCATCACCGGTAAATGCAGTTGCCGGTTATCGGCTGACCTTTCCTCACGCTGTCACAGCATAAGAAAAGTACTGCCGATAACTGGCAATTGTTAGAGGACGGATCGGCACCAATCATCAGGGCCCAGCAGTGCCACCCACCTGTGCCCAGCAGTGCCACCCACCTGTGCCTAGTAGTGGCACCCACCTGTGCCCAGCAGTGCTACCCATCACTGCTGCCCAGCATTGCCATCAGTCAGTGCCCATCATTGTTGCTTATCATTGTTGCCTATCAGTGCTGCCTATCAGTGCTGCCTATCAGTGCTGCCTATCAGTGCTGCCTATCAGTGCTGCCTATCAGTGCTGCCTATCAGTGCTGCCTATCAGTGCCCTCTCATCAACGCACATCAGTGAAGGAGAAAAATTACCTGTTTGCAAAATTTTATAATAGAAAGAAAAAACTTTATCAAATTTTTTGCTTTTTTTTTTGTTTATGGCGCAAACAATAAAACACCCAGATGCGATTAAATACCACCAAACGAAAGCTCTATTTGTGTGGAAAAAAAAAAATGATAAAAACTTCATATGGGTACAATGTTGCATGACCACGCAATTGTCAAAGTGCAACAGTGCTGAAAATTTACCTGGGCAGGAAGGGGGTAGAAGTGCCCGGTAGGCAAGTGGTTAAAGTGCCACCTATGGATAATGTAGTGAACGTCGTTTGTCTCCATTCCATGGGCATGCACAATTTTAAAGCGTGACATGTTTGGGATCTATTTACTGGATGTATCATCTTTTATAGTTTACCAAACAATTGGGTATTCTATTGCACTTTTTAAAATTTTTTTCCACAAAAATTGCATTTGAGAAACTGACGCACAAATACCATGTGACATAAAAAAATGCAACACGCACCAATTTATTCTGCTTTAAAAAAAACTGTATAGCGTTTGGACGTTTTAAGTAATTTTCTAGCAAAAAAAATACTGATTTTCACATGTAAACAAAGTGTCAGAAACGGCCTGTTCTTCAAGTGGTTAAGGGACCAGCTACACCAAAAGTAGGTAAACGACGCCGATATCTTTGAGGTGTGACGACATGTGAACCGGTTTATAAACAAGAATGCACGACTTGTACATGTATGTGTGGAGACAACATGCTAACAGCGCATGACTTTTCTCCGGTGAAGAGACAGAGATCAGACCTGGGTTCTAGATGTGTTCAATCGTTGTTCCTGACGTTGGTCCATAGATGTAACCATGCCAACAGATCATGTCTGTGGACACACTATACCACAACGGACATGCTGGGACTTGTATATTCTGAGCAGGAAGACACACATAAACAACACCTGAGGAGACGTGATACAACATACGCAGGCACCAGTCAGGCATACCTCGCCCACCAAGCACTGTGATCAAGCACTGCCCGGGGCATACCTCCCCGCCGAAGTAATCATACCTGGCCGGCAGGAGGTCTTTGTACGGAACACTGCCTTACCGACTCTGCTACCCGGACATGACACTGCACTGGTCACACCCACCAGGCATCCCCGGCCCCGCCTATCTCCTTGTAAGCAACGGAGATCACGTGACGGCGCTAGAGCGTGCTGGAGGCGGGAGATTGTGTGGTGAGCACAGAACATACAGTGGGCGTGTCGGTGTGATCGATAATGAGGAAGAGGGCGGGGCGTGACGTAAAGGACCAGTATTCGGGATGTACGGTATGCTCCTGGTTTTTTTTTTATATTTCCCTGACACGTGGAGCCCAGACATTGCTGGCTTTCTGTAGGAAATGCCAGTCCCCTGGCTGCTCTGATCACCTTCTGGTTGCAGAGAAGATTGGAAAACTACAATAAAAGTTGGATGTCCTGAGGTATTTTTTTGATGCATTCTCTCCATTAACCACTTGCCCTCCAGACAATTTATCCCCCTTCCTGACCAGGCCACTGTCTGCGATACGGTGCTGCATTACTTTAACCTCTTGGTGCTGGGCGAACGCAAATCTGCGACCTTCCGGCGTCTGGGCCTAGACACCGAACAGCCGCACATTTGCTTTCTATTAAAAAGAAGTGCTGAGAGCGTGCCCTGCGCACTTGCAGCACACGTTCGGTACTCATGGAAAGGTCCCGATCTCCTCCTTCAATCAAGACCTTTCCCGATCATGTGACAGTGAATCACGATGGTCACATGACCCTAAAACCCCGCCCTGGCTTCTGGAACCCTTAAAGGGCCAGGAGGCAGCAGGGGGTTAACTGACAATTGTGCGGTCATGCAACACTGCACTCTGATGAAGTTTACGGCCTTTTTTCCCCACAAATAGAGCTTTATTTTCCGTGGTATTTGATCACCTGAGCGGTTTTTATTTTTTAATAAAGACTGACACTTTTGAAAAACAATATTTTTGCTATAAACATATCCAATAAAAAAATGTAAAAAATCTAATTTCGTCAGATTTAGGCTAAAATGTATTCTGCTCCATGTCTTTGCTTAAAAAAAAAAATCCCATATGACCAGGCACCTGACATCTGTGCCACTGTGGCCGACAGCCCCCCGTCTTGGGTGTGTTACCCACAACTGCTGCATCAGTAAGTATATGCCTCCCCCTCCCATCCCGGATGAGGTGCAGGTACCCCCTGGGGCAGTTGGTCCTGTGGGATCTCCTCCCCTCTAGCGCTGGACTCACTTGCAGCTCCTCGCTCCCCCCAGCCAACTTCCCTTTGCCAGTGCATCCTTCCTGCTAGGCCTCCTGTCTACTTGCCCTTCCTCCTCCCAGCCAGGCCTCTTCCTCTGCTGTCCCTCCCCCACAGCCCCCAGAGGGGCTGCTCCTGGTGTGTGGAAAGGGCCTGTGCTGCGGTACCCTGGTGTGGGGTATCCCTGTTTGGCTCACATGTCCATCATGTGCTGGGTGAGTGGCCGGCGCCCTTCCATGCTCACAACCACCATTTTATTGGCGTGGTCAGTTTTCATGTGACAGCCATGTTCTTGTAGTCTGCGGGGTGGCCATTTTGCCATAGGCTTGCAAGGGTTCCTTCATCTGGAAGGTTACACAGACTGTACTGGAGGGAGGGTGGTGGCCATTTTTTTGTCGGCGTCCTCTTTCAGTTCTCTTGTGCAGGACCTCCTGATGTGCAGGGCGGCATCTCCTGGCATTCTGGAATGGCTTAGCACGAAACGGCTTAGCACGCTTTTCCACGTGGAGCTTTCCCCTCAGCTGGTGGATGGACAGCGCACAACATTGCTTGTCTGTCTGGGTCGGTGGTGGTGGTGAGTCCTACTGGGGTCCTCGGTCTGCAGCAGCAGTTAGGGTTGTTTTCTTCCTTCCCTCATGGATGTTCTGTTCCTGGCAATATCTGGTAAAGCGTGGGATCTTCCTATGGAGCCTGAAGTGAGTGCTGACCCCATTCTCCCCCACCCTGTGGTGGCTGCTAGCTCCTCTGGGTCCTCTATCCCCCCCAGACACTCTGTTGGTGGTCCTGGAATCCTTTGTCTCCCAAGATGAGTGACATTTTGGTGCAAGGCGAATTAAAAATGCCCTCACCCTGTCAATTCTTGGAGAAGGATTCTGAGCCCGTTGCAGGTCTGGCCTTCCCTGAGTGCTCAGATGGCGCTGTCCCCAATCCGTCTGACAGGAAGAATCCCCAGTGGCCATTGCCATGCATGAAAAAGTGCTGGTGGTCACGCTTATTACCACAGTGCAAGAAACCTTATAAATTGAGGATCCTTCTGGGGCTAGCTAGGAAGTGGCTGTCCCCTTTGGTTCTCACAAGGCGGTCAGTGCTGCTAAGGTTTTTCCTTACCTGACTTTTTTAGATAGGTTTATCTGCAAGGATTAGGAAAGCCTACAGCGGTCTTTTTCAGTCCTGGGGCATTTTTCAGTGCATTACCCCTTTTGAGGAGACCCTTCTGAAGAAGTGGTCCTCCCCTCCTGTTGTAGATCCTCCCATCTCTAGGTTGAACAAGGCAATCATGATTCCGTTGAAGGGTTCTCCTGTCAAGAACCCCACAGACAGGAAAGCAGAATTCATCACCCGCTCTCTTTTTAAGATTGCAGGCTTTGTCCTTTTCCCAGTGTTGGCCAAAGCTCTTGTGTCTCAGGCACTTACTGAGTGGGCTGAGGTAGTACACCGTGAATTGGGTAATGAACAGGTACCCTTAGTCTATGTGGAACTTGTGGACCAGCTAGTGCAAGGCCTCTTGATGCAGCTTTGGATGCGGCCCCTCTGCTCTCCAAGTTATTCGACTGGGCTGTAGTTCTTCAGCGGGTACTCTGGCTTAAGTGCTGGTCCAAAAAAGCCCTGGCCAGTTTACCATTCTTGGGCGAGTGGCTATTTAGAACTGCACTGAACAACATTTATTAAAGGACCTTGCGGGAAGTATTCTTCCCTTTTCTCCTGTAATCCAGAACAAGCAAGTGACTACACCGCAAAAAGGGCCCTTCCTTCGCGGCTCACAAACATCTTCTTTGTTTGCCAGATTCTGTGGACAAAGAATCCCAGTCTGCCAAGGCTCCCACGGGTGGAACGAAGTCATCCTGGCTTTGCTAGCCCACAATGCCTGTGGAGAAGTCAACAGCATGAAGATTTTCCCCCACTTATTTTCTGGATGGGGGTTGCCTTCGTTGTTTCTCAGACAGGTGGACCTCCCTATTTTCCAGTGGACTAATTTTTGTCTGGCTACAAAATAGGGTTTCTTTCCTGTCCGCCAGACGAGTTCTTTCCTTCCCATCTTCATCTCTCCCCATCTCATCTGAAGGCTCTGTATGGGGCGGTGTAGGACTTGCTTCTTTAGTGTATGATAGCCCCAGTGCCAGCTTCGGAAAGGTTTTGAGGTTTCTATTCCAACTTGTTCACTGTTCCAAAGAAGAAAGGTGTCCCTCTGATCCTGGACGTCAAGGCCCTCAATTGTTTCATTGAAGTTCAGAGGCTCAAGATGGAATCCATTTGTTATGTGATGTCCACCCTTCCCCAGGACTTCCTGGCCTCCATACGACATAAACCTAAATGCTCGCATCTGCACCAGCGCATCCTGCTCTTTGCGATCAGGGAAACGCACCATTTATAGAACTGCCCTTTGGCTTGGCCTCAGCCCCCCCGGGTGTTCACCAAGGTGCAGGCTGCGGTTCTGGCATTGTTGAAACAGTGGGGGATCATGTTCATAGATTACGTGGACGATCTTCTCCTGCGAGTGGAGTTAGATTCTTCACTGAGGAACAGTGTAGCAATCACCATGCGCACCCTGCAGGAGTTCGACTGGGTGTTGAACCTCTAGAAGTCCGTGTTGCTCCTGACTCTGCACTTGAAATACTTGGGTTTATCTTCAGTGCACACTAAAGTATTCCTTCTGCTGGACAAGCTTCTGACTCTGGACTCTGGTGCAGTTCATACTGTCCCGCAAGTGGTCGTCTCTGCATGCGTGTTCTGCACCTTATGGCGCCAACCTTCAAGGCAGTTCTATATGCCCAGTTTCACACATTGGCTCTGCAGAAGGAGATCTTATCCAAGTGGGACAGATGTCGACGTCCTTGGACAACCAAATCCGCATTGGATGCTTGACCAGGGCCTCCCTTCTCTGGTGGGTATGGTATCCAGCTGTTCAGGTTGGGAAGTCATTTCTTCCTCTCCATTGGATGTAATCAAGATGGATGCCAGCCTGGCCGACTGGGGGTTTTCTGGGTCTTCAGTCAGCCCAGGGATGGTGGATGTTGGAGGAGTCTCAACTACTAATCAACATTCTGGAGCTAAATGCAATCAGACTGTCTCTAACATTGGACAGAGCTTCTGCACAGACGTATGATCAGGATGCAGTTGGACAACGCTGCGGCGGTGACCTATGTCAATCACCAGGGAGGGACAAGGAGTTCAGCAGCAGAGCAGGAGGTTTCTCACATTCTTTAGCGGGTGAAACTTCATGTGTCGGCTCTCTCTGCTGTCTACATTCTGGGCATGGCAAACAGACTACCTCAGACACTAGATCAGGGAGAATGGTTCCTTCACCAAGAAGTGTTTCATCATATCTGCCTGTGGTGGGGGATTCCAAATGTGGATCTGCTGGCCGAGATTCATGACAAGAGCGAGGGATCCCTCGCACTCCTTAGTTCATACCTTTTATTCAGGGGGCTTGGCATGTTGTTCCCCCTGTGCGCTCCTTGTTGCCATTGTGGGGTCTGAACCTTATTCTCTCGGTCCTTTAGAAGCCACGGTTTGAGAACATTAGGATCTCCCTTTGCTCATGCTCTCCCAGTAAGTCACCTTTCTAGTCTTTATTTCCACTTGTCGAGTGTCTGACCTGTCAGCCTTTTCCTGTAACACTCCCTATCTGGTTCTCCACAAGGATAATGTGGTTTTCCGTCTGCATCCCTCCTTTTGAAGGTGGTGTCTGCCTTTTAGCTTGAAGGAGAACATTGTCCTCCCTTCCTTGTGTCCACGGCTGTCTCATCCTAAGGAGGTTGTGCTGCATTCCTTGGACATGGCCCGGGCATTCTGTGTACATGTCTGCTACAGCCCCCTTTTGGAGGTTGGATTCACTTTTTATGATTGTGGATGGCCTGCAAAAGGGTCTGGTGGCCTCCTCTGCTACTATTTCTTGTTGGATCAAGCAGACGGTTGTCCAGGCTTATGCCATTAGGGGTTGGGCTCCTCCCTTCATCGTTACAGCACACTCTACCAGGGTGATTAGTGCTTTCCTCCGAAACAAAGCGTCCATGTCTCAAGTATGTAGAGCAGCTACCTGGTCGTCTGTGTACACAGTTACCGGGTTTTACGAAGTTGATGTTCTGGCATCTTCGGATGCATGTTTCAGCCACAAAGTTTTGCAGGCAGCCATCTGCGGCTTCTCGTTCCTCTTATGGGGGTTTCTTTTGGGAGGTGTTTTTTATTTTTTTTTTATTCTGAGTTCCCACCCCTCGTTGTGGCACTGCTTTGGGACGTCCCTACGGTCAAGAACGTGAAGGTTGTGTCCATCAATGAACGAAAGAGAAAATGGGATTTTTTTGTTACCATAAAATCCCTTTCTCGGAGTTCATTGATGGACACAGCACCCACCCCTCATTTTCTTTATACTGCTTTATAGAGAACTGAAAAGCCTATAACAGCAAGAGGTTTACTACCAGTTAGAACTGCCCATAGGTGGTGCTGTGCTTGTTGTTTTTTCTGCCTAGTCCTAGGTGGCGCTATAACCATACATTCAAAAATGTGAACTCAGAGAAAAGGGTTTTATGGTGAGTAACAAAAAATCCAGTTTTTACCAAAGAAATGTAGCAGTATTTTTTCATTTGTATAACAAAACATGAAAAAACCTAGTGGTGAGTAAATACCACAAAAATAAAGTTCTATTTGTATGAAAAAACGATAATGTCATTTGCGTACAGCGTTGTATGATGGAGCAATTGCCAGTTAAAGTAGCACAATGCCAAATAGCAAAAAAAATGGTCTGGTCATGAAGGGGGTGAAACCTGGTGCTTAAACAATCCCATAGAATAAACAAAATTACACTACCTAGTGTCTGTTTGTACTGCATAACATCCAGGAATATATTAACCGCTTCTCGACCGCCCTATAGCAGACATATTGTTACAGCGTGGCATGGGTGCGCAAAATTGTGTGTATGTATATATGATATATGTATCAATTAGGACACAGCAGCTGCATGGACACAACCACTGTTCCCAATTTGACAGCCACGTGAGTCTTTGAATGCAGACAGTGTGTGTTCGTGGACTCGCACCCACAGGCTTAAGTACTCTATGAATGAAGCCTAATAGCATATCTAAAATCACAAAATGTACACAAATGATTAATATTGCAATATATGTCACATCTATAATGGAGTACAATACCATAGAGCTATACATACATAGCTTTAAGTATTTAACTTACATAAACTTTGCACATACAGGTATGCATCCCAGAAATGCGAAGACCCACCAGCCAGCAACCCCCTCTGTAAAATGTGGTGCAGCGAGGGATTAATGCCACCAGGATACCTCATTGGAAATTCAGGGAATTTCTTTGGCCTGAATGAAAACCTTCAGGAGTACAATCCAAAGATGGGGGGTGTAGAGTTTAGCAACCAGTTGATTAAGTCTTACCTGCCAACTTGAAGAACTTGGCACTGGTACAAAAAAGAGTTGTATCTATTTATTTCATTTAGAAGGAAGACCTGGCTCTTAAAATATCAATAAGAGCTCATCACAGCCCTAATTTACTAGCAATGTTCTGGTAGTTTCTCTCCAGTAAACATGTCACATAACTTGTACAAAATGTGTGAGAGGACCATGGATTACACACTTGATTTCTGCATTTAGAAAAGAGGCTAGCCAGCTGGAGCCCCCTGGATGACATTTTTATATTGATAACAGTGGAAAGGATAGTGGGACCTTTTACCATCAATTAAGGATACACATCCACGTGGACAATGTTTATTTCTGTGCACCACTTTTCCAACCTTTGTCTTAAGCAAACCTAGCTTGTAGTACAATGTGACCAATTCGCAAAGGCTTTGAACAAGGACTGGAGCTGGAGGGAAGCTGAAAAGGGAGGAGCCAGCATGTGTAATGCAGAATTTTTGGCCTTTTAAATGGAAGGATATTTTCTTTCATCCATTGACCAAGATACCAAAACAATTTTACATACATAGCTTAATGTAACTTAAACTTTGTGCAGACAGGTATGCATCCCAAAAATGCGAATAACCATCAGCCGGTAACCCACTCTGTAGGATGGTGGGATAAACGCCAGCAGGATACCTCAGTGCAAAGTCGGGGAAACTCTGGTCTGGACAGAAAACTTCAGGAGTACAGTCTAATTATGGGAGGTGTAGAGTTTAACAACCAGTTGAAGTCCTACCTGCCAAACTTGGACTGGTCCAAAAAAAGCGTTTATTTCAATTGGCAGGAAGACCTAGCTCCTTTTTAAAATATGAAGAGTTCATCATATCCCTAATTTCCCAAATAAAAATGCCACGGTTGTACAAACTGTGAGAGGATCATGGATTACACACTTTCTGCATTTACAAAAAGACCCATAGCTGTACCCCTTGGATGCACATCTTCCATTGGTAGCAGTGGAAAGGATAGTGTGGGACCTTTTATCACCAATCAGGGACACCATCTTTATGTGGACAATGTTTATTGCTGTGTGCCACTTTTCCAACTTTCTTCAGCAAACCCTAGCTTTTAGTACAATGTGACCAAATCGCAAATGCTTGCAACAGGGACTGGTGGAAAGCTGACAAGGGGAGAGCAAGTGTGCGTAATGCAGAACCTTTGGCCTTTAAATGGGAGGATATGGGGAGAGGGCATGGTGACTGCAACAGCTCCTCCGCATGGCAAGACCGTCCGACAAGCCTATGCTACCCCTACCACCCCACAACTTTCTATAGCTACCTAAGACTCTGCTGAGCATCAGACCTGCCGCAGAGAAACAGCCCGTTAAATTCTGTTTTTTTCCAGACTCTTCATAAAGGGCTACACAAAGATGGTGGCAGGAGACCTTCCCCAAGCGCCATCAATGTGCCTCTAGCGCCCACTGACTTAGACGAAATCGGAGCGGTCCAACCGCCCACACAAGCAGATACAGGAGAGTCCGGAGCAAACACTCCTTCCACACGTAGCCCAGTCAAATCCAGGCCATGCAGAGACTCCAAGGCCAGTGAAGATGATCATCTGATGGATCTTGCTACACACAGAAGCACCTCTGCAAGTAGACCCCCAATCGCCACATTCCCTACACTGGGACACCCAGTATCAGACACCATGTTGAAGGACATGTTACACTCTTTAAGGGTATCCCTTCAAACGGATCTGTTGCGGCCAAAGTACAAGATCTGGGAGAGAGATTGGGACATGTGGAGCATAAGATGGGAGAATATGTCCAATCTTGCAACTCATTAAAGCCCGCAAGGCCCAAAAAGATGACATGGCATGGATTAAAAATAAGCTTGCAGATCTGAAGGATAGATCTCGGTACAATAACTTAAAGATTCGTGGTATACCTGAAGGTATTCAAGCGTTTCAACTACCACATTATATTCGTGACCTCTTCCATAAAGCTGTACCAGAATTATCCCCTGCAGACCTAACCATCGATAGGGTCTACAGGATTCCTAAGCCATCTTTTCTTCCCGCACACATTCCAAGAGATGTTTTACTGAGAATCCATTTTTATCAAGCCAAAGAAAAAATCCTAGAGGCGTTTTATAAAAAAGAGAAGATTCCAGATGGCGCGAATCACCTGCAAATCCTTCCAGATCTGTCAGCACATACCCTAAGGCAGTGGTGGGCAACCTTTTTTTTCAACTGAGCCAAATCTCGCCAAAACCATGATTGAAATTTATTTTGAGAGCCACATTTTTAAAACTGAAAATACATCCCCCATATAGCAATTCATCCCCCATATAGCAATTCATCCCCCATTTAGTAATTCATCCCCCATATAGCAATTCATCCCCCATATAGCAATTCATCCCCCATATAGTAATTCATCCCCCCATGGTAATTCATCCCCCCTATAGTAATTCATCCCCCCTATAGTAATTCATCCCCCATAGTAATTCATCCCCCACATAGTAATTCATCCCCCACATAGTAATTCATCCCCCACATAGTAATTCATCCCCCACATAGTAATTCATCCCCCACATAGTAATTCATCCCCCATAGTAATTCATCCCCCCTATAGTAATTCATTCCCCCTATAGTAATTCATCCCCCATAGTAATTCATCCCCCATAGTAATTCATCCCCCATATAGTAATTCATTCCCCATAGTAATTCATTCCCCATATAGTAATTCATCCCCCATATAGTAATTCATTCCCCATATAGTAATTCATCCCCCATATAGTAATTCATCCCCCCTATAGTAATTCATCCCCCATAGTAATTCATCCCCCATAGTAATTCATCCCCCATATAGTAATTCATCCCCCATATAGTAATTCATCCCCCATATAGTAAGTCCCCCATATAGTAAGTCCCCCATATAGTAATTCATCCCCCATATAGTAATTCATCCCCCATATAGTAATTCATCCCCCATATAGTAAGTCCCCCATATAGTAATTCATCCCCCATATAGTAATTCATCCCCCATATAGTAATTCATCCCCCATATAGTAATTCATCCCCCATATAGTAAGTCCCCCACATAGTAATTCATCCCCCATATAGTAAGTCCCCCCTGTGTCAATTCACTTACCTTTGCTCCGCGCGCTCCTCTCGCCGTGTTTCCCGCGCCGTTCTGGTCTTCAGGGCGGACTGTGAGAGGAGTTCGTCACGCTGCCCCGCCTACATCCTGGCTGCCCCGCCTACATCCTGACAGCTGCAGAGCCCTGACTTTTGGGGCGGCCGCCCGAGAGGAGGGAGGGGAGCGGGCGGCCGTCCGGGGGGAGGGAGCGGCCGTCCGAGAGGGGGGAGGGAGCGGCCGCCCGGCACACGCCCGCCCGAGAGGAGGGAGGGGAGCGGGCGCCCGGCCCACAGAAGAGCCGCATTTAAGCTTGTAAAGAGCCGCATGTGGCTCGCGAGCCGCGGCTTGCCGACCACTGCCCTAAGGCAATGCAAAAATCTAAACACTATCACCAAGGCCCTGAGAAACCACTCCATTGGCTATAAATGGAGATATCCAGCTAAACTGTCTGTGACATATAAGGGCACCTCCACACTCGGCTCCTCCCTGGAAGACGGTCTTCAATTGCTGCGCATCTGGGATATTCTTCCTGACCTCATCTCCACCAATCTGCCACAGGCTGCTACATCACATTTGGCTGATAGCTGGCAAGTAGTCTTGCACAAGAAGCCTTCCAAACACCATCTAAAGGGGGTGTTAGGCATCAAATCCACTCCTGAAACCACAAAAACATGTTGGTCTCGACCATAGGAGCCTTAACAACCTAGCTCCCTTTCTTATCCCCCGCAAGAATTGCAGATTTTCTGCACACAGTTCTTAGAAAACATTTTTTATTCTTTTCAGTTACTTGTTATGATTCCAACTGAAGCAACCAAGAATGCTCCACTATCTTCCAGTTCCTGTCACTCCTCTATTCACCTTTCTTATGGCCTCATCTCTCCAGCTTCCGTTTTCCATACACTCAAGATGTACCGCATACATTCTGATGAATCTCTCCAAAACCTGTCCAAAACCGAACTCCTAGTTTTCCCCCCAGCCCGCGCCACCCCCATCCTCTCCATCACAACTAGCAATGCCACCATCAATCCCACCCCACACGCCAAAGTCCTGGGTGTCACCCTGGACTCAAACCTTTCCTTCCAACCTTATGTCCAATCACTATCAAAGTCATGCAGGCTCCACCTGTCAGGGATCGCCACGATCCCCGCCGCGATGGTCTCGGCGCAGGCGCAGTATGCCGCCCTGTGCAGGGACGCGAGCTCTAGGTCCGGGCCGGCCACGGCGTGCGAGTTCGCGCATGCGCAGTAGAAGCTGCGGCCGCCTGCTGGGCACCAATGGCAGCGCAGGGCGCGATATTTAAACGGCCCTGAGCTGTCATTTGGTGCCTTCTGGTCTTATCCTACCCTGCATCCTGTACCTGAACCTGTTTCTAGTAAGTTGCTGACCCGGATTGTGCCTGACCACTGCTGTATTCTCCTGCCCAGACCCTTGCTTTGCCTGACCTCTCTCCTGAATGCCCCCTATTGGATTTGACCTGCTGTTGCTGACCTGGCGTGTGACCCGACCATTCTATGCCCGCTGCCTTGTACCTTACCGTCCTCTCTGTTACCGACCCGGCCCGTCTGACCTTGCTCATCCATCCATCCGCCCATCCCTCGCAGTGGGGTCTTCTGACCTCCTCATATCAGACTCTCTCCCGTGGGAGCCCTTGGCGCATACCACTACCACTGACGGACGCACCCAGTAGCCACGACCTGGTCTCAGGGGGCTCCAAGTCCATCCCCACCATCAGGGGCCCTGGTGAACAAGCACCCTGGGACTTAGACTCCATGCGCTGGGGACGCCTATTCAGTGGAGTGCTAGTGGTACCGCCGGGCGGTCCCTTACAATACCAGAAGGCCATGACTGAGTCTAGAGGAGGGCCCTCGCCGCTTGAGGAGATCTGCAGGCACCTGTATAATTTGACTCCGGCCGTATCGGCCCTGCAGGACAGATGTCAGCAGATTAAGAATCAGTTCCAGACCTGCACTATATCCGTTCCTGCCCCACAGGCCACGGTCCCCGCACCCCTGGCCGTAGCAGCCCCTGTGCCGGTTTCTGGGGCTTCCGCACCACTCCCGGCGGCCGAACCCCGAGTACCCTTACCAGAACGTTTCCACGGGGACCGCACACGCTTCAGGTCGTTCCGTGAGTCCTGTCTTCTCTATTTTGAGTTACAACCACGGACCTTTGTGACTGAATCCGTGAAGGTGGGGTTCGTCATCTCCCTCCTGCAGGGTGAACCCCAAGACTGGGCCCACCGACTGCGGGGAAAAAATGACCCTCACCTTAGTTCGGTTGACAATTTTTTTGACGCAATGGCCATCCTATACGATGACCCACAGCGGGCAGCTTCTGCTGAAGCTACTTTGTACACGCTCCGGCAAGGCCGTCGAACGGCGGAGGAGTACGCGTCTGAGTTTAGGCGCTGGATGGGGGACACACGCTGGAACGAGTTTGCACTCCTGCATCAGTTCCGTATAGGCCTATCAGAAGGCCTGAAAGATGAGCTCGCCTGGGTGGAGGTGCCTGAGACTTTAAAGGACTTAATTGCGCTGACTATTAAGATTGACCGTAGACTGCGGGAACGCAGGTTTGAGAGGTCCGGTCAGGGTCATGGAAATCCCTGGGGGTCATTTCAAGGTCCCAGTCAAGCACCTAGGCCAAACATCCAGAACCGGCCACCTGGAGATATCCCTGAACCCATGCAACTCAGCCTGGCACGGCCTAAACTATCTCCGGAGGAACACCAGCGCAGACGATCCCAGAACCTGTGCCTCTACTGTGGTGAAGCTGGTCATATGGTACGATCCTGCCCGCAGAAACTGAGTAAGTGCACCTCTTCTTCCTTGTCCATTGGCAATGTTAGTCCATCCCAATACTTAGTGGTGCCCCTTTCCTTTCAGCTTCCAGAAAGGACCGTGGAAGTGTCGGCCATAGTTGATTCGGGGGCATGCAGCTGCTTCTTGGACATTAATTTTGCTCACCAGCAGGGTATTCCTCTCCAATTGAAACAGAAGGGGTTCAATATTTATTTGGCCGACGGTTCCCGGATAAAATCGGGGGTAGTGAACCAGGAAACCCCCTCCATCGCCACTGTCATTGCTGGCCAGCACCAGGAACTCCTCCGCCTGGATGCTATAGCTTCACCCCTCTTCCCAGTCATTTTGGGGCTCCCATGGTTACGGGCCCATAACCCCCAAATTGACTGGGAGACCGGAGTAATCTCGTTCCCTTCCCCATACTGTCGGGTATACTGCCGCACTTCGGGCCCGGGGGTCCCCCAAATCCTCCTGTGCTCTGAGGGGGAAGCCAAATTAAAACAAGTAATCCCTGCAGCCTACCATGAGTTTCTAGATGTGTTCAGCAAACGGGGAGCCGATACTCTACCCCCCCACCGCCCTTATGACTGTCCCGTTGACCTGTTACCCGGTTCAGAAATTCCTTTTGGGCGAATCTTCCCCCTTTCAGAACTCGAATTGGGGGCCCTGAAGGAATATATCGAGGACAGCCTCCAGAAGGGGTTCATCCGCCCCTCCACTTCACCGGCGGGGGTGGGAATTTTCTTTGTTGAAAAGAAGGACAAAGCTTTAAGGCCGTGTATCGATTACCGGTAGTTGAACAGGGTCACGATAAAGAACCGTTACCCACTGCCGTTAGTACCGGAGTTATTCCAAAGTTTAAAAACAGCAGTGGTCTTTACAAAGCTGGATTTGAGGGGAGCGTACAACTTGGTTCGCATAAGGGAGGGGGACGAGTGGAAGATGGCCTTCCGCACCCGTTTCGGCCACTTTGAATATTTGGTCATGCCGTTCGGGTTGTGCAATGCTCCGGCCACTTTTCAACACTTTGTGAATGATATTTTTAGGGACTTCCTGGATGTCTTTGTTATCGTCTATTTAGACGACATTTTGATTTTCTCCCCTTCTTTGGGGGAACACAATACATGTAGCAAGGGTATTGGGGCGACTGCGGCAGCATGGGTTGTACGCCAAGGCAGAGAAATGTTGTTTCGAACAATCCAGCATTACTTTCTTGGGCCTGATTATCTCCACCGCGGGGGTCGCGATGGATCCTCAGAAAGTCGCTGCAATACTGGATTGGCCTGAACCCACGGACAGGAAAGGCGTCCAATGATTTATCGGTTTTGCAAATTTTTACCGGAAGTTCATCAAGAACTTCTCGGGTCTGGTCTCCCCCATTACTCAGCTAACCAAGCTGGGAACCAGGTTCAGATGGACACCAGAGGCTCAGGAAGCTTTTGAAGCCGTGAAGAAGCTGTTCACCTCGGCACCCATTTTGGGTCACCCAGACGCCGCCCTGCCCTACATCTTGGAGGTGGATGCATCGGAGAATGCGGTAGGTTCCATCCTCTCCCAGTGGAAAGGCACCAAGGAATTGCTCCATCCTGTAGCATTCTTCTCACAGATGCTTACCCCAGCGGAGAAGAATTATGATATCGGTGATCGAGAGCTACTGGCGATCAAAACGGCATTAGAGGAATGGAGGTACCTGCTGGAAGGTGCTGTGCACCCCATCTTAATATTTACTGACCACAAGAACTTGGAATATCTGAGAACCGCCAAGCGTCTACGCCCGCGTCAGGCAAGATGGGCACTATTCTTTTCAAGATTCAACTTCCATATTACGTACCGGCCTGGATCAAAAAACACTAAGCCAGATGCGTTATCACGTATGTACGAGGACGCCAAGGAGATCCCAGTGCCCGACACCATCCTGTCCTTGGGTAACTTCTTGGTCCTTCAGTCGGACCTTCGTTCCAAGATAATGGAGGCATCCATAACCGTCTCTACCCCAGTCGGAGGGCCCCTCCAGAACAAGGGGGGACTCCTATGGAGGGAAGATCGGATTGTGGTGCCGGAGGAAGCCCGAACCCTGGTCTTGGGGCACTGCCATGACCACCCAATGGCGGGGCACTTTGGCCCAGAAAAGACCCTGGAACTTCTCCGACGCTCCTTCTGGTGGCCGGACATGGCTAAAGATTGTAAGGGCTATGTAAGGTCCTGTATCACCTGCCAGAAGAACAAGCCATCCAGAAACAAAGTTTGGGGTCTGCTGCGACCCTTAACGATCCCTGAACGGCCTTGGCAAAAGATCTTGTTAGACTTTATAGTCGAGCTTCCGCCATCGCTAGACCACACGGCAATCCTGGTGGTCGTGGACCGCTTGTCCAAGATGGCCCACTTCATCCCGTTGAAGAAAACCCCCTCGGCAGCCGAGACTGCGCGAGTCTTCGTTCGTGAGGTGGTAAGGCTGCATGGGGTCCCCGAAGACATTGTCTCGGACCGGGGGGTCCAGTTCACGTCAAGATTTTGGAGAGCTCTGTGCAAAGCCCTGGACATCAAATTATCCCTCTCCTCTGCATTCCACCCTCAAACTAACGGTCAAACCGAAAGGACCAATCAGACCCTGGAGCAATACTTAAGATGCTACACTTCGTTTACTCAAGATGACTGGATGCCACTTCTACCCCTAGCGGAATTCGTGTACAACAACGCCCGCCATTCAGCGACGGGACAGTCCCCGTTCTTTGCCAACTATGGTTTTCACCCCGTCTTCCTCCCGGATTTGGTCTCGGAATGCCCAGTACAGCAACGCAAGATGTAGTAACGTTTTTCTCCGCGAACAATAAGAAGCTTCAAGAGGCCATCAGTCGGGCCCAGGAAGACTACAGGAAGGCATTCAACAGGAAACGGAGGGGAGACCTGGTGTTGCGGCCTGGGGAGAAGGTTTGGCTAGCGACGTCCAATTTAAAGATGCTTTGCCCGTCGAAGAAATTGGGACCCAAATTTATAGGCCCCTTCTGCATTAAACGGATGGTCAACGAAGTAGCCTACGAACTCGTCCTTACTGACACACTCAAGATCCACCCAGTCTTCCACGTGTCCTTACTTAAACCTGTGATCCCGAATGCCTTCCCAGAACGAGAATCCAGACCTCCGGAGGCCATAACGGTGGAGGGACAAGAAGAATTTGAGGTGGAAACGATCCTAAAGTGCCGAAGAAGGGGGGGCCAGACCCAATTTCTTATTAAATGGAAGGGCTACGGCCCTGAGGACAATTCTTGGGAACCAGCCCATAATGTCCATGCACCCAGACTTGTCCGGAGGTTTCTTCGTGACCACCCGTGGTGGAGAGATCGGGTGGGCATCCGGAGGTTGCCCGTAGGGGGGGGGGGGGCAATGTCAGGGATCGCCACGATCCCCGCCGCGATCGTCCCTGCGCAGGCGCAGTATGCCGCCCTGTGCAGGGACGCGAGCTCTAGGTCCGGGCCGGCCGCGGCGCGCGAGTTCGCGCATGCGCAGTAGAAGCCGCGGCCGCCCGCTGGGCACCAATGGCAGCGCAGGGCGCGATATTTAAATGGCCCTGAGCTGTCATTTGGTGCCTTCTGGTCTTATCCTACCCTGCATCCTGCACCTGAACCTGTTTCTAGTAAGTTGCTGACCCGGATTGTGCCTGACCACTGCTGTATTCTCCTGCCCAGACCCTTGCTTTGCCTGACCTCTCTCCTGAATGCCCCCTATTGGATTTGACCTGCTGTTGCTGACCTGGCGTGTGACCCGACCATTCTATGCCCGCTGCCTTGTACCTTACCGTCCTCTCTGTTACCGGCCCGTCTGACCTTGCTCATCCATCCATCCGCCCATCCCTCGCAGTGGGGTCTTCTGTCCTCCTCATATCAGACTCTCTCCCGTGGGAGCCCTTGGCGCATACCACTACCACTGACGGACGCACCCAGTAGCCACGACCTGGTCTCAGGGGGTTCCAAGTCCATCCCCACCATCAGGGGCCCTGGTGAACAAGCACCCTGGGACTTAGACTCCGTGCGCTGGGGACGCCTATTCAGTGGAGTGCTAGTGGTACCGCCAGGAGGTCCCTTACACCACCTCCGCAACATCTCCAAGATACGCACGTTCCTCACCACAGACACTACTATACAACTCATACACTCCCTCAATATCTCACGCCTGGACTACTGCAACTCCCTTCTCACTGGCCTACCCAAACAAATGCTATCCCCACTCCAGTCTATCCTGAACTCAGCGGCTAGACTCATCCACCTCACCAACCGCTCCACATCTGCCACCCCCCTCTGCCAATCCCTTCACTGGCTCCCGATTGCCCAACAAATTAAATTCAAATTACTAACTCTGACATACAAAGCCATTCACAATGCTGCCCCAAACTACCTAACTGACCTGATACCCAAATACCACCCTACCCTTAATCTTCGCTCCTCACAGGACCTCCTACTCTCCAGCTCCCTGGTCTCCTCCTCCCACGCCTGACTGCAGGACTTCTCCAGGACTTCCCCCATCCTCTGGAACTCCCTACCCCAATCCATCAGACTGTAACATACCCTCCTCACCTTCAGGCGCACCCTGAAAACCCATCTCTTCAGGGAAGCCTACCCCACCCTCACCTAACAACCGATCTCCTCCACTCCTCCTACCACTCCATCCACCACAGCCACTTCCTCCTGTACCACTATCCCCTCCCTCTTAGATTGTAAGCTCGAAAAAGCAGGGCCCTCGAACCCCTCGTATATTGTATTGTACTGTATTGTCTCATGTTCTGTCCCCCTCGCTAATGTACAGCGCTGAGCAAACCCTTTGGCGCTATATAAATACTGTATAATAATAATAATAATAATCTCTCCTGGAATGGATCCTCAACAAAATCATAGAGCTATCCTTGACAATATCCTTTGTACCAGATGTCCAAATGTGCCAACCTACAGATCTCCGTTTATCTTGCCACCTAGATGATTAAGTTGGTACCCATAAACACTCGATGTCTCAACCACCCGGCAAAACGCTTTTCTCTCTGGAAGAAAGCCAAAATGCATCAGGCAGACATATTGGCAGTGCAGGAGACACACTTTCAACGTGGCGCAGCTCCTAAATGTTTCCATAGAGACTTCCCCCACATTTTTATATCTATGTTCACATCTAAAAAAAAGAGGTCTGATGATCGCTGTCAGGAACTCAGTGAGCTTCACATTACACACGTCGATTCAAGATCCATAGGATCTCTACCTTATCCTGAAATGCTACATCAATAACAAGCCTTACACCTTGGTAAATATATATGCTTCGAACACTGGATAATTAAATTTAATTCCCAAAGTCTTCAACAAAATTTCCACTGAACGATATGGCAACCTATTGAAGTGCGGTGATTTCAATCTCACAGTGGACCCTCAAATAGATATGTCATCCAAACCTAGAGGCAACGTGCCCCACCTACAACCAATTCTCCATCACGAAGATGTCTATGATGTCTGGCGATGTCTACATGCGAATGAGCGGGACTACTCATACTTTTCATTGTGTTACCACTCTTACTCACGTATTGATTTATGCTTAGTTGATAAGTGGCTACTGCAGCAGATATCCTCCTCCGTTATATCTACCATTACATGGTCTGACCACACAGCTCTGGTTACAACTATAATAGAGAAGGAAACCAGTTCCCCTATCTTTCTGTGGCATAGTAATAACACCATAATTCAAGACCCCAACAACATGGCGGTGTTGTGTCGACACATTATGGAATATTTTGAGTCTAACAATACTGGGGATGTTGACACATTCACACTATAGAACACCCGTAAGGCATACATGCATGGCTTGATCCTGCGGCTCTGCGCAAATTCCAAGCGGGTTTCCAATTTGAGACTCAATTCTTTGTTGAAAGACATTCAATCACTAGAAACCTTCAACAAAGCCCATCCCACGCTGACTGTTTCTGCTTCTATCCAGAAACTTAAGACAGAACTTGGAGAACTCCTACAGCTTCAACATGATAAATATCTCCGCTTCCTAAATCTCTGGTACTACTCCCATAATAATAAAGCAGGGAAGTTTTTGGCAAATAGACTTAAAACCCAAAGAATCGAGCACAAAATTATGTTTATAATCCATCCTGTAACAAATGAAAAACTCATGAATCCCAAGCAAATTGCAGATGCGTTTGCTGACTATTATGAGAGTATCTATAACTTTAAAAAATTACCCAACTACCCTTCAACCTTCTGCCAGCAATATAGACCTATTTTTTGCTGAATATACCCTCCCTTACTGAAGAGCAGTTACACCAACTCAATGCCCCTTTCACGACATCTGAAATCTTTCAGGTTATCAAATCCCTACCTACCGGGAAATCCCCCCGTCCAGACAGTTTTACGAATTAATATTTCAAAACCTTCGGTCCACATTTAGCCTCCCATCTTGTAAATTTATTTACCACTGCACAACTCTTTCCCCAAGAAATGCTGAGGGCACATATTGTCACGCTTCCTAAACCTGGGAAAGATGTTTACCTTCACACTTTAGACCAATATCATTGTTGAACTCAGATATCAACATATATAAACTTTTGGCACTTAGACTGATGAAAATTATGCCATACCTAGTACAACCGGACCAAACAGGCTTTACAAAAGGACGTCAAGCGTCAGACGCAACGAGACAAATAATCAACATTATAGATTATGCTGAGCACTCCCGAACGCCCTCTCTGCTTCTATCTATTGACGAAGAGAAGGCATTTGATAGAGTACATTGGGGATGTATTACTCAAGTCCTGGAAAAATTTGGTTTCCAGGGACCAATACTCTCAGCGGTATTGGCATTGTACTCCATCCCTTCAGCCCAAGTATACACTTCCAATCTATTATCTAAGACCTTCAATATCACTAATGGCACAAGACAGGGATGCCCACTATTGCCCCTCATCTTCAATCTTGTGGTTAAACCACTGGCAGAATCCATTAGAACTAATGCTTCCGTCTCGGGCTTCCGTTTCCACGACAAAACTCACTTCATTAGTTTATTCGATGATGTGAAATTGGCATTAACTAACCCTATACAATCATTACCACAAGTACGTTCTATTCTTTCACAATTTGGCGGCAGCTCATACTACAAGGTGAACTTTTCGAAATCTCTCATTTTAAACCTAGGAATTTCCGCATTGGGGCCAAGACAACCTTAGAAACATAATTTCCATATACTTGGACCTCTGGGGTCTGCCTTATCTAGGTATCATTTTAACCCCCTCCACCAATACTTTAGCGGAATCTACTTTCCAGCCCCTTATTAAAAAGCTCAGTAACGAACTTATATGTACAGCCAAATTTGAGCTATCCTGGACAGGCAGACTAGCGGCTTTCAAAATGTTATACCTCCCACAAATTGTTTATCTTTTCAGAACTCTCCCCATTCCCCTCAAATCATCATATTTATCTTGCTTAGAATCCCTGTTTAAAAAATACATATGGAACCAGAAACAGGCTAGATGCTCATACACCTAACTTATAAAACGTAGATCAGTAGGAGGCATAGGGCTATTGATGTATGGTCATGTGTAAGCTTTACAAGGCTACTTTTCTTCTCTTTCTTTCCTTTTCTGTATATTTACTCTATTTTCCCCTCTGTTGTTACAGGGGATTGTATTTGTGTACACTTGAAAACTTCAATAAAAATTATTGAAAATAAATGGCAGGATATGTTCTTTCATCTATCAACCAAGATACCAAAACTGAACATAGAGTTTTACATACATAGCTTGACATAACTTACATAAACTTTGTGCATACAGGTACAGTCATGGCCAAAAATATTGTCACCCCTGCATTTCTGTCAGATAATACACCACTTCACCCAGAAAATTGTTGCAATTACAAATATTTAAGCATTCACATGTTTATTTATTTTGTTTGTATTGGTATGGCACAAAAAAAGTGGAGAAACAAAAAGCAAAATCTGACTTATTCCATCTAGAACCCCAAAAATGAACTGGACAAAATTATTGGCATCTTTTCAAAATTGTAAGAAATAATTGCATTCCAAGTTTGTGATGCTCTCTAATTTGTAATTAAACTCACCTGTATGAACAGGTGCCGACAATGTAGAAATCACACCAACAATCAGTTAAAATGGCAAAAATTTACTCAACCTTTCTGTTGTCTTTGTGTGCCACATGGAGAAGAGAGAGAGCAGCAAATAATTGTCTAAAGATTTGAGAACAAAAATTGTGGAAAAGCATGGACAATCTCATGGTTACAAATCCATCTCCAGAGATCTTAATGTTCCTGCGTCCACTGTGCACAACATTGTCAAGAAGTTTACAGCCCATGGCACTGTAGCTAATCTCCCTGGACGTGGACGGAAGAGAAAAACTGATCAAAGATTGCAATGAAGGAATGTTGGAATGGTATCTAAAGAACCTTGATCAACGTTCAAATTCAAGCTGACCTTCAGGCACAGCTCGCACTATAGTTTGCCATCTGAATGAAAAGGGATGCTATGGTAGGACACCTAGGAAGCTCTCTGCTGACACAGAAACATAAAAAAGCCAGACTAGAATTTGCCAAAGCTTACCTAAAGAAGCCAAAATCCTTTTTGGTAAGGCCTGTCATTAAATTAAGGGTGCCAATAATTTTGTCCAGTCTTTTTGGGGTTTTGCATGGAATGTGGCAGATTTGGCTTTTTGTTTCTCCACTTTTTTGTGCCATACTAATAGAAACAAAAGAAATAAACATGAGAATGCTGAAACATTTGCAATTGCAAAATTTCCTGGACAAAGTGGTGCATTATCTGACAAATGCAGGAGTGCCAATATTTTTGGTCATGACTGTACATAGCTTGACATAACTTGCATACATTTTGTGCAGACAGGTATGCATTCCAGAAATGCAAAGCACCACCAGCCAGCACCCACTCTGTAGAATGGAGTGCAGGGGGAATTAATGCCACCAGAATACCTCAGTGAAACTTCAGGACAATTTTGGTCTGGATGAAAAATGTCTCTGTCCTAATTTAAGGAACGTCCTGCACTTGAAAGACTTTATTCAGATGCAGTCTGCATGAGAAATGAATCTCTGATCTCCTTTTTACCCAAACTCAAAAAGAAGCTATGCATGTACCGGAGATGGAATAAGGTGTGACACCTGTTTTTTTTCTGTCCCTCACAAGCTGGCCTCTCTATAAAGGATTTCCATACCTCAATATTATTCCAAGGTGTTTGACTACATAGTGTGGTGCAAGGTATTGAGTAGCTGCCTTTAACGTTTATCTGATCTCCTGAGTACTGATCTTTTTCTCATTTTTTTTCCACCTTTCTGCCTGCAAACTAGACCAACCCATTGCCTGCATACTGACCATTAAAAAAAGGACACGTATTAGGACTTTAAAAGCACCTTCTAAAAAAATCTTATGGTAACATTTCTTTAAAAAAAGTTGAGTTTATTTTTAAATTGCATTAAAATCAAATAAAACCAACAAAATTGAGCTTGTAGTTTGTATACACAATACCATGGCACTGTAAAGGATGTAATAATACAACATTTAACGCATGTGTAGTACCATGTTTTCAAGATGCCATCCACAACAGCTCATGGCAAGTATGGTTCTCCATGTTTCACAACTAACAATGCTGTTTCCTCAAGAGCACGCTACAAGAGAATCTGCAATAAATGCGTGTATAATTATGGAGTTAAATCTATATGCAAACATCATAACAACTGGTATACAAGATATCATTGACATCACGTCAAGGCTTAGAAGTTTCTTACCCCAATGCTCTAAACCATACTGAACGTAACCTAACATCCCCAGGTAATCACACCAAATGCAGCAAGACAGCATCCACTCCTTCTGGTGACAATACACTGGAGTACAATAGAATACTGTATCTTTGTTGTTTTGCTTTTACAGTAAAAATTGTCAAAAATCTCACCAAAAGGGTTACAGGAAGCAAAGACCTTACAGAGTTATTTCTATGTGTATCCAAAAACTGAAAAAAAAATAGGAAAGAGGTGGAGAGAAAGGATAGAGATTTGAGGGAAGGAAGGAAAGAAATGGAGAAAGGAGGGAGGGATGGAAGTGGACGGAGGAAAGGAAGGGGATGGAGGAGGGAAGGAATGGCTGAAGGAAGAGCGGCAAGGAAGGGAAGAAAGGGGATGGAGGAAGGAAGAAAGGGGAGGTAGGGAGGGAATGGATGGAGGAAGGAAGAAGAGGGAGGGAAGGAAGGGGATGGAGGAGGGAAGGAATGGCTGGAGGAAGGGAGGCAAGGGAAGGAAAAAAGGGGATAGAGGAAGGAAGAAAGGGGAGGGAATGGATGGAGGAAGGAAGAAGAGGTAGGGAAATAAAGGAGGGGATGGCGGAAGGAAGAAAAGGGAGGGAGTGGATGGAAGAAAGGGAAGGAGGACAGAAGGAAGGGAGGGAATGGATAGAGGAAGGATGTGCTTTATTAGCTGCAGAGGAGATATTGGGGGTTTACTAGACCTCCAGTGTCTCTATAAAGAGGACCTGTCACATACCTAATACTGTCACATAGGGGGTCCTATTAACTCCTAGGGGATAGCAATAAATTAAATAAGGGGATAAAATTATTTCTATAAAAATGTTTTTATAGCACCCCCTCTACACATCCCATATAAACGTGCAACGCAGGGCAAGTACGTGTATGTAAATATCAATTGCACAACACGGGAAGTATTGTTGTAAACGCTGGAATGAGAGAAATAATTGTAGGACCATAATATCGTTAACTGTAAACTTATCACCTGTTTTTTTTTCTTTCTGAAAACATGCTTGAATGTTAGCTGCACAAGTATAATATGACATAAAAAATGTAAAAGAAATTTTAAAGAAGTCTCTAGCAAAAAAAAGCAGTTTGTAACGTGTGTGAAAATTTTTTAAATTGCCCTGGTAGACAAGAGGTTGAAGTAGAAAAATATTTACCTTCCTTATGTTTGTACACAGGATCAGTACCATGAACAGCACATATTGGCCTTCTAAACATTAATTTTATGTAGAATTTTATGGGTGTCAAACTGGCGGCCCTCCAGCTGTTGCCAAGCTACAAGTCCCATGAGGCATTGCAAGATTGATAGTTACAAGCATAACACCCAAAGGCAGAGGCATGATGGGACAACAGCTGAAGGGCCGCCGGTTTGACACCCCTGATGTAAAGCATAGTCTTTATTTTGCTTTTATTTTTGTAGACATACATGCAACAAAGACCAGATTGGTGTAAATAATTTTCTTTTGCATTCTTTGAAAGACACCCTCTTCTTAATCTTGACCATAGGGTTTATAGCGCCGTCTACAGGAGTAGGACCAGGGGTGTGGAAATGTTTGAAAAAAACTACTCGTCCAAGGACTAAATCGGTGTCCCAATCTACTTGTCCTTCATGACCATCTACTTGTCCTGATAATTTTTTTTTTTTTAACCAAAACCGTATTAAAATCTGAGATGCTTTATGGATTGTCTGGGGCTTTTAAAAACAAAAGGGGCTTTATGGTGACTTAAATGTTTAATAATTTTAACATTGCACTGTTTATCTCCTCCTCCCCTCCCTGCCTGGCTCCAGCACCGCACCCGAGGACTAGCAGGGAGGGGAGACCTTGCAGTGTAATGAGCACGGATTGACTGCTCGTCAGGAAACGGGCATTTCGGACTTATCCTTTATCCTTTTCGCTGCCAGAGCCGTTTTTGCACATGTTTAAAAAATCATTTAAGGCCTGAAGATTACACAAAACCCCCAATTTGTGGATATTTTATTCTATCTTTTCATGTGACAACACTGAAGAAATGACACTTTGCTACAATGTGACGTAGTAAGTGTACAGCTTGTATAACAGTGTAAATTTGCTGTCCCTTCAAAATAACTCAACACACAGCCATTAATGTCTAAACCGCTGTCAACAAAAGTGAGTACACCCATAAGTGACAATGTCCAAATTGGGCCCAAAGTGTCAATATTTTTTGTGGCCACCATTATTTTCCAGCACTGCCTTAACCCTCTTGGGCATGGAGTTCACCAGAGCTTCACAGGTTGCCACTGGAGTCCTCTTCCACTCCTCCATGAAAACATCAAGGAGCTGGTGGATGTTAGTGACCTTGCGCTCCGCCACCTTCCAATTGAGGATGCCCCACAGATGCTCAATGGGGTTTAGGTCTGGAGACATGCTTGGCCAGTCCATCACCTTTACCCTCAGCTTCTTTTGCAAGGCAGTGGTCGTCTTGGAGGTGTGTTTGGGGTCGTTATGTTGGAATACTGCCCTACGGCCCAGTCTCTGAAGGGAGAGGATCATGCTTTGCTTCAGTATGGCACAGTACATGTTGGCATTCATGGTTCTGTTAATGAACTGTAGCTCCCCAGTGCCACAGCACTCATGCAGCCCCAGACCATGACACTCCCACCACCATGCTTGACTGTAGGCTAGACACACTTGTCTTTGTACTCCTCACCTGGTTGCCGCCACACACGCTTGACACCATCTGAACCAAATAAGTTTATCTTGGTGTCATCAGACCACAGGACATGGTTCCAGGAATCCATGTCCTTAGTCTGCTTGTCTTCAAACTGTTTGCAGGCTTTCTTGTGCATCATCTTTAGAAGAGGCTTCCTTCTGGGACGACAGCCATGCAGACCAATTTGATGCAGTGTGCGGTGTATAGTCTGAGTACTGACAGGCTGACCCCCCCACACCCCTTCAACCTCTACACCAATGCTGGCAGCACTCATACGTCTATTTCCCAAAGACAACCTCTGGATATGACGCTGAGCACGTGCACTCAACTTCTTTGGTCGACCATGGCGAGGCCTGTTCTGAGTGGAACCTGTCCTGTTAAACTGCTGTATGGTCTTGGCTGCCATGCTGCAGCTCAGTTTCAGGGTCTTGGCAATCTTCTTATAGCCTAGGCCATCTTTATGTAGAGCAACAATTCTTTTTTTCAGATCCTCAGAGAGTTCTTTTCCATGAGGTGCCATGTTGAACTTCCAGTGACCAGAATGAGAGAGTGAGAGCGATAACACCAAATTTAACACACCTACTCCCCATTCACACCTGAGACCTTGTAATACTAACCAGTCACATGACACCAGGGAGGGAAAATGGCTAATTGGGCCCAGTTTAGACATTTTCACTTAGGGGTGTACTCACTTTTGTTGCCAGTGGTTTAGACATTAATGGCTGTGTGTTGAGTTATTTTGAGGGGACAGCAAATTTACATGTTATACAAGCTGTACACTCACTACGTCACATTGTAGCAAAGTGTCATTTCTTCAGTGTTGTCACATGAGGCGATAGAATAAAATATTTACAAAATGTGAGGGGGGTACTCACTTCTGTGAGATACTGTATTTTCTGAAAGCAGAGACCCTAGAGAATAAAATAACGGTAGTTCCAATTTTTTATGTCACACAATATTATCAGAATATTTCAGTAAAAAAATACACTTAATTTTATGGCACAAAAAGCAATAAATTATCCAATTTTTTTGTACATTATAAAAGTCGAGGTTGCATCAAGTAAATAGATATCCAACATGTCAAACCTCAAATTTGCGTGCGCTCGTGAAACAGCAAGAAACTTTAGTACCCCTATATTTTCTATAGGCAACACTTTTAAAGCCCCTTATAGGTCATCAGTTTAGTGTTATGGAGGAGGTCTGGTGCTAGAATTATCACTCTCATTCTGGCGTGCATGGTGACATGTTACACGTGTATTGCAATCATCGTTTTCTTGTGTAGGCGCCCCAGCACGTGCTTTTACGTTTGTGCGTGTGTACATATGTGGGGGTGGGGGCCCTGAAAAATTGGGGGGGGGGCAGTTATATGCTTGGGTGCAACTTAAATTTTTTAAAAATTAAAAAAAATGTTTTTGCTTAATTTATGTTTTTTTTATCACATAGGGGACAAAAAGTCCCCTATGTGATGATTTTTAGTGACAGGTTCAGTTTTTTGAGACATCCGGGATCTAAAAGACCCTGCATGTCTGTCCTGTGCTCCTATGAATGTAGTGCAGTGCACATCACACCGCGTTACATTCTTTCTCAGCCCCTATGGCCTGGAATCTGACATCGGGGACCTGGAAGTGACGTCACATCACTTCCAGGTCAGGACAAGCCTGACCCTAGTGGGTGTTCCACAAAGGACAAGTGACCCTTTTTGGGGTGGAGGTAGCACTGAGGGGGTCTTTTAGGACCCAGATGGCTCTACTGTTTGTTGGCCTCATTTCCCAAGTTGATATGGGGCCCAAAAGGTGTGGGAGCAAATGGGCATCTTGTGGGATGTGGACCGTGGGATGAAACCTACAGGAAGAGGTCGCATGACCTGCTTAAGGGCAGGTATGCTGCTTCCAGTGCCCTTGCCCTCTGGACTGTGCCATGGTGGGCGGGGCAGAGCTGATGCTGGTTATGACCTACTGCACATGCCTGCTTACTAGGGACATTTCTCCCTTTTTTGTTTCTACTACCACTGTTATATGCGCTCTGTGCCTGATCTGAGGGCAACTGTGATGTGGCCCAGCGCCTTTGCTTGTGGGTGGCCACTGCTGTTATCACATCTAGCATTGGCTGTTCCTTGCTTAGGGCTCAAGGTCTGTTTGTTTCCAAGGGGGATCCTTGGCTACTCCTTAGCCATCATGAGGATTGGTAACGCCCAATTGTTTGTCAACAGGAAGCCCCTTTTGCAGAGGCCTTCTGTGGTAGTGACCCTTTTCCCCCGTCATGGCTCCTTTCAGCTCTAGGTTATATATGGCAACCATGATACCAGTGGTGGAGTCTCCTTCCTTTAAGGTTTTAGGTGGGCAGGATGACAGGAGTTGTCTCCTAATGCCGGTTTGGCTTTGCATCAGTTTTTGGCCCTTGTATCCCACCGCTCACTGCATGGGCTAAGTTCCAATACCAGGTGTAGGTGGGAGCAGGTGTCCCTGGCTCAAGTGGAACTAGCAGACTAGCTGGTTCAGGGCCTTGGGTATGTTTGTGATGTGTCCTTAGATGCTGCCCACTGCTCTCTAAGCTCTCCACCTTGGTGGTGGTGTTTCGGAGAGTGCTTGGCTCAAGTGTTTGTCTATTGTCCAGACATCCATAAGAGGTCTTGGTGGACCTCCCCTTTCTGGGTGAAGATTCTTTGGGCTACTCTGGATTGCATCCTTACAAACTTCACTAGGGGGAAGAGTATCTTCCGCAGAAAAGGTCTTTTCACTCTTCTGGCTCCTCGAATGAAAGCCTTCTTCCCTGGTTGACAGACCATAGACCTTCTTATCTCCAATAGATGGGTCTACTCACTGATGGTATTCGGCTATATGATAGAGTTTTGTGCCTGTTCGCAGGAGAAATCCTTTTTTTATGATCTTCATCACCCCTTCTGCAGCGGTGCAGAATCTGCTATCCTACGGGCTTGGCAGGGTCACAGAGATTTTTACTCCAGTTGGTTTATGGTTCCGAGGAAGGGTGGAGTTTGTCCCGATTATAGAAAATTTGAAAGGAGGTTGGAAGTTTACTAGGTTCCGCTACACAATATATATGCAGTCCAGTAACAAAACATACCATGTTACTAAAAAAGAATCGTGAACAGCATGTTCACCAAAGTGGTTACATGAAAGGACCATGCAGTAAACCATCACACATTCAGTGTATATAAATACTACTTTATTATGTATCATTGGCGATTTATTGCATCAAATGTATTAATGCAATAAATTGCCAATTAAACACAAGAAACAAACACCAGTATCCACTACCTCACTGCAGACGTCTGTAACACCATTAAAATATAACAATGACGTCATGGTATGGCCATAGCTATTGTACAATTATCAGAGCGACAGCGACAACCTCCAGGCATCTGTTAGGCTATAAATATCACCTTCTGGGCTAAGAGCAAGGGGATATAGTAATCTGGACTTTTATGCCTATGTTAGTCCAATGATTTCTAGATGGGGATAAATAACAACAAGTGCCGCTAGAGATGTGATATACACGCAATCCTGTTGTGGATAAGATGGTTTTCTCAGTTCCACAATATGAATCTCTGGACATGTAACACAGGTGGAATGCAAGGCAAGCAACCATTGACATTGTTAGGAGAAGAAAGTTTGCAAAAAGTTGGTGATGGCAAAAGTTCTTCTTGCTGAAGATCTGTTTTTACCTGATTGAGGACATTATCCTCCTTTCCTTGGGTCTATGCCCTTCGCTTCCTGTGAAGATTGCACTGTGTCTCTTGGTTGTGGTCTGGGCAGTTGGAGTGTACCTTCCTCCTGCAGCTTCTTTCTGGGTTACTTCTGTTCCTTTCCCTCTTATTGAGGCACTGTTTTGGGATGCCCCTATGGTCAAGATTCATAAGAGCTGTGTCCGTCAATGAACGCAAGAGAGAGCAGGATTTTTTATTACCATAATATCCCTTTCTCTGAGTTAACTAGCAGACACTTATTCACTTCTTGGTTATAAACCCGCCTAACTACTGCAAGTCCCTCCTCACTGGCCTACCATTACACTACGCCCCCTTCAGTCTATTATGAATGCTGCTGCCAGGCTTATACACCTTACTAACCAATCCATGACTGCTGGCAATTTCTACACCGGCTTCCTCTAGCCCCACATAGAAAATTCTAAATACTAAGACCAACATACAAAGCCATCCACAACCTTGCCCCCAGCTATATCACCAACCTCATTTGCAGATATCACCCAAATTGTCCTCTTCGCTCCTCCCAAAACACCTTGCTTTCCTTGTTACCTTCTACCATGCTAGCCTCCAGGACTTTTCCAGAACCTCTCCCATCCTTTGGAACTCCCTACCCCAATATGTCCGGTCAGCTCCTACCCTGTCTGCCTTTAGGTGATCCTTGAAAACTCATTTATTCAGGGAAGCCTGAGCTGTGCTTCAGTCATCTCCAAAAGATCATCCCCTACAGGTATTACTTTTTGTACCATCCTCCCCTTCCTTTAGACTGTAAGCTCCATGAGCAGGGCCCTCCTATTCCTTCTATATTGAACTGTATTATAATTGTAATGTCCTTTATATTGTAAAGCGCTGCAAACTGTTGGCGCTATAAAAAAAACTTATATTATAATAAGAACTTTGTTAGTAACTGAGCTGCCTATAGCAGAGAGAGGGTTTATACCAGCTAGGACTGCCCATAAGTGGTTCTAAGTTCTTTTTCTATCTAATGTCCTACTCCTCTAGATGGCACTATAAACCTTATGGTCAAGATTAAGAAGAGCTGTGTCCATGAGTGAACTCAGAGAAAGGGATTATACAATGTGTAACAAAAAGACTCCAATTTTATCAACGTGTGTTTTCGAATCTTGCTTTGAAAAGACAGTGACTGCTGCAGGTATAAACATATTTGTAACAGCCTCCAAAAGACAGCAGTTGTGACCTGACCCAGGGCTGCTGTTAGAAACCACGGGGCCCCACACAGTCAACCTGACAGGCCCCCCTCTTCCCCCCAAAAAAACACAGTTTACTATACTTCAGTTATGAATGAATATAGTTACATAGTTAGTCTGGCTGAAAAAAGGCAAAAGTTCTTCCAGTTCAACATTAAAAAAAAAAAAAAGTTATATTCCTATACCCACAGTTGATCCAGAGGAAGGCAAAAAAACCCAGCAAAGCATGATCCAATTTGCTCCTGCAGGGCAAAAAAATCCTTCCTGATCCCCCGAGAGGCAATCGGATATTCCCTGGATCAACTTTACCTATAAATGTTAGTATCCAGTTATAGTCTTTGTATTCAAGAAAGAATCCAGGACTTTTTTTTTAAAGCAATCCACTGAACTGGCCAGAACCAACTCTTGAGGGAGTCTATTCCACATTTTCACAGCTTTTACTGTGAAGAAACCTTTCCATGTTTGGAGAATACATTTCTTTTCCTCCAGACGTAAAGAGTGCCCCCTTGTCATCTGTGATGACCTCAGGGTGAATAGCTCTACACCCAGTTCACTATATGAACCACTGATGTATTTATACATGGAGATCATATCCCCCCTTATGTATTATACATGGTGATCATATCCCCCCTTATGTATTATACATGGTGATCATATCCCCCCTTATGTATTATACATGGAGATCATATCCCCCCTTATGTATTAAACATGGAGATCATATCCCCCCTTATGTATTATACATGGAGATCATATCCCCCCTTATGTATTATACATGGAGATCATATCCCCCCTTATGTATTAAACATGGATATCATATCCCCCTTATGTATTATACATGGAGATCATATCCCCCCTTATGTATTATACATGGAGATCATATCCCCCCTTATGTATTATACATGGAGATCATATCCCCCTTATGTATTATACATATTGATCATATCCCCCCTTATGTATTATACATGGAGATCATATCCCCCCTTATGTATTATACATGGAGATCATATCCCCCCTTATGTATTATACATGGACATCATATCCCCCCCTTATGTATTATACATGGAGATCATATCCCCCCTTATGTATTATACATGGAGATCATATCCCCCCTTATGTATTATACATGGAGATCATATCCCCCCTTATGTATTATACATGGAGATCATATCCCCCCTTATGTATTATACATGGAGATCATATCCCCCTTATGTATTATACATGGAGATCATATCCCCCCTTATGTATTATACATGGAGATCATATCCCCCCTTATGTATTATACATGGGGATCATATCCCCCCTTATGTATTATACATGGAGATCATATCCCCCCTTATGTATTATACATGGAGATCATATCCCCCCTTATGTATTATACATGGGGATCATATCCCCCATTATGTATTATACATGGGGATCATATCCCCCCCTTATGTATTATACATGGTGATCATATCTCCCCTTATGTATTATACATGGAGATCATATCCCCCCTTATGTATTATACATGGTGATCATATCCCCCTCATGTATTATACATGGAGATCATATCCCCCTTATTTATTATACATGGCGATCATATCCCCCCTTATGTATTATACATGGAGATCATATTCCACCTTATTTATTATACATGTTGATCATATCCCCCTTATGTATTATACATGGAGATCATATCCCCCCTTATGTATTATACATGGAGATCATATCCCCCCTTATGTATTATACATGGAGATCATATTCCCCCTTATGTATTATACATGTTGATCATATCCCCCCTTATGTATTATACATGGAGATCATATCCCCCCTTATGTATTATACATGGTGATCATATCCCCCCTTATGTATTATACATGGAGATCATATCCCCCTTATGTATTATACATGGAGATCATATCCCCCCTTATGTTTGTATTATACATGGAGATCATATCCCCCCTTATGTATTATACATGTTGATCATATCCCCCCTTATGTATTATACATGGAGATCATATCCCCCCTTATGTATTATACATGGGGATCATATCCCCCCTTATGTTTGTATTATACATGGAGATCATATCCCCCCTTATGTATTATACATGTTGATCATATCCCCCCTTATGTATTATACATGGTGATCATATCCCCCCTTATGTATTATACATGGAGATCATATCCCCCCCTTATGTATTATACATGTTGATCATATCCCCCCTTATGTATTATACATGGTGATCATATCCCCCCTTATGTATTATACATGGTGATCATATCCCCCCTTATGTATTATACATGGAGATCATACCCCCCCTTATGTATTATACATGGTGATCATATCCCCCCCTTATGTATTATACATGTTCATCATATCCCCCTTATGTATTATACATGGTGATCATATCCCCCCTTATGTATTATACATGATGATCATATCCCCCCCTTATGTATTATACATGTTCATCATATCCCCCCTTATGTATTATACATGGAGATCATATCCCCCCTTATGTATTATACATGGAGATCATATCCCCCTTATGTATTATACATATTGATCATATCCCCCCTTATGTATTATACATGGAGATCATATCCCCCCTTATGTATTATACATGGAGATCATATCCCCCCTTATGTATTATACATGGACATCATATCCCCCCCCTTATGTATTATACATGGAGATCATATCCCCCCTTATGTATTATACATGGAGATCATATCCCCCCTTATGTATTATACATGGAGATCATATCCCCCCTTATGTATTATACATGGAGATCATATCCCCCCTTATGTATTATACATGGAGATCATATCCCCCCTTATGTATTATACATGGAGATCATATCCCCCTTATGTATTATACATGGAGATCATATCCCCCCTTATGTATTATACATGGAGATCATATCCCCCCTTATGTATTATACATGGGGATCATATCCCCCCTTATGTATTATACATGGAGATCATATCCCCCCTTATGTATTATACATGGAGATCATATCCCCCCTTATGTATTATACATGGGGATCATATCCCCCATTATGTATTATACATGGGGATCATATCCCCCCCTTATGTATTATACATGGTGATCATATCTCCCCTTATGTATTATACATGGAGATCATATCCCCCCTTATGTATTATACATGGTGATCATATCCCCCTCATGTATTATACATGGAGATCATATCCCCCTTATTTATTATACATGGCGATCATATCCCCCCTTATGTATTATATATGGAGATCATATTCCACCTTATTTATTATACATGTTGATCATATCCCCCTTATGTATTATACATGGAGATCATATCCCCCCTTATGTATTATACATGGAGATCATATCCCCCCTTATGTATTATACATGGAGATCATATTCCCCCTTATGTATTATACATGTTGATCATATCCCCCCTTATGTATTATACATGGAGATCATATCCCCCCTTATGTATTATACATGGTGATCATATCCCCCCTTATGTATTATACATGGAGATCATATCCCCCTTATGTATTATACATGGAGATCATATCCCCCCTTATGTTTGTATTATACATGGAGATCATATCCCCCCTTATGTATTATACATGTTGATCATATCCCCCCTTATGTATTATACATGGAGATCATATCCCCCTTATGTATTATACATGGTGATCATATCCCCCCTTATGTTTGTATTATACATGGAGATCATATCCCCCCTTATGTATTATACATGTTGATCATATCCCCCCTTATGTATTATACATGGTGATCATATCCCCCCTTATGTATTATACATGGAGATCATATCCCCCCCTTATGTATTATACATGTTGATCATATCCCCCCTTATGTATTATACATGGTGATCATATCCCCCCTTATGTATTATACATGGTGATCATATCCCCCCTTATGTATTATACATGGAGATCATACCCCCCCTTATGTATTATACATGGTGATCATATCCCCCCCTTATGTATTATACATGTTCATCATATCCCCCTTATGTATTATACATGGTGATCATATCCCCCCTTATGTATTATACATGGTGATCATATCCCCCCCTTATGTATTATACATGTTCATCATATCCCCCTTATGTATTATACATGGAGGTCATATCCCCCTTATGTATTATACATGGTGATCATATCCCCCCTTATGTATTATACATGGAGATCATATCCCCCTTATGTATTATACATGGAGATCATATCCCCCCTTATGTATTATACATGGAGATCATATCCCCCCTTATGTATTATACATGGGGATCATATCCCCCCTTATGTATTATACATGGGGATCATATCCCCCCCTTATGTATTATACATGTTGATCATATCACCCCTTATGTATTATACATGGAGATCATATCCCCCCTTATGTATTATACATGGTGATCATATCCCCCTCATGTATTATACATGGAGATCATATCCCCCTTATTTATTATACATGGAGATCATATCCCCCCTTATGTATTATACATGGAGATCATATTCCACCTTATGTATTATACATGTTGATCATATCCCCCTTATGTATTATACATGGAGATCATATCCCCCTTATGTATTATACATGGAGATCATATCCCCCCTTATGTATTATACATGGAGATCATATTCCCCCTTATGTATTATACATGGAGATCATATCCCCCCTTATGTATTATACATGGTGATCATATCCCCCCTTATGTATTATACATGGAGATCATATCCCCCCTTATGTATTATACATGGAGATCATATCCCCCTTATGTATTATACATGGTGATCATATCCCCCCTTATGTTTGTATTATACATGGAGATCATATCCCCCCTTATGTATTATACATGTTGATCATATCCCCCCTTATGTATTATACATGGTGATCATATCCCCCCTTATGTATTATACATGGAGATCATATCCCCCCCTTATGTATTATACATGTTGATCATATCCCCCCTTATGTATTATACATGGTGATCATATCCCCCCTTATGTATTATACATGGTGATCATATCCCCCCTTATGTATTATACATGGAGATCATACCCCCCCTTATGTATTATACATGGTGATCATATCCCCCCCTTATGTATTATACATGTTCATCATATCCCCCTTATGTATTATACATGGTGATCATATCCCCCCTTATGTATTATACATGGTGATCATATCCCCCCCTTATGTATTATACATGTTCATCATATCCCCCTTATGTATTATACATGGAGGTCATATCCCCCTTATGTATTATACATGGTGATCATATCCCCCCTTATGTATTATACATGGAGATCATATCCCCCTTATGTATTATACATGGAGATCATATCCCCCCTTATGTATTATACATGGAGATCATATCCCCCCTTATGTATTATACATGGGGATCATATCCCCCCTTATGTATTATACATGGGGATCATATCCCCCCCTTATGTATTATACATGTTGATCATATCACCCCTTATGTATTATACATGGAGATCATATCCCCCCTTATGTATTATACATGGTGATCATATCCCCCTCATGTATTATACATGGAGATCATATCCCCCTTATTTATTATACATGGAGATCATATCCCCCCTTATGTATTATACATGGAGATCATATTCCACCTTATGTATTATACATGTTGATCATATCCCCCTTATGTATTATACATGGAGATCATATCCCCCTTATGTATTATACATGGAGATCATATCCCCCCTTATGTATTATACATGGAGATCATATTCCCCCTTATGTATTATACATGGAGATCATATCCCCCCTTATGTATTATACATGGTGATCATATCCCCCCTTATGTATTATACATGGAGATCATATCCCCCCTTATGTATTATACATGGTGATCATATCCCCCTTATGTATTATACATGGAGATCATATCCCCCTTATGTATTATACATGGAGATCATATCCCCCCTTATGTTTGTATTATACATGGAGATCATATCCCCCCTTATGTATTATACATGGAGATCATATCCCCCCTTATGTATTATACATGGAGATCATATCCCCCCTTATGTATTATACATGGGGATCATATCCCCCCTTATGTATTATACATGGTGATCATATCCCCCCTTATGTTTGTATTATACATGGAGATCATATCCCCCCTTATGTATTATACATGTTGATCATATCCCCCCTTATGTATTATACATGGTGATCATATCCCCCCTTATGTATTATACATGGAGATCATATCCCCCCCTTATGTATTATACATGTTGATCATATCCCCCCTTATGTTTGTATTATACATGTTGATCATATCCCCCCTTATGTATTATACATAGTGATCATATCCCCCCTTATGTATTATACATGGTGATCATATCCCCCCTTATGTATTATACATGTTCATCATATCCCCCTTATGTATTATACATGTAGATCATATCCCCCTTATGTATTATACATGGAGATCATATCCCCCCTTATGTATTATACATGGAGATCATATCCCCCTTATGTATTATACATGGAGATCATATCCCCCCTTATGTATTATACATGGAGATCATATCCCCCCTTATGTATTATACATGGTGATCATATCCCCCCTTATGTATTATACATGGAGATCATATCCCCCTTATGTATTATACATGGAGATCATATCCCCCCTTATGTATTATACATGGTGATCATATCCCCCCTTATGTATTATACATGGAGATCATATCCCCCTTATGTATTATACATGGAGATCATATCCCCCCTTATGTTTGTATTATACATGGAGATCATATCCCCCCTTATGTATTATACATGTTGATCATATCCCCCCTTATGTATTATACATGGAGATCATATCCCCCCCTTATGTATTATACATGTTGATCATATCCCCCCTTATGTATTATACATGGTGATCATATCCCCCCTTATGTATTATACATGGTGATCATATCCCCCCTCATGTATTATACATGGAGATCATACCCCCCCTTATGTATTATACATGGTGATCATATCCCCCCTTATGTATTATACATGTTCATCATATCCCCCTTATGTATTATACATGGTGATCATATCCCCCCTTATGTATTATACATGGAGATCATATCCCCCCCTTATGTATTATACATGGAGATCATATCCCCCCCTTATGTATTATACATGGAGATCATATCCCCCCTTATGTATTATACATGGTGATCATATCCCCCCTTATGTATTATACATGGTGATCATATCCCCCCTTATGTATTATACATGGTGATCATATCCCCCCTTATGTATTATACATGTTGATCATATCCCCCCTTATGTATTATACATGGAGATCATATCCCCCTTATGTATTATACATGGAGATCATATCCCCCTTATGTATTATACATGGTGATCATATCCTCCCTTATGTATTATACATGGAGATCATATCCCCCCTTATGTTTGTATTATACATGGAGATCATATCCCCCCTTATGTATTATACATGGAGATCATATCCCCCCTTATGTATTATACATGGAGATCATATCCCCCCTTATGTATTATACATGGGGATCATATCCCCCCTTATGTATTATACATGGTGATCATATCCCCCCTTATGTTTGTATTATACATGGAGATCATATCCCCCCTTATGTATTATACATGGAGATCATATCCCCCCTTATGTATTGTACATGGAGATCATATCCCCCCTTATGTATTATACATGGAGATCATATTCCCCCTTATGTATTATACATGTTGATCATATCCCCCCTTATGTATTATACATGGAGATCATATCCCCCCTTATGTATTATACATGGTGATCATATCCCCCCTTATGTATTATACATGGAGATCATATCCCCCTTATGTATTATACATGGAGATCATATCCCCCCTTATGTTTGTATTATACATGGAGATCATATCCCCCCTTATGTATTATACATGTTGATCATATCCCCCCTTATGTATTATACATGGAGATCATATCCCCCTTATGTATTATACATGGTGATCATATCCCCCCTTATGTTTGTATTATACATGGAGATCATATCCCCCCTTATGTATTATACATGTTGATCATATCCCCCCTTATGTATTATACATGGTGATCATATCCCCCCTTATGTATTATACATGGAGATCATATCCCCCCCTTATGTATTATACATGTTGATCATATCCCCCCTTATGTATTATACATGGTGATCATATCCCCCCTTATGTATTATACATGGTGATCATATCCCCCCTTATGTATTATACATGGAGATCATACCCCCCCTTATGTATTATACATGGTGATCATATCCCCCCCTTATGTATTATACATGTTCATCATATCCCCCTTATGTATTATACATGGTGATCATATCCCCCCTTATGTATTATACATGGTGATCATATCCCCCCCTTATGTATTATACATGTTCATCATATCCCCCTTATGTATTATACATGGAGGTCATATCCCCCTTATGTATTATACATGGTGATCATATCCCCCCTTATGTATTATACATGGAGATCATATCCCCCTTATGTATTATACATGGAGATCATATCCCCCCTTATGTATTATACATGGAGATCATATCCCCCCTTATGTATTATACATGGGGATCATATCCCCCCTTATGTATTATACATGGGGATCATATCCCCCCCTTATGTATTATACATGTTGATCATATCACCCCTTATGTATTATACATGGAGATCATATCCCCCCTTATGTATTATACATGGTGATCATATCCCCCTCATGTATTATACATGGAGATCATATCCCCCTTATTTATTATACATGGAGATCATATCCCCCCTTATGTATTATACATGGAGATCATATTCCACCTTATGTATTATACATGTTGATCATATCCCCCTTATGTATTATACATGGAGATCATATCCCCCTTATGTATTATACATGGAGATCATATCCCCCCTTATGTATTATACATGGAGATCATATTCCCCCTTATGTATTATACATGGAGATCATATCCCCCCTTATGTATTATACATGGTGATCATATCCCCCCTTATGTATTATACATGGAGATCATATCCCCCCTTATGTATTATACATGGTGATCATATCCCCCTTATGTATTATACATGGAGATCATATCCCCCTTATGTATTATACATGGAGATCATATCCCCCCTTATGTTTGTATTATACATGGAGATCATATCCCCCCTTATGTATTATACATGGAGATCATATCCCCCCTTATGTATTATACATGGAGATCATATCCCCCCTTATGTATTATACATGGGGATCATATCCCCCCTTATGTATTATACATGGTGATCATATCCCCCCTTATGTTTGTATTATACATGGAGATCATATCCCACCTTATGTATTATACATGTTGATCATATCCCCCCTTATGTATTATACATGGTGATCATATCCCCCCTTATGTATTATACATGGAGATCATATCCCCCCCTTATGTATTATACATGTTGATCATATCCCCCCTTATGTTTGTATTATACATGTTGATCATATCCCCCCTTATGTATTATACATAGTGATCATATCCCCCCTTATGTATTATACATGGTGATCATATCCCCCCTTATGTATTATACATGTTCATCATATCCCCCTTATGTATTATACATGTAGATCATATCCCCCTTATGTATTATACATGGAGATCATATCCCCCCTTATGTATTATACATGGAGATCATATCCCCCTTATGTATTATACATGGAGATCATATCCCCCCTTATGTATTATACATGGAGATCATATCCCCCCTTATGTATTATACATGGTGATCATATCCCCCCTTATGTATTATACATGGAGATCATATCCCCCTTATGTATTATACATGGAGATCATATCCCCCCTTATGTATTATACATGGTGATCATATCCCCCCTTATGTATTATACATGGAGATCATATCCCCCTTATGTATTATACATGGAGATCATATCCCCCCTTATGTTTGTATTATACATGGAGATCATATCCCCCCTTATGTATTATACATGTTGATCATATCCCCCCTTATGTATTATACATGGAGATCATATCCCCCCCTTATGTATTATACATGTTGATCATATCCCCCCTTATGTATTATACATGGTGATCATATCCCCCCTTATGTATTATACATGGTGATCATATCCCCCCTCATGTATTATACATGGAGATCATACCCCCCCTTATGTATTATACATGGTGATCATATCCCCCCTTATGTATTATACATGTTCTTCATATCCCCCTTATGTATTATACATGGTGATCATATCCCCCCTTATGTATTATACATGGAGATCATATCCCCCCCTTATGTATTATACATGGAGATCATATCCCCCCCTTATGTATTATACATGGAGATCATATCCCCCCTTATGTATTATACATGGTGATCATATCCCCCCTTATGTATTATACATGGTGATCATATCCCCCCTTATGTATTATACATGGTGATCATATCCCCCCTTATGTATTATACATGTTGATCATATCCCCCCTTATGTATTATACATGGAGATCATATCCCCCTTATGTATTATACATGGAGATCATATCCCCCTTATGTATTATACATGGTGATCATATCCTCCCTTATGTATTATACATGGAGATCATATCCCCCCTTATGTATTATACATGGAGATCATATCCCCCCTTATGTATTATACATGGTGATCATATCCCCCCTTATGTATTATACATGGAGATCATATCCCCCCTTATGTATTATACATGGTGATCATATCCCCCCCTTATGTATTATACATGGAGATCATATCCCCCTTATGTATTATACATGTTGATCATATCCCCCCTTATGTATTATACATGGAGATCATATCCCCCCTTATGTATTGTACATGGAGATCATATCCCCCCTTATGTATTATACATGGAGATCATATCCCCTCTTATGTATTATACATGGAGATCATATCCCCCCCTTATGTATTATACATGGAGATCATATCCCCCCCTTATGTATTATACATGGAGATCATATCCCCCTCATGTATTATACATGGTGATCATATTCCCCCTTATGTATTATACATGGAGATCATATCCCCCTTATGTATTATACATGGAGATCATATCCCCCCTTATGTATTATACATGGTGATCATATCCCCCCTTATGTATTATACATGGTGATCATATCCCCCCTTATGTATTATACATGGTGATCATATCCCCCCTTATGTATTATACATGGAGATCATATCCCCCCTTATGTATTATACATGGAGATCATATCCCCCCTTATGTATTATACATGGAGATCATATCCCCCCCTTATGTATTATACATGGAGATCATATCCCCCCTTATGTATTATACATGGTGATCATATCCCCCCTTATGTATTATACATGGAGATCATATCCCCCTTATGTATTTATACATGGAGATCATATCCCCCCTTAATCTCCTCTTCTCAAGAAAGAATAAATTCAGTTCCTCTAATCTTTCCTCATAGCTGAGCTCCTCCATGCCTCTTATCAGTTTGGTTGCCCTTCTCTGTACTTTCTCCAGTTCCCCAATGTTATTTTTGTGAATTTGTGCCCAAAACTGAACTGCATATTCCAGTTATTGGTATCACTCATTGTGTTCATTCAGGAAAGGAAGGGGCTGGTAAATATCCAAAAGTGGCAGAGTTTTACCTGTCGGAACATGCCGGTATTTGGCTGTAAATAGACCAGGTAAAGAATAATGTGCTCATGTCTGTGAAAACGCAAGGTCCCCTTATTATATTTCCTTGCACACACCAGAATACAAATTGTGAAGAATTATGAAAAGTATACCTTACATTTTTTTTTTCTTCCAGCCTTTTTTTTTTCTTTTATGGGGGTGCTAGTTAATATGTAGACCTTGAACTAATAAATCAGTCCTCTAAACTGCTCGTAGGAAATTGCAACCTGTAGCCACATGGTGGTGCTAAGCATGTGTACTTCTCTACTCACCTCCTATGTTTTCTGTGTGAAGAACGCCATTTACCTTCCAGATATGTTCATTTTGTGTTTAGCACTGTTTTATTATGCTGATTGTGAAAACTTGTATAAATGAGTAGTAGTGAATTTAACCAGACCAGGCACTAAAAATGAAATATTTTTTACAGGTAGCCTAAAAATTACACCAATGTGTATTTAGCAGGTTTAGATTTTAATCTTTTTACTTGTATTGATGCTTGTGGGTGTCTGTAAGTACTTTTTAAGAGGTTATCTTTATATTATTATTACAGGAAAGAGTTAGCAATAAACAGTGCAGTCTGGAGTCAGGCTGTCAAGTAGCCCATAGAGTATGCGATTTTGGAAGGAAAGAAAATTGCTTGATTCCCCCATCAACATATTCAATGTTGATAGGGGAATCGCCCCTGCAGCACTATTGTGTTCCACTGGTGGGGGGGGGGGGGCAGGGAGCCACAGGCAATAATTGCATATAAAAAAATCCAACAGGCTGGTTGTTGTACCCAAATCGATTGGTGGCACAACCAGCTTGCCCATAGATGAATCTAATCTCAGCTGGTTCCTGCTGAAATTTGATCGATGTATGGCTGGTTTTAGTTCAGAGACGGGAGGAGGGGAGGACAAGGGAGTGCCTTGCCACCCAAGGCTATGGGGTTGTGTGTTTCTATTGATGCACACAGTGTAGACAGAGACAACTCTAGTCCCTGCATGCATGGGTGGCTCCATAGGAGGCTGCAAGAGAAATGAGCCACCTTGAAACTTGCTGAAAATGCTTAAAAAAAACTTAGAGGAGTTCCAGCCTTCCGTGTAAAAATTAAGTTGGCAGCTACAAAAACTGTAACTGCTGACTATTAATAAACAGCCACTCAGCTGTCCAGGGATAAAGTGCTGTGGTCACCTTAGCTGTCTTCACTGCCTGCGGTCTGTACCCGGAGCTGGCATGATAACCACTTTCCGATCGCCCTATAGCAGAAATACTGCTACAGGGTAGCACGGGTGCACAAAATCAAGTGTGTGTGTGTGTATTGTCGGCCTTTTTTTTGTATAGTGCAAAAAATAAAAAGCTCACAGGCGATCAAATACCACCGAAAGAAAGCTCAATACGTGGGAAAAAAAGGACCTAAATTTCATTTGAGTGCAGTGTTGCATGACCGCGTAATTGTCAGTTAAAGTAACGAAGCACCGTAATGCAGAAAATGGCCTGGTCAGGAAGGGGAGTAAATCCTCTGGAGGCCAAGTGGTTAACTGTGGGCACCTGGCTGTGACAGCTTGTGGCTTCACAACTGGGGGGCCCACTGTACATGTGTGAGCCGCGCTGCACATAGTGAATGGTCCCGCAGTTTTCTGGAACCTGTAGCATGTCCTAGAAGCCAAAGGGGAGGAGTACTTCCACATTTGATCGCTTAGGTGGCTGTAAAAAAGTGGGAGTGGGTACCTGTCAAAATCAGGAACCCCCTCCCCCACCCTTCCTCAAATGTGGCGTTTCTTTATCAGGAGCAGGGGAGGAGGCCTTAAAGTAGAACTACCCCTTAGAGCTCTGCTTTAAGAAGGCATGGGCTACCTCCAAGCCTATGGTTAGTCAATTCTCTGTTAGACTGGAATTAGGAAATACACTTTGCATGTCCTGTAGCAGTACTTCTACTATAGGGCGGTGGGCAAGCGGTTAATAAGAGATGCAGTGGTTGCATGACCAGGGGCGGACTTACAACTCATGGGGCCCCGGGAAATAGGGGATCATGGGGCCCCTGTGTACTTGCCCAAACTCAAAAAAGCCTATGAAAAAGGTACCAGGGGCATCTCATGGGGCCCCCTACTGACCCCGGGTCCTCGGGCAGTGCCCGAGTTTCCAAATGGTCAGTCCGCCCCTGCGCATGACATTCACTGACCTACAAGAAGCTCGTCTTTGTCCTAGGACACCCTACCAGAAGAAGCCTTAGATGAGCCACATGACTGCACTGACCCATGAACAGTTGCATTATGACGGATACTCACTCCGGGGCTGTGTATTGTGGTGTACCAACCACCACATCGGCACCACAGGGCACCATGGCCACTATGTGCTGTGGGGTCCAGAGGATATTTGAAGTTTGTTCACCTTTTTATCTGTTGTAAAATGTAAATTTACCCTTTAAATAATAAATTTAAAAAAACTGACTTGTGTTTTTTTTCTGACTTTTGTTTTGCAGAAACGCACTACAGTCCACTTAACATGATTTCCTATGGAACAGGTTCACATCTCTGCGTTTTCACCTGGTGTGTTTTTTGGAAAGGGTCAGGGACATTTTGGAACGCAAAACGTTTTTGGTTCTATAGAATTCAATAGGAACGCTGTAGAAAAGCATGTATTGTGTTTTTGATGCCTTTTGCGGGTTTTTTTGTCATTTTATTTTTTCTTTCTTTTGTTGCTAGGCAGATTTAAAACGTGGCAAAAATGCAAGTGCAAAAACGCGACGCAAAACGCAATGCAGAAACGCCTCAAACGCAACCTTCATAGGTGTAACCTAGACTTAGACAGGAAGTGAAGAAAACTCTCCAATGTGTCCTATACAGGAGTGTGACGTTATGTACAAATGACGCCATGTTCATTGACTCTACATGTCACTGTGTGGATGGGGCGACTCTCAATCCTGAAGAGGGGAGGCAGCTTTTGGATACAGTATGCTCTCTGCAGTGGGACAGCACAGGGGAGAAGGTGTACATTGCAGTGACAGGTGTTTGGGAATTCAGAAGCTGGAGTTGGGCCTTAACCACTTGCTAAATTTTTGGACATTTACAAACCCTAAAGGCTTGTTTACATGTGTGGTGCTCTCTGAATAATGACGTGTTAGGATTGCTCTTCAGAGAACAAGTGGTGAGGAGTCGTTGTATCGCCATTCCTTGGACCCAGCACTAGCATGCAACAACTGTGTGCCCGACCCTTTAAATGATCTGGGCCCTGTGACTGTTGTGGTGGTGATCAGGGACCCTGTGCATGGTGCGGCGGAGATCAGGGACATTGTGACTGTAGTGGTGGTGAGCAGGGACATCGTAGCCGGTGTGGCGGTGATCAGGGACACTGTAACCTGTGTGGCGGTGATCAGGGACACTGTAACCTGTGTGGCGGTGATCAGGGACACTGTAACCGGTGTGGTGGCGATCAGGGACACTGTAGCCGGTGTGGTGGTGATCAGGGACACTGTAGCCGGTGTGGCGGTGGTCAGGGACACTGTAGCCGGTGTGGCGGTGATCATGGATACTGTAACCTGTGTGGCGGTGATCAGGGACACTGTAGCCGGTGTGGCGGTGATCGGGGACACTGTAGCCGGTGTGGCGGTGATCGGGGACACTGTAGCCGGAGTGGCGCTGATCATGGACACTGTAACTGGTGTGGCGGTGGTCAGGGACACTGTAACCAGTGTGGTGGTGGTCAGGGACACTGTAACCGGTGTGGTGGTGATCATGGACACTGTAACCGGTGTGGCGGTGATCATGGACACTGTAACCGGTGTGGCGGTGATCAGGGACACTGTAGCCGGTGTGGCGGTGATCATGGACACTGTAACCGGTGTGGCGGTGATCATGGACACTGTAGCCGGTGTGGCGGTGATCATGGACACTGTAACTGGTGTGGTGGTGATCATGGACACTGTAGCCGGTGTGGCGGTGATCATGGACACTGTAACTGGTGTGGTGGTGATCATGGACACTGTAGCCGGTGTGGCGGTAGTCAGGGACACTGTAGCCGGTGTGGCGGTGGTCAGGGACACTGTAGCCGGTGTGGCGGTGGTCAGAGACACTGTAGCCGGTGTGGCGGTGGTCAGGGACAATGTAGCCGGTGTGGCGGTGGTTAGGGACATCGTAGCCGGTGTGGTGGTGGTCAGGGACACTGTAATTGGTGTGGTGGTGATCCGGAGTAACCGGTGTGTCAGCAATCAGGGACACTGTAACCTGTGTAGCGGTGATTAGGTGATTAGTCACCTATTAGCGGTGACTCTTCAGAGGGCACCACACATGTGAATGAGCCCTTACAGAGTAGCCTTGTATGCAAATTATGACTTGCTGCAAAGTCTGAGCTCCGGCACTATCCCCCACCTACCATACTGCATTGTGCAGGCCTTTCTATCGGGCGTATTCCTTCTTAGCGCCCGACCCTTTAAATTAGGGCTTCTGCAGCTGTGGCAAATGAAGACAGCAATTAATATGATCACATGCTCAAGTGTCCATGCTATGCATTGCAATCTTCTCTTTGACATCCATTTATGCCTGTCCTATTCTGCGCCGAGCTGTACATTACAATCATGTATTCCCTTGGCTTTCCCTGATGGAGCTTTACATTAAGGCAATGCCTGACGATATTAAAACTCAGCTTGAATTGCAGCCAGATTGCTTTATGAGAGACTTGATGGGCTGTGAGATTTCTGAATTCAGCCAATAATGCAGGAGGTCAGGATCAGTGTTACTAGGCAGTAAAGAGAGTTAAATTATGGCACAAAGACACCGCGAGCGCCATAAGCATCCTGTTAATTAACAATGGAATTGTTGAGATTTATTAGGGCAATGAACCAATTGCAGTTAATCTGATTACAGACACAATTGATGTTAATAATGCTGCCCGCTGCTAAACGATTGGGTGGACGTTATTCATGAACGGATTTCATATCTCATACGGCATCTATGCAGCCATCATTAACATTCAGCACAAAGGAGGTCATCATAAACGGTAATATTCTGTTATTTCTAATGAGCCCATTCATCCATTCTGATTTAACTTGGTCATTTGCTTCTCACCGGTACCACTTTTTTTTCTGTTGTGCTGAATGTGACTCTGTCGTTTTTGGTTTGAATGTTTGGCATAGACAAAGGGGTAGTAGGTCCAAAACCCTCACCAGAACTTCCAGACCCAGAATGTTGTTGAGCATCAGCAACACACGTGGAGTGTTCTGTGACATCACTCACCGTGGCCAGGCTAGCTATGGACTCTGCTTTTGGTGCTGTACTCTCCCAGTCTAGTCCCTCAATAACTGTCTGCGGCTTATTCCCCACCCCAGCCACCACCTGCTGGGCTCACCGGTGGTGTTAAAGGGACCAATTTTGACTCGGTATCTAGTATTAACCGATTCCCGACTGCCCTATAGCAGACCTACTGCTACAGGGTGGCAGGGCTGCGCAAAATCACGTGTGTATATATAGGTGATTTGCATTTCTAGGTAGGGGGAGCGCATGCCGCTTTACCCTCGCTGCCATTGGCGGCTACAGATTTCGATCACCGGGTTCCAGACAGAGATTCCCTTTATTCCTGTTGTGATTAAGCACGAGATCATGTGAAACGCGTTAACAGGTCCTGTGGTCATGTCCTGGTGTTTTGTGTGTCCTACACTGTTACACTGTTAACCCTTTGATCACCCCAGATGTTAACCCCTTCCTGCCCAGTGTCATTAATAGTGTCAGTGCTTTTTATTAGCACTGATCGCTGTATTGGGTTGTCAGTGGCAGTTAGTTCCCCCCAGTGTCAGGATGCCCGCCGCAGTCCCACTATAAATCGCTGATCGCCTCTCCGTGGGGAGGGGAGCCAATTTTTGTGTTGCTTAGGGCAGCACGAAACCTAAATACACCACCAGGGGCGGACTGACAACTCATGGGGCCCCCGGGCAATAGGGGATCATGGGGCCCCTGTGTCTTTGCCCACACTCAAAGCACACCCAAAGAAGCCTATGAAAAGATACTAGGGTCATTTCATGGGGCCCCCTACTGACCCCGGGCTCTCGGGCAGTGCCAGATTGTTCGAATGGTCAGTCCGCCCCTGTACACCACTGGGTTTCCTCCAGGTATTCCTCCCACACCCGAAAGACATGCTGGTAGGTTAATTGGCCCTAGTATGTGTATGTATGCATGTGAGTTAGGGACCTTATATTGTAAGCTCCTTGAGGGCAGGGACTGATGTTAATCATGGTAGCCAAAAGGCCACTCCAGCCCAGCTCTCTAGTTGTGGGAGGGCATCCATGGACATCCTCCAAAACCCATCCCCTGCGTGCTTTGTGACTGTTGTGTCCTTCGGACACAGCTGATCACAGATCGCAGGAAAGGGCCAATTCACAGCGGCCCTTTACCATGTGATCAGCTGTGTCCAATCACAGGTGATCACATGTAAACAGACTCGACAGTCTTTTCCTCACATGATGTATCTGTGTGGGAAAAGGACAACTGATACCTGGAAAGGCTGTCAGTACTTTGTTTACACTGACCATCAGTGCTGCCTTATCAACGCACATAAGTGAAGAAGACAAATTGCTTATTTGCAACATTTTATAACAAAAACTAAGAAAAATATTTTTGCTCTTTTTTTAATTTCTTTAGCAAAAAAACCCAGTGATGATTAAATACCACTAAAAGAAAGCTCTATCTGTCGCAAAAAATAATTTAAACATTTCATATGGGTACAGTGTTGCATGACCACGCAATTGTCATTCAAAGTGTGACAGCGCTGAGAGCTGAAAAGTGGCCTGGGCAGGAAGGGGGAAAGTGCTCAGTACTGAAATGGTTAATGTACAGTATGTAAAGTGCTATGTAAATTGTCATTGCTATTGAAATCCATGTAATAAAAATAGATATAAGCCCCTTATTAACCCCTTGACGCTGATTGCTCGCAAATATGCGGCCTCTTGGCGTCTGTGCCTTGACGCCGAACAGGCGCATATTTGCGTGCAATTTAAAAATACATATGTGCTGAGAGCGCACGCCCTGCGCACTCCCAGCACATACATATGTCCGGTACTCCCGTAAAGGTCCCGATCTCCCCTTGCGATCAGGACCTTTTCCGATCATGTGACAGCGAATCACGGCGGTCACATGACCCTTAAACCCCGGCTTCTGAAACTCTTAAAGGGCCGGGAGGCTCCAAGAGGTTAAGTTTTGGATGCAGCGGGGACGATTGGCAGTTTTTTTACTGTGCCTTAGACAGAGCGATTTCCATCTGGAAACAGTAGTAATACCTGACACAATGTATGCACTGCATAAATTCATCGATTATACGAGGTCGGTCCAGAAAGTGCCAGCCATGTAATATGAAAAATAGAGACATTTGTGGAAGAGGATAAAAGAAACATTATAGAGAAGACCCTTAACAAATAAGACCCCTTCAATATAGGAACATTGGGACCTCACACAATTCTCCCAGTGTCTCTTCCACAAGATCCTTTTCAAAATCTCGGACACAGCAGTTTTTGGAATCCCAAGATCAGCTTCTAGTTCTTGCACTGTCAGTCACCAATCTTTGTTGATTGCAGCCCGTATGCGCTCAATATTCTCAGGTGGTCTACTTTTATTTTGTACTGCACTCATTGCATCGCCCCTGAAAGTCTTCTGAATCATCCGAATAGTTTCCTTAGAGGAATGTTCAAGCTTAATGCAAAATTTGATGCAGATTCGATGCTGCACAGTTCCTTGAAAAAGTTTTCCTTCCCCTTGAAATTTTCCACATTTTGTCATGTTACAATTGAAAACATAAATGTATTTTATTGGGATTTTATATGATAGACCAACACAAAGTGGAACATAATGGGCAAAGCTGGTAGAGACATCCCCAAAAAGACTGTAATTGCAGTGAAAGATGGTTCTACAAAGTATTGACTCCGGGGGGCTGAATACAAATGCACACCACACTTTTCAGATTTTTTTTTTTAAAAAATGTTAAAAACCATTTATCATTTTCCTTCCACTTCACAATTATGTGCCACTTTGTGTTGGTCTATCACATAAAATCCTAATAAAATACATTTACATTTTTGGTTGTAACATGACAACATGTGGAAAATGTCAGGGGGTATGAATACTTTTTCAAGGCACTGTACTCCCTCAGTCATTTTGAATACAACGGCCATATAATACAGGTGAAATTCGAAAAATTAGAATATCGTGCAAAAGTTCATTTATTTCAGTAATGCAACTTAAAAGGTGAAACTAATATATGAGATAGACTCATTACATGCAAAGCAAGATAGTTCAAGCCGTGATTTGTCATAACTGTGATGATTATGGCTTACAGCTCATGAAAACCCCAAATCCACAATCTCAGAAAATTAGAATATTACATGCAATCAATAAAACAAGGATTGTGCATAGAACAATATCGGACCTCTGAAAAGTATAAGCATGCATATGTACTCAGTACTTGGTTTGGGCCCCTTTTGCAGCAATTACTGCCTCAGTGCGGCGTGGCATGGAAGCTATCAGCCTGTGGCACTGCTGAGGTGTTGTGGAAGACCAGGATGCTTCAATATCGGCCTTCATTGTTCGGTCTCATGTCTCTCATCTTTCTCTTGGCAATGCCCCATAGATTCTCTATGGGGTTCAGGTCAGGTAAGTTTGCTGGCCAATCAAGCACAGTAATCCCACGGTCATTGAACCAGGTTTTGGTGCTTTTGGCAGTGTGGGCAGGTGCCAAGTCCTGCTGGAAAATGAAGTCAGCATCCCCATAAAGCTCGTCTGCGGAAGGAAGCATGAAGTGCTCCAAAATCTCCTGGTAGATGGCTGCGTTGACCCTGGACTTAATGAAGCACACTGGACCAACACCAGCAGATGATATGGCTCCCCAAATCAACACAGACTGTGGAAACTTCACACTGGACTTCAAGCATCTTGCAGTGTGTGCCTCTCCATTCTTCCTCCATACTGTGGGTCCTTGGTTTCCAAATGAGATGCAAAAGTTGCTCTCATCAGAAAAGAGGACTTTGGACCACTGAGCAACAGACCAGGTCTGTTTTTCTTTAGCCCAGGTAAGACGCTTCTGACGTTGTTTGTTGTTCAGGAGGAATACGACATTTGAAGCCCATATCCAGGATCCGTCTGTGTGTGGTGGCTCTTGCTGCACTGACTCCAGCCTCAGTCCACTCCTTGTGAAAATCCCCAACACTTTTGAATGGCCTTTTCCTGACAATCCTCTGCAGGCTGCGGTCATCCCTGCTGCTTGTGCACCTTTTTCTTCTACACTTTTCCCTTCCACATAACTTTCTATTAATGTGCTTTGATACAGAACTTTGAGAACATCCAACTTCTTTTGCAATTACCTTTTGAGGCTTTCCCTCCCTATGGAGGGTGTCAGTGATGGTTTTCTGCTCAACTGTCAGGTCAGCAATCTTTCCCATGATTGTGATTCCTACTGAACCAGACTAAGAGACCATTTAAAGGCTCAGGAACCCTTTGCAGGTGTTATGGCTTAATTAGCTGATTAGAGTGGGACACTTTGAGCCGAGAATATTGCACCTTTTCACAATATTCTAATTTTCTGAGATTGTGGATTTGTGGTTTTCATGAGCTGTAAGCCATAATCATCACAATTCTGACAAATCACAGCTTGAACTATCTTGCTTTGCATGTAATGAGTCTATCTCATATATTAGTTTCACCTTTTAAGTTGCATTACTGAAATAAATGAACTTTTGCACGATATTCTAATTTTTCGAGTTTCACCTGTACACATGCTCACTCAATGGTGTCTAGCTCCCCCACTGCCTAGTACACTGAAGTCATTGCTCACGCATGTGCATTCCAATCCACTCTCCTTGGCTGCCAGGTTACATTGATGTCACACAAACTATTCTCATTATATTAAAAAAGTCTGGACTTTTTCTGGACAGACCTCGTATAATACCTGTATATAATAAATATCATTTCACCCTCCCAGTACTGTGCTGCTTGGACCTAAAAGAAAGGGGAACACCCCTGAAAGCTTTAAAAAAAAAAAAAAAAAAACTGTTAGTGTTAATTAATAAAGAAGTAGGACAACACTTAATAGTGTTGCTGCAAGTACACTAGGAAGGCTACAATCACCATACACCAAATTTCATCCTAACCCCAAATTCCTCTTTTAACAAGCTTCCTATATTCATGCAGATCCATTGATCTTACCAAAAAGGGGGACAGCTATGTTGTAAAGAACAAAGGCATCTGGGTTCAAAATCGAACCTGTCCTTCCTAATTAGAGACCCTTCCTATTGCTCCCAATGCATATCACCCAAAACTTCTATACCTCCATGTATCAGTACTGCTGGAACCTAAAAGAAGGGAGTAGACCTCTGAAATCTTATCCTGAAAATATAACAGATAATAAAACAGTAATGAGGACAATACTTAGATCCACTGTTCACTTTTATAAGGAGGACAGTTACACTATATTGCCAAAAGTATTGGGCCGCCTGACTTTACATACATTGAACTTTAATGGCATCCCAGTCTTAGTCCGTAGGGTTCAGTATTGAGTTGGCCCCGCCCTTTGCAGCTATAACAGCTTCAACTCTTCTGGTAAGGCTGTCCACAAGGTTTAGGAGTGTCTATGGGAATGTTTCACCATTCTTTCAGAAGTGCATTTGTGAGGTCGGGTACTGATGTCGGACGAGAAGGCCTGGCTCGCAGTCTCCGCTCTAATTCATCCCAAAGGTGTTCCTATCTGATTGAGGTCAGTACTCTGTGCAGGTTAGTCAAGTACCTTCACCCCAAACTCACTCCTCCATGTCTTTATGGACCTTGTTTTGTGCACTGGTACGTATTCATGTTGGAACAGGAAGGGGTCATCCCCAAAATGTTCCCACAAAGCTGGAAGCATGAAATTGTCCAAAATGTCTTGGTACGCTGATGCCTTAAGACAGCGGGGTCAAACTCCATTTTATTGCGGGCCATATCAGCATTATGGTTGCCCTCAAAGGGCTGGTTCTAGCTGTAAGACTAAATGTCCAGAGCACCCCAGCCCTCATTACATCAGATATCAAGAATCCCACACCCTTCCTAACATCACAGTGCACCCCCTTTGGGAGCAGAGCTGGAAAGCAGAAAGTGCAGGGTCTGGAGGAGGACCAGAGCAAGAGTAGAGTCAGTTACCAGAGTCTGCTGAATGCTGAGAACAGGGGAGGCAAAGATGAGGGGGTGCTGCAGCTGCCCTGAGAGGTGCAGGATTTGGCAGAGGAGTTCTATTCTCTCTGCTGCTGACTGCTGAGACAAGGTGGGGGTGGAGACAAGGAGGTACCTGCAAGAGAGGTGCAAGGGCCATATGAAATGGCCTGGAGGGCCAAATTCGACCTGGGGGCCTTGTGTTTGACACCTGTGCCTTAAGAGCTCCCTTCACTGGAACTAATGGGCCAAGCCCAACCCCTGAAAAATATCCCCACACCGTAATCCCCCCTTCACCAAACTTTACACTTGGCACAATGAAGTCAGGCAAGTACTGTTCTCCTGGTAACCGTAAAATGCAGACACGTCCATCGGATTGCCAGACAGAAAAGTGTGATTTGTCACTCCAGAGAACACGTCTCCATTGCTCTAGAGTCCAGTAGCGGCATCACTTGGTGATGTAAGGCTTGGATGCAGCTGCTCGGCCATGGAAACCCATTCCATGAAGCTCTCTACGCACTGTTGTTGTGCTCATCTGAAGGCCACATGAAGTTTGGAGGTCTTTAGCTATTGACTCTGCAGACAGTTGGCGACTTCTGCGCACTGTGCATTTCAGCATGCACTGACCCCTGTTATTTTACGTGGCCTACCACTTCATGGCTGAGTTGCTGTTGTTCCCAGTTGCTTCCACTTTGTTATAATACCACTAACAGTTGACCGTGGAATATTTAGTAGCCAGGACATTTCACAGATGGACGTGGTGCAAAGGTGGCAACCTACCACAGTACCATGCTTGAATTCCTGAGAACAACCCATTCTTTCATAAATGTTTATAGAAGCAGTCTGCATGCCTAGGTGCTTGATTTTCTACATCTGTGCCCATGGAGGCGATTGGAACACCTGAATCCAATGATTTGGAGGGGTGTCCCAATATTGTTGGCAATATAGTGTATATTGGCAAGTAGAGCAAAGGCATTTGGTTCCAAAAGAGGACCTGTCAATCCTAAATAGAGACAGTTGGGCATATGCCAAAGAAATCACTGGCATGGAATCATCAAACTTTAGCCGTTGACCTCCTTTGCACCGCACATAGTGATTCAGATTGATCATGATCTAGAAATATAAGAGGCTATTCTCCTCCAGAGAATGTTTAGTGCAGCAAGATAGAAAGTGAAGTGTGGAAACCGGAGACATATGGTCAATGCGAGAATGTCAATATTCAGCAGGGATTGCAGCGGAGGAAGAGGTAAATAAAGGGGAAATGCTCAGCAACATTAAATGAACAGTCTGCACAGCAAGGAGATCTATTGATTATTTTACTTGGACTGAAGTCGTTTGTGAATAACGGAGCACTTCTTTTTTTTTTTATGTAACTGCTGCTGGAACGCCGAGTTAAAGCTGAATAGCTGATGCTATCTCTTGGCTGGAGTAAGCTGAATATGTTCTATATTAAAGTGAACTCATAAGGAGAGATTGTTTGAATTAGCACTTGGGGAACGCTCATGTTCCTTCTGTGATTACTGCTGTTAATGTGTAAAAAGCAGCGGAGGTGAGCTCCTTCAAGGCCTTTTTTTAGACGCCGTTCAGATGGTTGAAATGCTCAAGGAAACAGAAATGAATAAATGGAAACAGCAGATAAGGACTGTGACTAATGTTACATGGGAGCTTTACGGCTGTCATAATATAAATATGGGGTGATATATTGCTGACTGACACATTAGCCTCCAGTGCCAGAAGATTGATGCTGGTAGTTTTCAACCAGAAAGTGAGTCCCTCTCATACTAACCCTTCCTTTAACACCCAAACCTAACACTAACCCCACACCTAACCTTAATCTCCAAACTAATGTAGAGCAACCAGCGCAGGATCCACTGTTAGTATTGAGTTCTCTGCTCTTTCCCTAGGTGGAACCTCACTCCTGCTGACACCACCAGATTATCCTTGCCGGGGCCTCCCAATAGTTACACAAGAAGGACACATAGGGGTTTATTTACTAAAGCTGGAGAGTCCAAAATCAGACTCCCTTCTGCATAGAAACCAATCAGCTTCCAGGTTTCATTGCCAAAGCTTCATTGAACAAGCTGAGGTTAGAAGCTGATTGGTTTCTATGCAGAAGGGAGTCTGATTTTGGACTCTCCAGCTTTAGTAAATAAACCCCATACTGACTGTGGTAAAGTAAACAGGTTGTGTTGGCAAAACTAGAGTGGTAGGGCAATACAACAATTCAAAGTTAACACACAACGAGGCAAGGCAATAACAATACAGTGCAGGTAACACCAGTAAATTTAAAGTAAGGCTAAATATGTACTACAGTATCAACAGCATAAACAGTAACTTTCTGACTGTTAGACTGGTAGATCATGCGCCAAGTGACTTCAGATGGCTACCAATAAGACAACAGGCTAGTTTCCTTAGGAGCTCTCATTCAGGAAAGTCTAGGCTTAGGCCAGAAAATGTACCAAATCTCCTGCACACCAGTGCTTCTACCAGACAGATCCAGACCAGGCGTCGGTTAAGCAAGAAGAGAAGTGTTACCAAGTTCAGCAGTTTAGGTTCAATGGAAACTTTAGTGGAGACATGCATTTCTCATAGCTGCAGATGCTGGAAGAACTCCCTAGAATGGTCTCCTTGGCTCAGCCCTCAGCAAAGTAGTCTGCTCCTTGGATCACTAGCAGCTCTGTTAGATAGCTCAACCAGGCCTGGACCGGACAGCACAGCTCAGAACAGTCACTCACACACATTCCTTCCAGTTGGCACATCTCTCCCCAACAGTCAGGCAACTTCCCTGGCTTTTTCTTTTATAATGTCCCTCCCATTAGCTGGTGACTGTGGTCTTTGCAGTTGAGACTTCAGCTTTACTGTATAGACAGTCCTGCTTCCAGACTACATCTCACAATGTTCTGGGTACTGGTATTAAGGCCATGGCGAGGCAAAGTGCTAAATGCTTGTAGACAGGGCCCCCCTCGCTCAAGCACAGGGGAGTATTGTTGCTTATGCCCATGCTCATCAATGCCCAAGATCAGTTGGGGCCTCATTTATTTGACAGTCGACATTATGACGGAACACCAGCTTAGAGATGAGCCGTACACTGTGTACAGCTGTATGACTTACAGAGTCTCTCTTTAGAATGGGTTGTCCCGTGTCACTACACACCTTCACCCCGTGGATGTTGCATTTAGAAGGGACACCACTGAGTCTATGCTCTCCCCACCAGTCCAGTATATCTCTGCTACCTCATTCCCAATGACAGAATGGAGTCCCACTGTGCACTAGTGTGGCCCTCATGCGTGCACATAAATAACTCCTTATCTCTTCTGTATCATGCGGCAAGGTAGCCGTAGCATTCAATGACATATTCATAAAAATATTGCTGCAGGTGGGACAGTCTGGTAATCTTGGTATATTGGGGCTTGAGCCTTGAGAGAGGAAGGCATCCGTGAGCCAGCATGTACAAATCCTATGCCTCTTGGCCAGTGACTGGAATCTGGATGGCTTGCGCCACTTTTCTGAAATGTCCCTCTGTGCACTTGAGGTGGACGATGACTGGGGAGTTTTCTTCTTGCTATTTTTGAAGACGAGGTCACCCCAGGTGGATGACATTAGCGCCTCCTGAGAGATGGACAAATAGGTGCAAAGCTGGACACAGAGTTGCTAGACTCCAGAAGAGACAGACTATTACATATGCCCCTTATCAAAGCCCTGGTCAATTGGGTTACAGCACTTTGAATGGGAACCAATCTGGATCCAGTAACGGTGATCACATGCTAGGTTGCTGGGCAGGCCTCAACAAGTTCTACCTAGCTGCAGCCATGGTCTCAGATGCCTGGAGTGAGCGTATCCTGCCGACTACCCCAAGTTGTGGTTGGGACCCCTCGCCCATGCACATGAGGGTACTGTTGCTTGTGCCTGCATTCATCAATGCCCGGGACCAGGCGGGCTGCATTCATGTGACAGTCTACATTATAGCAGAACCCTGACTTAGAGATGAGCATTGTGAGCAGCTGTATGACCTACAGAGTCTCTCTGTAACGGGTTACCCTGTGTCACTGCACCCTTTTACTCCATGGATGTTGCATTTAGGAGGAACACCGCTGAGCTCATGCCCTCTCCACTAGTCCAGCATATCTCTGCCACCTTACTCCCAGTGACAGAATGGAGTCCCGCCATGCATTAGTGGGAATCTCACGTGTGCACATATTTAACTCCTTTTCTCTTCCATACCATGTGGCAAGATATCTAAGGTCTCCATACCATAGGTTTGGTCCCTGTTATCCCTTGATGAAATCGACCACTAGGGAGGGAGTCAGAACATCGACCCCCTAGCTACTGTAGGAACCAACTGCTGTCTGGCTGCTTAATGTATTCCCACCATTTCATGGTTACCCATGGCAACTACTCTCCACTGCCACTTGTGCTGAGTAAACCCCTTGTGAAGGACTTCCTCTTCTATCCCGTGTGTTCTTACAAGCCCTGTTCTACTAGAAACACCATGTACCTTCATGCACCCTTTGAGTAATTTCAAACCAGGCTGTTGAACAGTTCAAGAAACATTCCTGTATGCTTCTGAAACATTGCAGATCAAAATGCAGACTCAGTCCTCCTCACTAACTAAGCTGTGGCTTCTCAGGCATACCTGTAGAGGTGTAAGTCCATATTTGGCAGTGTTCATTGCTGGTGGTTCCTCGGGTGGGTGCTCGCTGGTTGCAGAATGTCACATCTTTCGGACGTGGACCACTAGCTAGTTCCCAGTGCAGTCTTACACAGGGAGGAGGGCAGCTCAGTATCACTCACTACCAGCAAACTTCCCTAGTAGACACTTGCCTACATACTGCTGTCTTGTGAATAAATAGAGTTCTGCATCCTTAGTATACAATGCAGAGAATTACACTAACCTTCCCATGACCCTTAAACTAATTCTTCCCTCTACACCCTCATATTACCTTGTCCTGTATCCTTAACACTAACCTTTCTTTTAACCCCAAACCTAACACTCACCCTTATACTAGCATTCCCTGAATCCCCAAACATAACACTCACCCTTATACTAGCATTCCCTGAATCCCCAAACCTAACACTCACCCTTATACTTGCATTCCCTGTAACCCCCAACGTAACACTCACCCTTATACTAGCATTCCCTGTAACCCCCAACGTAACACATACCCTTATACTAGCATTCCCTGTAACCCCCAACGTAACACTTACCCTTATACTAGCATTCCCTGAATCCCCAAACCTAATACTAATTCTCATACTAACATTTTCTGTAACCTTAAGACTAACCTTATTGTAATCCCACACCTAACGCTAACATTTCCTGTAACCCTAAACCAAATATTGATCCTCATACTACCCTTCCCTGTAAACCTAACACTAACCTTTCCTGAATTCAAACCTAACACTAACCCTCATATTAACCTTCCCTGTAAGTCTAACACTAACATTTCATATAACCCCAAACCTAACACTAACCCTCATTCTAACCTTTTTCTGTAACTCCAATGCTAACATTGATCTCCATATGAACCTTTTCTGTAAGCCAAACACTAGCCCTCCCTGAATCCCAAACTAACATTATCTCTCATATTATCCTTCTCTGTAACTCTAACACAAACCTTTCCTGTAACCCAAAACCTGGTACTAACCCTCATGCTACCTTCCCTGTAACTGTAACTCCAAACTTTCCTGTAACCACCAAATGAACACTAACCCTCATACTAATCTTTTTCTGTAGCTCTAACACTAGCTTTTCCAGTAACCTCAAACCGAACACTAACCATCATACTAACCTTCCCTGTACCCCAAACATAACACTAACCATCATACTAACCTTCCTTTTAACACCAGACCTAACACTAACCTTCCGTGTAACTCTGTGACACCAAACCTAACACTGTTCCTCAAATGAAACTTTCCTATAGCCCCATGGGGTAGAACCTCCATCTTTCTAGTGACTTCTAAAAGAGAAATATTCTAAGGAGACACCTGTTCCAGTTGCAACTGTCCATCGAGGCATTTGCGCTCACTTTGGATAGAGCTCCTTTCCATAGGACAAAAAGTGAAGGAAAATCCCTTCAATTGGACAAGTATTAAAAAAAAGTGTATTTCCCCTTTTGAAATCAAATTTAGGAATGTGGAATTATATGTGTTCTCATTCACACAGCATGCCTATATTTTTATATTTCTTACCTTTTAGGTGTTTGTTAACCACTTCCCGTCCGGCCCATGTACATAAACGGCTGGACAGGAGCATTGCCGAAGCGAGTGGCAGTTTATAAACAGCCTCCCCATTTACTGCCTGTGCGTGCTCCCTGGGAGCGTATTACACCACGATCCGGTGCCCGCTGTGTCCGGATCACTGTACGGGACCTCTGTGTGATGTCCCGATTAATGTGATCTCTGATTGGCCAATCAGTGATCACATGAACAGTAGTAAATAAGATGTCACTTCCTGACATCATTGCTTACTACGTGTGAAATCTGTGAATGATCACAGAGATCACATGGTACAAGGCTATTCACAACAGCCTTGTACCATGTGACAACCTGTGACCAATCACAGCTCTCACAGTATTTCTCAATGGCTGCAGGAGTGCTCAGAGTACAAGAAATACATCTAGTTCATGACTTTAGCACAGCTGCACTGTTTCTGCAATATATGGTCTTCTCACTGATTGCGTTCACTTGGAATTATTCTTAAAAAAATACTTTGTTGTCAGCCTGTATCATTAATAATGGAAATAAGATAGTATGTTACATTTTTTTTTTTTTTTTAAATAAAAAGGGGCCATTATTTTTCAGTAATTCCGAGAGCCAAGAGGTGGCACTAGAAGTACAGCTATTTTATTGTGATTTGTAAAGAAGGAAACCGTTATTAGGCATGAACGTTTACTGCAGGGACCACAGTGGCAACTGCTTTATCATATCTTTCAGGAAAGGCATCTGTATCTTTCTCTCTGATACATTGTCAGCTGTGGAGCCTTTTATAGAGAGGTGTGTGCCTTTCCAAGTCATGTCCAATCAATTTAATGTACCACAGGTGGGCTCCACTCAAGGTGTAAAAACAACTCCGCAATGGTCAAGAGAAACGGGAGGCACCTGAGCTACATTTCAAGCGTTGTTGCAAAAGGTCTGAATATCTATGCCCAGGGCTTTTTTTCTCTACCCACCTCCGAGCACCGTCATTTGGTTCCACCTCCTACCCACCTCCCAGTACCTCTCCTGCTAGAGACTACAAAGTCAAGTCTCACTTTGTGGTGCTAAATAATTTATATAGAATTTGTTAACGATAACAAGAGAAGCAGGAAAGAAAATCCCCCACAGCCAGCAGCAATAGACCCCCAGCAACAATAGATCCATCCAGCAACAATAGATCCATCTAGCAACAATTAGTCCCCAAAACAAAATACCACCCCATCAAAAACAGACCCCCAGCAGCTGCAACAGATCTCTCAGCAGCCAGCATCAATAGACTCTCCAGCAGCTAGCAACAATAGACCATAGACCCCTCCCTCAACAGTAGATCCCTTCCAGCAACAACTGACTTCCATCAACAACAGACCCCCCCAGCAGCTGCAACAGATCTCTCAGCAGCCAGCATCAATAGACTCTCCAGCAGCTAGCAACAATAGACCAAAGACCCCTCCCTCAACAGTAGATCCCTTCCAGCAACAACTGACTTCCATCAACAACAGACCCCCCAGCATCTGCAACAGATCTCTCAGCACCCAGCATCAATAGACTTTCCAGCAGCTAGCAACAATAGACCATAGACTCCTCCCTCAACAGTAGATCCCTTCCAGCAACAACTGACTTCCATCAACAACAGACCCCCAAGCAGCTGCAGCAGATCTCTCAGCAGCCAGCATCAATAGACTCTCCAGCAGCTAGCAACAATAGACCAAAGACCCCCTCCCTCAACAGTAGATCCCTTCCAGCAACAACTGACTTCCATCAACAACAGACCCCCCAGCAGCTGCAACAGATCTCTCAGCACCCAGCATCAATAGACTCTCGAGCAGCTAGCAACAATAGACCATAGACTCCTCCCTCAACAGTAGATCCCTTCCAGCAACAACTGACTTCCATCAACAACAGACCCCCCAGCAGCTGCAACAGATCTCTCAGCAGCCAGCATCAATAGACTCTCCAGCAGCTAGCAACAATAGACCATAGACCCCTCCCTCAACAGTAGATCCATTCCAGGTACAACTGACATCCATCAACAATAGATCCCCTACCAGCAACAATATACCACCACACAAAAATAGATCCCTGTCAGTGACAATAGATCCCCCAGCAGCCAGCAACAAAAGATTACATGCATTCAGTGCTGGAGGTGCTGGAACTGCGTCCCTCCTCGTTCCCGCTGTCCATGTCTAAAATTCTGTTTTCACTATGTCTTTATGGAGTTCGGAGTGTGAGAATAAAAATGAATTTAAACAACTGTAGTACTAGACTGCAACATAACAAAATTGAAAAAAATGAAGGGGGTCTGAATACTTTCTGACTGCACTGTATACTGTGGACGGGGTGGCTCGTACAGGCACAGTAGCGTACCTGTGTGTCACGGCTTTCTTCTGGGTTCAGGGCGCTCAGATACTACTTTAGCTTTAATTCTGCTCAAAAGCTTCTCTCTACATACGTTTTTGGTGAGGAATCAGTAGCAGAGATGGCCAAATCTGCGTAGCTACACTCAGGAACCTGGGACTAGACCAGTAATGGGCAAACTACGGCCCGGCGGACCTTTAAATCCGGCCCGCGGAGCTAGGCTCCCGCTAGGCTCCTCTCACAGTCCGCCCTGAAGACCGGTGTAGCATGAAAATCTGTCTCCTATGAGGATCTGTCCCCCTCGACGTATCTGCGCATGTGCCAGTTTCAGGCATTAGCAGCTGATCGGCGATCTCCGGCACATGCGCAGATACGTCGAGGGGGACAGATCCTCATAGGAGACAGATTTTCATGCTAAACCGGAACGGCGCGGGAACACGGCGAGAGGAATGCGCGGAGCAAAGGTAAGTGAATTGACACGGGGGACTTGGGGACTTAATATGGGGAATGAATTACTATATGGGGGATGAATTACTATGGGGGATGAATTAATATGGGGGATGAATTACTATGGGGGATGAATTACTATAGGGGGGATGAATTACTATATGGGGGATGAATTACTATAGGGGGGGTGAATTACTATATTGGGGATGAATTACTATAGGGGGGATGAATTACTATGGGGGATGAATTACTATATGGGGGATGAATTACTATATGGGGGATGAATTACTATGGGGGATGAATTACTATATGGGGGATGAATTACTATATGGGGGATGAATTACTATGGGGGATGAATTACTATATGGGGGATGAATTACTATATGGGGGATTAATTACTATATGGGGGATTAATTACTATATGGTGGATGAATTACTATGGGGGATGAATTACTATATGGGGGATGAATTACTATATGGGGGATGAATTACTATGGGGGATGAATTACTATATGGGGGATGAATTACTATGGGGGATGAATTACTATATGGGGGATTAATTACTATATGGGGGATGAATTACTATATGGGGGATTAATTACTATGGGGGATGAATTACTATGGGGGATGAATTACTATGGGGGATGAATTACTATATGGGGGATGAATTACTATGGGGGATGAATTACTATGGGGGATGAATTACTATATGGGGGATTAATTACTATATGGGGGATTAATTACTATATGGGGGATGAATTACTATGGGGGATGAATTACTATGGGGGATGAATTACTATATGGGGGATTAATTACTATGGGGGATGAATTACTATATGGGGGATGAATTACTATGGGGGATGAATTACTATGGGGGATGAATTACTATATGGGGGATGAATTACTATGGGGGATGAATTACTATGGGGGATGAATTACTATATGGGGGATGAATTACTATGCTTACTATGGGGGAATATTACTATACTTACTATGGATGACACATACACATCATTCATCTACTCTTGGTCCGGCCCCCGGGTCCAATATATGAACCCATTGCGGCCCTCAAGTCAAAAAGTTTGCCCACCCCTGGACTAGACTGTGTATGCTGTAAGTGAAATGTATTTACAGGGAAACAAAATCCATCCAAACACCAGCACACAACTAACATGAAAATATAAGTGAACCATAACCTAGTGACAGAATACCCAACTAATCAACCTAACAAACAGCCTAACTAACAACTAACGATATATAATATAAGGAACACTGAAGGTGCAGGAAGCAGATGGGAATGGGGGACCAAAACTGGGACCAGGAACAAAGGGGAGAAGGTACAAGACAGCAGGGCACAGGACAGAAGCAAGAGCAGGATCAAGGCAAACAGAATCTGGCAGCAGCAAAACACTGGAGCAAGAGGCGCTAGCATGTGGGAATGAGGGACATCTATTAGCAAATGTATGTAGGCATAGGGCACGCCCCCTGCCACGCCTCCTTAAAGAGAATTATTAAACTTAAAAAAAGGATTCGTAAAACCCACAAGTGTTTTTTTACTACTGCTATTCCTTTATATTGGCATTGGAAGTTTACAAATGGAACAATTTAGAATTTGGATGAAAGGTTTAGCACTACGAAACACTTTTTAAAAGATAAATAGTGCATTTTATATACAACTTTATAGATCAGACCAAAATGAGGGACAAATGAGGAGGAAAGAGGGACTTTGTTCCAAATCAGGGACAGTCCCTCAAAATCAGGGTCAGTTGGGAAGTATGCACTAGTAGCGGAGGACCTAAATACCCTACCAGGAGCCTGCATTAGGTGGAAACTGATTCCTGGGATCTATCTGCTGCCTGCTGGTAGACACCAGAACAGGGGCGGACTGACAACTCATGGGGCCCCCGGGCAATAGAGGATCATGGGGCCCCTGTGTCCTTGCACAAACTCAAAATAGCCTATGAAAAAGGTACCAGGGGCATCTCAAGGGGCCCCCTACTGACCCCGGGCCTTCGGGCGGTGCCCGAGTTTCCAAATGGTCAGTCCGCCCCTGCACCAGAACCATAAACTTTTGCTCTGGGAAGCGAAGTGCCACCATCAGGTGATTTAGGTCCTGATAGTTTTTTTCTGCCTGTGAATGTTCCTCTTCTAATATACCTGTACACGCCAATGTGGGCATGGCCACATATACTAACAAAGAGGTGTTTTTAGTCCTCATGCACACTGGACATTTTTACAGCGGCTATTTTTTTTCTTTTCTACAGCCAGTAAACTCCCCAGCATGGTGTCCTATGTGTCCATGCAAATCAGCATTTTTTGGCAGGGGCATTTGTTGGCTGGAAAAAAAAAATCTCAGAACTAGCAGGTTTCTAGAGGAGTTTTTTAGCTGTAAAAACACTCTGTTAAATGCAGCAAACCAGCATTTTTGGCCAATTTTTTGAGCCAAAATGTTTTCACATGTAAAAAATGTTAAACGTGGTTAAACGCTAATGCAAAAACGCTGAAAAACTTGCATTTTTACTGCGAATTTACACAGCTAATGCTACCAGCGTTGTTAAAACGCCCAGTGTGCATGTAGCCTTACAGGCCAAAAAAATGCTGACTCCTATATAAACTGCATTTTTTAAAGCTCCATGTGCATGAGGCCTTAATCTGAATTCTGTAATATAACCCACTGAAATCAGAAAGCTGTGTTTGGGAAGACCTTCCATAAAGTACCATGAGATACTGAGAAAAAGGGTTCCCAAAATGTAGACAAAAAGGAATGTACTCTGGGCAGGAAGTCCTTGTATAGAGTTTCAATGAACTCCTCCCCAAATGACACTTTTCATCACATTTCCATATAGAATTATGATCTTTAGATCAGCCTTTCTCAACCGATGTTTCCTGCAGAGGTTGCTAGGAGTCCCTTGCGTTTTGCCTGATTTATCTCCCATTGGATGGTGTCAGGAAGCTTCTGGGACCAATGCTATCTGGCATAGCTAGCTGTATGGCACCAATGATCTTTTTAGTTGTCTGAAAGGTTGGTATTTTGACCACTACTGTTAGAGGGTCATTCTTCCCACTGGCCACCAATGAATTGGTTTTAGCAAGGGTTCCTTCTGGTCTGAAACGTATTTTAAAGTGATATTAAAGCCTAATGTTTTACTGATTTATTTTTTTAAAGAGAAGGGCCACACAGTCCAAAAGCTGGAGGCACCCTTCTCCTGTTTGCTGGTGTTTGCATACACTCTCCCAGCCCATGCTGTGTGCATCCATAGACACATACAATGGTTGGGAAGCCAAACCCCTGATCCCTCCTCAAAGCAATTTGACTGACAGCAGCAGGAGCTAATCATTCCACTACCCTCAGTACCCTTGTCTGCTCTGCTCGCTTTTCCTAAAGGGAATCCAGTGTCCACCATATTCACGATATCAGCCTAAAGTGGCCCATTGAGTTTGTAAAGAAGAATACAAACACTGCTATTTTTTTGAACAGTCTAATATTCACTTTTCTTCCATTTTTTTTTAGAGGAACAACACAAATTTGATATATTTTTCTTCATGTTTTGATTTGGAATAGAATGTGTAGTGTTCCCAATGCATTTGTGTGTATGGAAATAAAAGCTATTAGAAGGATTTTGAGCTTTATTCACTTTTTTCAACACACTGCTATTATTTTGAACACAACTGTATGTCACCAGGTCGTGGAATAGGACTGCCAGTCCTAGCTAGACCTGGCCTAGAGCAATCCAAACCAACACGGACCTAATTCAGTAAGTAATTGTTATTTAATATGTACTTAAGTCATTATGACACTTAGATTTTTCTGAATAAACAATTACGTAGAGGGGGAGGGGGCTGAAGGGAATTTTTTTTTTTTTTTTAGATTTCCTGAAGCTGTAAATCCCTGGAAATCATAAAGAGTGTTGTAGACACTCTTTAAAGATGTGTTGTACCTTCACATGGTAAATACCATCAGGGAGGCATGTGATTGGCCCCAAATTTATTCTGCAGCAGGACAACGACCTCAAACTTACAGCCAATGTCATTAAAGCGGAGCTCCACCCAAAAGGGTTAGTTCCGCTTTAAACCCTTGTCCTCAGCTCCCCATTAAGGATTGGCACCTTTGGGGAGCAGGTACCCGAATGTAACAGGTACCCACTCCCACTTCCATCGCCTAGGCAATTGGAAGCGAAAGTTGTCCTCCCCCCTCTTCCTGTAGTCTTCTGGGACACGTGACAGGTCCCAGAAGACTACAGGGCCTTTCATAAAGTGTAGCGCTTCTCACGCATGTGCAGTGGGTACCCGACTGTGAAGCCGCAAGCTGTCACAGGCGGGTTCCCACACTGAAGATGCTGGCGCCGGGGAGAGAAGACGGCCGGTGAAACCAGCGGTGGTGAGGACACCACTGGACCGAGGCATAGGTAAATGTCTGTATTTTAAGGTTTTGTAGCTGCTGACTTTTATTTTATTTTTTTCAGCTGGAACTCCGCTTTCAGAATGATCTTCAGTGTAAAGAAGAACAAGTAGTCCTGGAAGTGATCTCAGCATTGAGTCTGTATGGGATTATATGAGGAGACAGAAGGATCTGAGGCAGCAAAAACTGCGTGCAAGTGTACCTAGAAGAACTGATGCTGTTTTGAAGGCGAAGGGTGGTCACACCAAATATTGATTTGATCTGTATTTCTTTTCTATCCATTTACTTTCCATTTTGTTAATTGATGAAAATAAACTGTTGACACTTCTATTTCTGAAAGCATTGTTAGTTTACAGCATTTTTTCACACCTGCCTTAAACATTTGCACAGTGCTGTTCATATAAAGTGCTGAGAAAAAGTATTTGCTCCCTTCCTGATTTTTTATTTTTTTTGCATATTTGTCACACTTAAATGATTCGGATTATCACATTTTAATATGATTTTTTTATTAATACACAAAGACAACCCAAGTAAATACAAAATGCAGTTTTAAAATGATGATTATATTTATTAAGAGAAAAAAGCTGTCGAAACCTGCCTAGCCCTGTGAAAAAGAAATTGCCCCCTTACTTTGCTAAATCATGAATGAACTATGATTAACCACATTTTTTTGGAAAGCTGAGTTACATTTTACTTGCCACACCCAGGCCTGAGCACTGTCAGACCCACTGAATCAAGAAATCACTTAAATAGAAACTGAAAAAGTGAAGCAAAGAAATTCAAGAACAGATGAGAAACAAAGTAATTGGTATGAATCAGTCTGGAAATGGTTACAAAGCCATTTCTAAGGCTTTGGAACTCCAACAAACCATGGTGAGGGCCATTATCCACAAATGGAGAAAACTTGGAACAGTGGTGAACCTTCCTAGGAGAGGCTGGCCTACCACAATTACTCCAAGAGCACAACAATGACTAATCCAGGAGGTCATAAAGAACCCAGAACAGCATCTAAAGAACTGTAGGCCTCACTTGCCTCAGTTAAAGTCAGTGTTCATGTTTCAACAATAAGAGATTGGGCAAAAAGGGCATCCATGGGAGAGTTCCAAGGTGAAAGCCACTGCTGACCACAAAGGTTCATTTCATAATTGCCTTAAAACATTTTGATTATCCCCAAGATTTTGGGCAAATATTCTGTGGACTGATGAGACAAAAATGAAAGTTTTTTTTAGGTGTGCGTCCCGTTACATCTGCATTTAAACTAACACAGCATTTCATAAAAGCATTTCATAAAAAGAACATCATACTAACAGTCAAACATGGCAGTGTAATGGTCTGGGGAACCATGAATTCTGCACTCTACCAGAATATTCTGACGGAGAATGTCTGGCCATCAGTTCATAACCTCAAGTTCAAGCGCACTTGGGTTATGCAGCAGGACAGTGCACATGAAGTCCACCTCTAAAGGGCTAAAAAAAAAACAAAATTAAGGTTTTGGAGTGGAATAGTCAAATTCTAGACTTAAATTCAATTGGGATGCTGTGGTAAATATACTGCTCAAAAAAAGTTAAAGGAACACTTTTTAATCAGTTATAGCATCAAGTCAATTAAACTCCTAGGATATTGATCTGGTCAGTTAAGTAGCAGAGGGGGTTGTTATTCAGTTTCAGTTGCTTGTTTTACAGGTAGAGGCCACTGACATTTTTTTCCCTACTCATCTTCTCTGACTATTTTTCAATGGTTTTGCATTTGGCTAGGGTCATTGTCACTACTGGTAGCATGAGGCGATGCCTGGACTCTACAGAGGTTGCACAGGCAGTCCAACTCCTCCTGGAAGGCACATCAATACTTGCCATTGCCAGAAGGTTTGCTGTGTCTCCCAGCACAGTCTCAAGAGCATGGAGGAGATTCCAGGAGACAGGAAGTTACTCTAGGAGAGCTGGACAGGGCTGTACAAGGTCCTTAACTCATCAGGAGGACCAGTATCTGCTCCTTTGTGCAAGGAGGAAAAGGATGAGCACTGCCGGAGCCCTACAAAATGACCTCCAGCAGGCCACTGGTGTGAATTTCTCTGACAAAACAATCAGAAACAGACTTCATAAGGGTGAGCTGAGGGCTCGACTTCCTCTAGTGGGCCCTGTGCTCACTGCCCGGCACCATAGAGCTTGATTGGCATTTGCCATTGAACATCAGAATTGGCAGGTCCACCACTTGCGCCCTGTGCTTTTCACAGATGAGAGTAGGTTCACCCTGAGCACATATGTGACAAACGTGAAAGGGTCTGGAGAAGCAGTGGAGAACATCATGCTGCCTGTAACATCGTTCGGCATGGCCATTTTGGTGGTGGGCCAGTGATGGTCTGGGGAGGCATATCCATGGAGAGATGCACAGAGCTCTACAGGCTAGGCAATGGCACCCTGACTGCCATTCGGAATCAGGATGAAATCCTTGGACCTGTTGTCAGACCCTACGCTGGTGCAGTAGGTCCTGGGTTCTTCCTGGTGCACCATAATGCCCTGCCTCATGTAGCAAGATTATGCAGGCAGTTCCTGGAGGATGAAGGAATTGATACCATTGAATGGTTCCCACACTCGCCTGACCTAACTCCAATAGACCACCTCTGGGATATCATGTTTCGGTCCATCCGACACCGTCCAGTTGCACATCAGACTGTCCAGGAGCTCAGTGATGCCCTGGTCCAGATCTGGGAGGAAATACCCCAGGACACCATCCGTTGTCTCATTAGGAGCATGCCCCGACGTCAGGCATGCATACAAGCACGTGGGGGCCATACAAACTACTGAGTACCATTCTGAGTTGCTGCAATGAAATTTCAGCACAATGGATTAGCCTGCTGCATCATTTTTTCACTTTGATTTTCGGGGTGTCTTTAAATTCAGTCCTCTGTAGGTTGATCATTTTCATTTCCACCAAACGATGGGGCATCCTTATGTTCCTAACACATTACCCGGTCCATATCAGTATGGATATCCAGTACATTTTCCCCATTGAGATCTGATGTGTTTTCAAAGTGTTCCTTTAATTTTTTGAGACGTGTGTGTGTGTGTGTGTGTGTATATATATATATATATATATATATATATATATATATATATATATATACACATACACATACACACACACCCCTACACATACACATGCGGGGCAACCATTTTGGCTCATTTCATATGCAGCCTTAGCAGTGCCGCAGGGTGATTGTGCTCCGCTGTTCCTCATTCTAAGTGCAAGTCTGTCAGGCTGATAGAAAATAATAAATTCTTTCTGTAGCTAATTCATTTCTGTTCAGCGGATTTGCTGAATGCAGACTGTGACATGCAAATAGCTTCTAGAGAGAGTCTACAAAACTGTCTATGAATCACCAAAATAAAGTGAAAGCAAGTAAAAGAGTCTCTAACTTCCAGGTAGACATTGCAATAGTAACTGCAATGCACTCACACTGGATATACACTTTGTTCTCCCCGTAAAACAAATGTTTCCTGGAGGATTACAGCAATGTTGACATTCCTCTTATAAATGTCAGTTGCCTGGCTCCTATTTTGGCTCCCTGGCCTTAGTGCTTTCTGAGTCACTGATGCAGATTCCAGAACAAAGGGTTCCAACACAACATTCCCAACGTCCACTTTCTTGAAAAATGGCTGTAGATGTGAGAGGGTGCTGCAGCGACCACTGGCTGGAACCAGAAGACATTTAAACCAGAAAGTATGTCACCATCACACCAAGGATCTCCAGAAAGAGTGCAAAACATTTTCTTAGAGATCACATCAGAGTTACAGCAGTTACGTTTCGGAGCCTCGCAGGACCCCTTCATCACGGATGTGACAAAGTGAATTCCAGGACAAAAAAAAATATTTAAACAGCCATTCTCCAATCAGTCAGCAAAGAACTGCCCGCCCTGCCCACTGATGTCATAATGACATCATAACCCACCATTAAAAGCAGAAAGAATATCACAAGCACACCAAGGATCTGCAGAATGGGTTCAAAGCTTTATTCAGAGATCACATCATAGTTATAGCAGCAACATTTCGGAGCCTCAAAAAAATATATGATGGCAGGGTTATGACGTCATTGTGATGTCAGGGGGCGGTTTTTTGCAATCTTGCAACTTACCTTCCAGGCAACAAGAACAAGTCAGCAATGGCTGCATTATTTTTTTTTTACTTTCAGTGCCACATCCCCTTGCATTTTGTTTTATGATTTTATTTCTGGTGGAAGTAAAATACTCATTTAGGTCAGAAGAACAATTTATTTTCCCTAAAGTGGACATCCGAATATCTTTACAAAATTCCTCCTAATGACACCATCGTGTGACAAAATGCGTAGGGAGAAGTTACAGACGAATGATGTCATCACGCTGTGGATTGTGGCCATCTTATTGGTGATTGTTTGAAACGTGGTCGTTTTATTGTGTCTATATAAATGCATTCTCATTTAAATGAATGTGAGCTCTTTTTATACAACACCAAGAGGCGGCTCTTTTGCCTTTGATTATGATTTTTATGTCTGTGGGAGATGATCAACCATTATTGGTGGAAGTGGAATGACTTTGGTCCGTGAAAGTGCTCTGAGTGTCCAGTGAGTTCAGCACATAGTCAAGGTGGATGGATGTGGGAATGTAGAACATAAGTGACCACTCCGTCATATTGGGGGGGTGGGGTTAACACCTCTTGGTAGAGGCTGTATGTGCTTGCTGATGGTGGAAGGTCCTTTTTGACATCACATATTCATATTTGACATCATGTCTTCTGAGCACATTTGAGGGATACTGGCCATACTCCTGTGGACTTTCCTTTGTTCTTTTATTCCTTTATAGTGTTACAATATTTAATGAAAGAGTTACACTTTTTCTTTATACTTTTGCCGTATTTTTTTTATGCAGACTTGTAAAGTTTATAATCGTTCAGAAAAGCTCCATCTTTTGTCAGGAAGAAGCATTTCCTCAGTCTCCTCTCCTCCAGTGATCAGACTGCAACATTATAACGTCATAGGGTGAGAGGCTGCAGTAGGGGCTGATCTGTGTAAGATATTTGTGAACACAGCCAAGAACTGCAGAAGCACCAGAATTTACATGGTTGTGTAATCACTGGCCAGCATCTTATTCCCTGAAGTAGATGCAGACCCTGGATGATGCCTAAACAATGATAGCTCCGTACTTCTGACGAGGAAATAATTTAACCCAGAATAGGACCGCCACTGGATCGCAGACGGTCTACAGGGGTCAGGAAGTACTAGAGGGGCGTATTGCACTGCAAGCATTTATTTGGCAACATGCAATGGATTAAAAAAAAAAAAAAAAGAAATAAAAGGTGGAACTTGGCTTTAAAGCGGACCTAGGCAATCTGACAGTTGTGAATGACCTATAAGGCTTAAAGCCCAAAAGGGAAAGTTCCACTTATTTGCATCCTCCCCCCCTCCACTGCCTCATTTGGCACTTTTTTTGGGGGAGGGGGAGCAGTTGCCTGGTTTTGACAGGTACCCCCTTCCACTTCCGGTCAGATTACTGTGGCGACTTTTGGCCCCTCCTCCTTTCAGGACACATCACAGGTCCTAGAAGACTGTGGGACAAAGCGCGGCTCGGCTCCCTTACCTAAGATGCCGGCGCCTACATCCAAATCTGAAGAATTGGCTTGGGTGAGGACATCGCTGGATCTCTGGACAGGTAAGTGTTCCTATATTAAGTCAGCTGCTACAATATTTCGTGTGGTGGCCAGGAATCCACGAACTTTTGCACATAAAGTGTATATTGATGTGAAACAAATTTTTCATTAAAAATGAAATGCCTAAAAAGTGCAGTTTTGTCTGTAGGTGTGAATAGCAAGGCATTTTACCCAGGGGCATATTTATTGGGAGCTTCACCACCATTAAAAAGGTTTCTCAAAAGGCTTCTGGGCACAACTGTATCTTTTTGCGCTGCAATTCTGTGAAAACTTCCTCCTATACTAAAATGTTCATATTCAAGGCTTCAGAAAATCCGACAGTGATTTAGGATGTAGATGAAAAATTATAGGAAGTCGTAAGGATGGTTGTGTGTACGCTTCACATTTATACGGCTTTTCCTCTCCAGTTTCTGTTGCAGTACCCTGTACACATGGCATAATGCTCCAGGTCTAATGGTAAGCAGTAGTAATATTTAATGTGATATTTTACCCAAATTGCAATTATAAACTTGGCGACGCTCCAAACCACTATCAGTATTTTCCTTCTAATTTTTACTTGCTCACATAAAAGTAATAAAAACACCAAATTCAAATTTACAATATTTTCTTTTTATTAGCTAATGAACACCAACATGCAAAAAAAGAAAAGAAAAAAAAAAAAAAGCACTAAATACAAATTTCTACAGCACTATCTGTTAAAGACTGTAAAGGACTAAAATGTTTGTGGCTGTTTGCTGGAAAGTATATGAAGAAGGATCTTGCGCTACTAGACCAGAACCGTGGCTTTTTTTTACCTTCTGTCATGGCTAAAATATTAAAGGGAGTTTCCACTTTAACCCAGGTGTGGACCTCTGCTTTAGGCTCCTTTCTGCAAAGGATGTGAAAGCAAAGCCTCGTACACACAATGAGAATATCGGATAATACAAATAATCGTCCTTTTTTTGTATGCTAGTCTCATATTGAAAATAAAGAGGTTACTAAAGTAACAAAAATTCTTGTATGACAGAACACAACTTCGGAAGTGATGCGATGTATTGTATTCTTTTATTTCTGAGCATGCACGGTCTTAGCCTCTAAATTGTTTTTGGATGAATACTGTACTGATTAAACGAAAATAGTTCTGGTATCGTACAAGAAACATTTTCATGTTTGTCCCGTCGGATAATTTTGCATGAACTGTCGTGATTGGCTTTCGAAAACTGTGTACTAATGATCAGACTATTGAATGATCGCTTCAACAGTGGTATTTTTTGTCCGATTTTCTCATTGTGTGTTCTAAGATTCATGCTACACAGTGCATGTAACCAACAGAAGGGTTTGCCATCTGCTGTTTATATTAGATTGATGAACTTATGTTACCTGTGGGATAATTATTAGATTGTTGTCCAAACCTATTGATCAGGTTGCCTTATAACTATTGCAAATAGGCTGGCCAGCCATTCTTGGGACAAGGAAGTCATCCAGCCATATGTTGCTAGCTAATTTTCCCCCAAAAGGTTTGCTCCACAAGTGAATTCAAACTAGCCCAAGACATGTGTAAAAACTCAAACACAGTTGTTTTGTAGATCATGAGCAGAACTTGCGATCTATGGCCAACACTTTACCAGCTCTAGATGTTGGTTCACCCCCACAAATAACTGTTGTGCACTGTACAAAACTTGGACTCTTTGGCCAACTTTTTACAAACTATAGTCAGATGCTATCTCATGTTGAAAATTAGCTGCTTTGCACTGTACAACCCATGGTGGGCATTCATATTTTGTAGCAATGCTGCATCCCCGCTAAAGGGCTGATACCCTTTTCATAAAAAGTAGAGTGCTCCAGTCTTGGTCACAAGTCTTCTTTCTTCCAGCATACTGGAATATACTGTATCTAGGCTTAGTGACCCTTTTACACGGCCACAGAGGAGATGCTCTACCAGGTTTTACCAAAAGCAAGTTTTTATTATCCTACTCTTATATGTAGTGCAGGAGCATTGTTGTAGAGTTAAATGGGATTACTCATGAATAAAAAAAAAACATCCTAGCTGCTTTTAAAACTTACATTTAGTAACATGGTGGATCTTCATCCTCCAGAGCCTATGATTCTTGGCAGGCTGAAGTCCAAAGACATACTGCTAATTAGAAGACTACAGTACAAGTCTAGATTAGGTGGGTAAAGATGTTGGTCCTAGTAATATCAGAAAGCTATCATAGGAGTCTACTTTGTTACTGTAAAAAGTAATCAGTAACAGATGAGAAGCTACAATTTAAAAAGATGTCCCTTTTAAAGCAAAAGTCTACTTTATCGATTAAAGTGGAAAAGCCCTTTAAGAATATTCCTGGTAACTATAGAAAACACAGAACAGTCCGTGGTAAGCGTGTCCATGGGTGTACATTCTGAAAGCTAGGAGTAAGGCAGCAATATGAATGATAAGATCCCAAAACTTGCACAAAGAAATAATGCAAGGCTTTACTACTTGATGGAGCAGCTGAACGCTGCATCTCCGTGTACGGCCGGAACGTAACTAACTTAAACAAATGAACTCTTCTGAAGCATCCGTCTTGACTGTACGTTACAAAAAAATGCTCAGAATCAAAAAGGTTTTATTTTCCTAAAGTACAAATGTTTTTTTTTCTCCTTATGTTTTTGCACTTCTGTTGTGTAAGATGGTCTTGAAGTGTTAATTGTTGCTTGTTTAGAATCTTTGGCCGCAAAAGACAAATGCAACCAGTGAATGTGAGAGTTGTGCGTGTGATGTTCCTGCCTCGTCTTCAGCAGGCTCTGGAGGCACATGGGGACAGCTCTACATGATGTAGACTTTCTCGGCTTGCGAGAAGTTGAAGACCTCTTTGGTTCTTGGACAAATTACTTTGTCATCTTGGCGAATAGAGAGAAGAGACTGGAGAGGGAAAAAAGTTTAGTTAAAGTTTAGTTATAAACACTACTCCACAATGGACATTTTGAAGACTTTAGAGCACTTTTCAACAGTCAAAAACTATAGAAATGATCCCAGAAAGTAACCTTCAAATTGAAAGCCTAGGCAAAGTTAAAAGGAACCTTGTGCAATGTTAAACGTTTGAAAGCCAATTGTCCTGCTTAAGAACACACATCACAAGATGCCTGTATTGATCAGAAAAGCCTCCCCTGTGCCACTCTTATGTTTACTTTATAATCCCAAACATGGCACCACCTGGCTGGAACTTGTATGTTCTCCCTGTGCCTGCGAGGGTTTCCTCCGGGTAGTCCAGTTTCCTCCCACACTCCAATGACATGCTAGTAGGTTAATTGGCTCCTCTCCAAATTGGCCCTAGTATGTATGAATGTAAGTTAGGGACCTTAGATTGTAAACTCCTTGGGGGCAGGGACGAATTTGAATGTGTAATAAATACAGTGCCTTGAAAAAGTATTCATACCCCTTGAAATTTTTCACATTTTGCTATGTTACAACCAAAAATGTAAATGTATTTTATTGGGATTTTTATGTGATAGACCAACGCAAAGTGGCACATAAATGTGAAGTGGATGGGAAATGATAAATGGTTTTCAAAATTTTTTACAAATAAATATTTGAAAAGCGTGGCGTGCATTTGTATTCAGCCCCCCTGTGTCCACCTTTCACTGCAATTACAGCTGCAAGTCTTTTTGGGGATGTCTCCACCAGCTACATATCTAGAGAGAGACATTTTTGCCCATTCTTCTTTGCAAAATAGCTGAAGCTCTGTCAGACTGGATGGAGAGCGTCTGTGAACATTAATTTTCATGTTTTGCCAGATTCTCAATTGGATTAAGGTCTGGACTTTGACTGGGCCATTCTAACACATAAATATTCTTTCATCTAAACCATTCCATTGTAGCTCTGGTTGTAGGTTTAGGATCGTTGTCCTGCTGGAAAGTAAAACTCTGCCCCAGTCTCAAGTCTTTTGCAGACTCTAACAGGTTTTCTTCCCATCAACTCTGACCAAAAAGGAAATAAAGGCTGCAAAAATTGAAAATGAACGAAAGATTGTAAAAGATAGCAGGACCAACCCCCCAAACATTCTTCAAATATATGAATAGTAAAAAGGTTTGGTCTGAGCATGTAGGCCCTTTACAAAATAATCTACAGTGGGTGACTGAGGACAAAGAAGGCAAATTTATTTAATACCTTCTTCAGCTCTGTGTATACAAAGGAGCATGGCGGAGCTCTTGTCCATAATGGGCATGGTATTGACACAGCCCCAGATGATCCACATTGGCTCACAATTGATATGATCCAGAAATATTTAGACAGAATAAAGGTGAATAAAGCACCTGGAACAGATGGCATACACCCACGGGTCCTTAAAGAATTGAGCTCTGTCATTTCAAAGCCATTGTTTCTAATTTTTAGGGACTCTTTAATGACTGGCATAGTACCACTGGATTGGCGGAAGGCCAATGTGGTGTCAATATTTAAAAAGGGGTCAAAATCTTTACCAAGTAATTATAGACCTGTTAGTTTAACTTCTATAGTTGGGAAGATACTGGAGAGTTTAATAAAAGACCACATAGATGAGTTCTTGCTGGAAAAAAATTATTTAAGCAAGACAGAAGTTGTCAAACAAATCTGATTTCTTGTTATGAGATGAGCAAAACCTTGGACAGAGAGGTGGCGGTGGACGTGGTATACTTGGACAGAGGGGTGGCGGTGGACGTGGTATACTTGGACAGAGGGGTGGCAGTGGATGTGGTATACTTGGACAGAGGGTGGTGGTGGACGTGGTATACTTGGATTTTGAAAAAGGGTTTGACACAGTTCCCCACACGGCTAATGTGTAAGGTAAAGTCTAGAGGCTTGGAAAAATCTGTATGTAAATGGATAGAAAACTGGCTAAAAGATTGTATTCAGAGAGTAGTGGTTAATGATTCATACTCTGAATGGTCTGGGGTTGTCAGTGGTGTACCCCAAGGTTCAGTGTTGGGACCCTTACTTTTTAATATATTTATAAACAATATAGGGTCTGGGATTGAAAATCCCATTTCAGTCTTTGCAGATGACACCAAGCTGTGCAGTGGAATAATGTCCTTACAGGATGTCTCCAACTTACAAGACGACCTCAATGCTCTGTGTAATTGGGCAACTATGTGGCAAATGAGGTTTAATGTTGATAAACGTAAGGTTCTGCACTTGGGGGCTAAGAATATGCATGTATCATACATGCTAGGGGGGCTACAACTGGGGGGATCAATGGTGGAGAAGAAGCGAGCAAAATCCTCTCTTGTATTAAAAGAGGTATAGACTCCAGAGAGAGAGATATCATATTACCCCGGTACAAATCATTAGTAAGACCTCATCTGGAATATGCAGTTCAGTTTTGGGTACCAATTCACAAAAAGAACATTGGGGAACTGGAGAAAGTACAGAGAAGGGCAACCAAACTGATAAGAGGCATGGAGGAGATCAGCTATGAGGAAAGATTAGAGGAACTGAATTTATTCTCTCTTGAGAAGAGGAGATTAAGGGAGGATATGATCTCCATGTATAAATACATCAGTGGTTCAGATAGTGAACTCGGTGTAGAGTTATTCACCCTGAGGTCATCACAGAAGACAAGGGGGCACTCTTTACGTCTGGAGGAAAAGAGATTTAATCTCCAAATGTGGAAAGGTTTCTTCACAGTGAGAGCTGTGAACATGTGGAATAGACTCCCTCAAGAGTTGGTTCTGGCCAGCTCAGTGGATTGCTTCAAAAAAGTCCTGGATTCTTTCTTAGATACACAGAATATAACTGGATGGACTTTTTTCAGCCAGACTAACTATGTAACTATGACCATGGAGAGGCCTGAGTGGAACCTGTCCTGTTAAACCACTGTATGGTCTTGGCCGCCGTGCTGCAGCTCAGTTTCAGGGTCTTGGCAATCTCCTTAGAGCCTAGGCTAGGGGTGGGCAACTGTGGCCCTCCAACTGTTTCGGAACTACAAGTCCCACCATTCTTATGCCTCTAGGAGTCATGATTAAAATGGTCAGTCTTGCAGTGCTTCATGGGACATGTAGTTCAACAGCAGCTGGAGGGCTGCAGTTGCCCACCGCAGGCCTAGGCCATCTTTATGTAGAGCAACAATTCTTTTTTTCATATCCTCAGAGTTCTTTGCCATGAGGTGCCATGTTGAACTTCCAGTGACCAGTATGAGACAGTGAGAGCGATAACACCAAATGTAACACCTGCTCCCCATTCACACCTGAGACCTTGTAACAGTAATGAGTCACGTGACACTGGGGAGGGAAAATAGCTAATTGGGCCCAATTTGGACATTTTCACCTAGGGGTGTACTCTCTTTTGTTGCCAGCGATTTCGACATTAATGGCGGTGTGTTGAGTTATTTTGAGAGACAGCAAATTTACATGTTATACAAGCTGTACATTCACTACATCACATTGTAGCAAAGTGTCATTTCTTCAGTGTTGTCACAAAGAAAAGATAGAATAAAATATTCACAAAAATGTGAGGGGTGTACTCCCTTCTGTTAGATACTGTATATTGATTTGTTTGCGTGAAAATTATAGCATCTACAAACTATGGAATAGATACTGGATTTTGTATTTTTGTTTTATACCAGTAATTGTCGCGATCAGCGACTTAGAGCGGGACTGTGATAGTACTGCGGCAATCTGACACTAACTGTCACTTTGTGAGAACTTACTGCTACTGACATCTCCCAATAATGCAGTAATCAGTGCTAATATTAAACACTGACACAGTACTAATGACACATCTAGGGGCGATCAAAGGGTTAACTGTGTGCCTATCAATGCTTGATGTGTTTACTGTGTGGTGCTTTTACTAAGGGATGTGCTGGTTTTTATTGTCTGCTTTGCAGGGAAACGAAAACCGGCACATCCCCGCAGACAGGACAGACCTCTGTCTTGTCATTTGCTTCGCCGATCAGCGGGTCCCAGCTGTCAATCATTGGCCAGGACCCAATGATCGGCTTGTGCTCTAATCACAGCACAACCAGGGAGGTCTCCTATCCACAAGAGATGGATCACATATTAGATACGTGATCCAGCGCAGGGATGCCCCTTTGCTGCCGTACAGTTAAGTGATGAAGTCAGCAAGCGAATATGGAGGTTTTCTCCTCTTCTCAGTATGGATTTGTGTCTTTTTCAGCCAGATTAACTATGTTTGCTCAAAATCCATGGTTGAAATACATCCTTTACCTGTCAGCAGATGTTTTTTATTCTGTACAGCCAGTTTTATGACTGATATGTGAAAAGTCCAATTAGAGCGCCAGACTAGAGTCCAACACTTTTTATGAAGTTGCTCAATCATGGAAAGATTTTGGACTTTCCTTTTTCTAGGCTGGCGCTCTCATTGGATTTCCCAGGTGCAGGGGTACCCTGTTTGTGCCGAGAGTAGCCTCACTGGGGCCACCGTGCCCCATTCGAATTTAAATCCCTCTCCTCATTTATTATCCATGTGAGGAGTCTATTCCAGCTCCTGAAGCACATCCGCTCCAGTTTTATGACTGACAGCCAGAAAGGTGACTTTTATTCTGGTTCAGTTTTGCTACTTCCCAAACCTCACGTCTGCTAAATGGACAGAAGCAATGATGTGGAATAATATTCCAATGAGCAGGTGGAGGTGGAGAAGTGACATAAGACGCTGCACTGATGAACCAACAATTCAAGAGTAACTCCACTTTTATTGAGAAAATAAACACTCCCCTCTGGGTGATCCATGTACATTGCAGGGATTTTAACCTCTTCGCGCTGACCGCACGCAAATATGCGGCCTCCCGGCGTCTGGGCCTTGACACCGAGCGGCCAAACATTTGCGTGCAATTAAGAAAAACATATGCGCTGAGAGCGTGCACCCTGCACGCTCCCAGCACGTGTCCAGTACTCACGTAAAGGTCCCAATCTCCTCTTTTGATCGGGACTGTAACGAAACCGGTACCCGACCGCACTTGGGTATATTCCGTTATACCGCAGCTTCCCCTGTCCGAACACCATCCACGGACCACACCCTTGAAATCCCTCAGGAAATAGACAGCACCCAGCTCTTCTTAAAACAGGAAGCCAACTCCATTTATTTTAACACAAAACACAGGATATATACAGAGGGCAGGGAAACACAACCAGGAACAGGAAATACATCATCAGCCCGCCCCATCAGTGGGAGGCTGCAGGAAACAGCTCATCACCCCTACCCATCCAACCAAGACACAGAACAATGGGATGAAGCACATGGCATAGAACAATAGGCAACCACATGGCAGGGACAATACAGGGACACATGCATCCCATAATAGTTGGCTGGACAGGAAGACACAGTACAATGGGGGGTAGCACATGGCAAACAAACAATGGACAGCCATGTGGCCGAGAACAAAGGAACACACACTATACACAAGACTCAGACATTCACATACACACCCTGTACCCCTTAACAGGCACAGGGTGCCTTAAACATAATGGGAATTTGGGAAGAAGATACAGAGGTCCCCCCACCCCCAAAAGTCACTCCCGTCACAGGGACCTTTCTTGATCATGTGACCACCGTGACAACGAATCACAGCAGTCACATGACCCTAAAACCCCACCCCGCCTGCCGGCTTCTGAAACCCTTAAAGGGTCAGGAGGTGCTGGCGCCAAGGGGTTAACAAACTTTGTGCAGATTCCTACCTTTTGTTAATCTGAAGAAACAGCTGTTTGTCTGTGTCCATTTGCAGAGTGAATCTGTATGGGAGTGGTATTATCATGAATCAGATGCTGCACCTGCAGGGCTCTAATGAGGAAAGTGGCAGGGTCTGCATCCCTTTCACCCTGGCTCACAATGAATGCAACACTGAAATCGTCCTACTTCACTTAGTACTTAAGTAGTGCAATTTCAAAGCCACAGTACGGTGTGATTTCAGGTGCAACTTCATGCACAGATGTCTATGCCAGTCGCACCCGAAATTGACAAAAGTAGTGCAGGAACTACTTTCAAAATCGGTGGGACCCCAATGGAGTTGGAGTTGCACCAATTTGAATGGTTCCGATACTGGCAACAGGCCATTCGATTTGGATCGGTCAAATCACATGACAAGTTGCAACGGTGTGAACCAGGGCTTAGATGTGATTTCCCTTTGGGAATATCTCGCCAAAAATGACATTTTTATTGTTGGGGATGCCAAAAATCTGGCTTATTTCTTACTGCAGACTTCTGGGAAAATTAGTCAGACAATCATACAAGCAGGAAATTACAAATTCTGGGGGCGTTCTGTACACTACCTAAGTACAGAACACCACCAGGTAGCCATATTGCATTTTACAGAAAATGACAGTGCTGCAGATTGAAAAGGAAAGGGACTTTTTTAATAACGTTCAATTACAATATGACTTGTATTGCGATTGTATACGTTATATTATTTCTTTTTATTTGCAATTTTTTTTTCCCCATGAAAGTGGAGTTGCCCTTTATGTGTAGCACCTACCTGACTATGAGATGCATCAAAGGAATGTAAATCACAAGATTAAGAGCATAACATGACAAATCCCTTGTAAAGTAGAATAATCTGCATATACAGCATGTATTTCAATATGTATTTCAATTATTTGCCTAGAGTTTGGATTCAGGTAGCAGGAGGAGACGGTAGAGGAGGTGGACGTGGTCTTCAAACAAAAAAAGCTCTTAATGTATTTTGGGAGCACGGCCTATAGGGCTAATCTAATACTTTGTGCTCCCCTGCGGTCTATTGCCATGGAAATGCAGAAAAAGAACATTATAGAAAAGCACCCGACCAAACAGATACCAAACATTCACAACCTCAATTATTCCCAGCAGCCACATCCTACTTTACAGTATAATGTCTCCTGCAGTGCTACAGGTTCTCTTTAAGGAGGGTTTCTAAACCAAAGAAAACGTGATATAGATGGAGTAGCCGCATTAGTGTTCCTTTCTGGCTTCTTTACCTTTATATACTTTCTATACCTTTACCCTGTCCCAGGGTGACAATGCTCACTCACTGTACTATACCTATGGAGGAGCAGTGTTGTCACAATAAAGGTGTTAGGTCTACAGAGCGCCCCCTCTCCTCTGTTCCATAGCATAGGTGGGCAGTGTTCTGTAGTCCTAACACTACTAAACCTGCTAAACCAACAACAGTACAATCAGTCTGTATATGCAGTAAAGCATGCTTGTTATACTCACTGTGGAACCTAAGGGGTTAATCCTCTTCATTGTGTAAAAAAAAAAAAAAGGATGTTTGAGCCTGACTTCACTGCCCCTCTTCTTTGTGAAATGACCACCTGATACAGACTGAATCCGTGGTCACATGCTCAGTTTGGTGTGTATTGCTAGAGTTTTTTTTCTCTTGGGAGGGTGCATGTGATCAGCACAGGGCCAATCAGCACTGTCCAGACAGAGGGACAGGGGTTTTACATCTTCGAACAGCAGAATGAAAACTCCTCCTACAAGCTTTAACCAGTGTTCTGCTGAAGTCACAAGACTACCTTAGATTGTACGCCCCTTGAGGGTTAGGGACTGATGTGAATGTACAATATATATGTAAAGCGCTGCATAAATTGACGACACTATATAAGTACCTGAAATGAAATGACTGCTCTAACTGCTGTGGAACCTAAGGGGCTAATCCTCTGCATTGTGTAAAAACGCTGTTTGATCCTGAATTCTCTGATCCTCTCCTTCTTCCAGTGTCCCCCTCTTATCTCCTGATAAGACATTTAGTGTGGAGACACTCTGCACATGCTCAGTTTGGTGTGTATTGCTAGAGATCTTTTTTTTTTTCTTGGGAGAGAGAATGTGATTAGCACAGGGTCAATTAGCACTGCCAAGAGGTCAGGGTCCTGCATCCTTCTAGAGCAAAATGAACACTCCACCTACAAGCTTTAACATGTGCTCAGCTGGACACTGATAGAAGTCACAAGACTGCTCTAACTGCTGATGAGAAAAGGTATTTAGCACTTTATAGTTGCAAAAATAATTGCACTGCCATGCTGTGTGTACTGTGGGAGACCAGATATAATAAATGCAGGGTCCGGGGTTTAGTAACACTTTAAAGCTGAACTAAACACTCTCAATCAGCATTAACGACGGTGTTTTTAATCCTCATGATGTGGACATTACTAAATACAGCAGACAGGAAGGTATATTAAGTTTAAACTTTTTTTTTTTTTTACATTTCTTCCATTGCTTCCTGGTTTCTAGCCTAGGTCAAAATGTCATCCATCACAGGAGTCTTCAAATAGTGTTTTTTTTTTCCAATTTCATCTGGAGGAGGGGCTTGCTCCACTACCCACCCCCTCCTGCCTGCACGCCTAAGCTAAGGGCAGATGGATTACAGGAAGTAAATGCTACATGAATCATCTTCCCTTACTCAGGATTGACACATCTAGAAATTCTAGGGGGATGTTTTTCAAAGTGACTTCTCAGCATAATAAAGCCTGGAGACATGGATGGATGGATGGGTGAATTTGTTTTGAATATTAAAAATAAATTAAATAGTATTTTCTGTTTGTGGTGATCAGATGCAGTCATTTCCATTTTAAGAGTGTACAGGACAAATGACAGCACTGGATTTCTGGCAGGATCAACAAGTATTTTTTTTTTGTTATGAAACAAATACAGTTGCAAGAAAAAGTATGTGAACCCCTTGGGATTACGTGAAGTTTTGCATGAATTGGGCATAAAATGTGCTCTGAACATCATCTAAATCACAACAATAGAAGAACACAGTCTGCTGAACATAATACTACACAAACATTAGATGTTGCCATGGTTTAATTGCACATAACATGTAAACATTCACAGTGCAGGGAGGAAAAAGTATGTGAGGCCCTAGCTTAATGACTTCTCCCAGAGCTAATTGGAGCCAGGAGTGAGCCAACCTTGACTCCAATCAGTGTGATGATATTGGATGTGTTGCTGACAGCTGTCCTGCCCTTAAAAAACACACACCTGTTTTGGGTTTACTGGTTTCAAGAAGCACTGTCTGATGTGAACCATGCCTCGCAGAAAAGAGCTCTCAGAAGACCTACGATCAAGAATTGTTGACTTGCATGAAGCTGGAAAAGGTTACGAAAGTATCTCCAAAAGCCTTGATGTTCATGTGTCCACGGTAAGACAGACTGTCTACAAATGGAGAAAGTTTAGCACTGTTGCTACTCTCCCTAGGAGTGGTCGTCCTGTAAAAATGACTGCAAGAGCACAGCGCAGAATGCTGCATGAGGTACAGAAGAATCCCAGAGTGTCAGCTAAAGACCTACAGAACTCTCTGGCACATGCTAACATTTTTGTTGACACATCTACAATAAGGAAAACATTCAACAAGAATGGAGTACATGGGAGGACACCACGGAGGAAGCCATTGCTGTCCAAAAAGAAGATTGCAGCACGTTTGAAGTTTGCAAAAGAGCACCTGGATGTTCCACAGCACTACTGGCAAAATATACTGTGGACAGGTGAAACCAAGATTGAGTTGTTTGGGAAGAACACACAACACTATGTGTGGAGAAAAAAAGGCACAGCACACCGACATCAAAACCTCATCCCCACTGTAAAACATGGCGGAGGGAGCATCATGGTTTGGGGCTGCTTTGCTGCCTCAGGGCCTGGACGGATTGTTGTCTTTGATGGGAAAATGAATTCCAGAGTTTATCAAGACATTTTGCAGGAAAACGTACGACCATCTGTCCGCCAACTGAAGCTCCGCAGAGGATGGGTGATGCAACAGGACAATGACCCAAAGCATACAAGTAATTCAACAAAACAATGTCTGCAACAGCACAGAATACACCTTCTGGAGTGGCCCAGTCAGAGTCCTGACCTCAACCCAATTGAAATGCTGTGGCATGACCTTAAGAGAGCGATTCACACCAGACATCCCAAGAATTTTACTACACTGAAAGAGTTTTGTGAAGAGGAGTGGTCCAAAATGACTCCAGATCATTGTGCAGGTCTGATCTGCAACTACAGGAAACATTTGGTTGAGGTTATTGCTGCCAAAGGATGGTCAACCAGTTATTAAGTCCAAAGGTTCACATCCTTTTTCCTCCCTGCACTGTGAATGTTTACATGTTATGTGCAATTAAACCATGGCAACATCTAATGTCTGTGTAGTATTATGTTCAGCAGACTGTGTTCTTCTATTGTTGTGACTTAGATGACGTTCAGAGCACATTTTATGCCCAATTCATACAAAACTCCATGTAATCCCAAGGGGTTCACATACTTTTTCTTGCAACTGTATAACTAATCACTAACTAATATCGTAAAAAGGAGCAAATAAGAGAAGTTCATTATTGGGGTTTAAATCTCAAGTGATCGTTCAGTTTAAAGCAGAAATCTACAATCCAGGTACATCAAAACAAAAGGTGTTCAGTGTCTTTGTTTTCTTTCCAAAGCAGCTACAGCCTGAGTAGAAAAGCCTGTATCCTCCCAGCAGCTGTTGGGAGGGGAACCCTTTCTTTGTAAAGGCCGGTTCACACTACAAAAACGCACTCCGGATACAGTTTTGCTTACAGTTCACACCTCACGCAGTTCCGGTGCAGTTTGCTATGTTCCAGTATGTGGTGCCAAGAGAGGAGCTGGAGGAAGACCACAGAGGGTGTACACAAGTCTGTCCACATCTTGAGCTCATAATGACCAATTGATGAGGTCATAAAGTGAGTGAGCTTTTTAATCCCCCAGAGCTCCCCCTGGTGACCATCCCTGGTGTAAGAAGAGGCTGTATATACATCCTTAAAGTGGACCTCCGGATGTAAAGCCACGCTGATGTTATCTACCCATCCTAAGCTGTACCACCGTAAGAGGGATTTCGGGCAGACCTCCCCTTGATTAAACATACTGTGCATTTTCCTTGCGCATCTGGTGAGTGCGCATTTTATCTACTGGTCGCCAACCACCATTTTGTTTGATGACTGATATACCACCGGGATTAACCGCGTCACCTTGGGGTCCAAACATGAACCCTGAATTTGAATTTATTTATGGACTTTTATTCTAATATTTAAGAATTTTACTATGATGATCATTTATGGTTTTTATTTACCTCATATGTCTTATTGATCATTTATAACATCTTATTAATTTTATCACATAAATATAGTTTTTTAGCGCTGCACCATCTTATATATTAATGGTTCTGCGCAGAAAAAAATGCAGCATATTCTACTTTTTTTTCTGCACTGGGAACTGACAGCATTGGTGTGAACTAGGGCCATTGTTATACATGGAAAACACTGTGCATGCATTTTTGATGCAGTTAAATGTTAATGTCAATGTTAAATTAAAGACACCCCAAAACAGATTGCAAAACACAGTGCAATTGCAAGAATACCTGTGTGATCTGTATAAAAGAGGGGGTGCAGCGCTAGTAAAATACACAATATCAAATAAATACAGATATAAATATAAAGTGACAAGGTGCAAATACATAAGCCACTGGATGGTGGCCAAAGGTGCTAGAAGGTGTTGATTCAGTTAAAAGTCCACAAAGAAAAAAAGTGTTGATAAGATCTCAGGATATCCAGTGATAAGGACCGTGGATCAGGTGATAAATGATAATGAGATTGCGCACTCACCAGATACGCAAATCAAATGCGCATAAATAGTAGTAAGCCACTGGTCTTCAGGATATCATCAAAATGGATCTGGTCAGATCTGGTCAGGTTATCCTTCACTCCCTGGCGGTGCTATCACTCATAGGGGTCACCACACAATGGATACAGCCTGCTCACATGGGGGTCTCCTCACAAAATATATACTGGAATTTTTTTTTCTATTCCGGTGGTATTTGCTCGCCTCTGCGGTTTTTATTTTTTTTATTATTTTTTGTACCAATTACACAGTCTGCTAGGAAACCATGGTTTCCTAGCAGACTGCGGAATTGGTACAAAAAATAAAAACCGCAGAGGCGAGCAAATACCACTGGAATAAAGAAAAAAAAATTCCAGTATATATTTTGTGAGGAGACCCCCATGTGAGCAGGCTGTATCCATTGTGTGGTGACCCCTATGAGTGATCGCACCGCCAGGGAGTGAGGGATAACCTGACCAGATCCATTTTGATGATATCCTGAAGACCAGTGGCTTACCACTATTTATGCGCATTTGATTTGCGTATCTGGTGAGTGCGCAATCTCATTATCATTTATCACCTGATCCACGGTCCTTATCACTGGATATCCTGAGATCATTTGAGATCTTATCAACACTTTTTCTTTGTGGACTTTTAACTGAATCAACACCTTCTTTGGCCACCATCCCGTGGCTTATGTATTTGCATCTTGTCACTTTATATTTATATCTGTATTTATTTGATATTGTGTATTTTACAAGCGCTGCACCCCCTCTTTTATATGTGTCTTGGAAGGTTTATTGGTACCTTTTTGGTGTACAGCTGCTAACGAATTTGGCATTATTTTAGCGCTCGCTTATTCTTTCTGCATTCACCCGTGTGATCTGATTCTGGTGCTCCAAAATAAAAATAAAAAAAAAGAGGTTCCTTTTTTTCATGTGAGTGTGGCGTGAACTCAGCCCATACAAAATGAATAGACTCTGCAAAGAATCGCATGTGATTCGAACAGGAATGCGCTGCAATTATCTGAATCACATGTGATCTCCAGCACCACTATAGTGAGAATCCACTCGGGGTGGTCTCTCTGCAGCAGTCCAACACGCTCCCTGCTGACTGCCCCTGCTACCAGGGGCGGACTGACCATGGAGCCCCCAGGCACTGCCTGAGGGCCCGGGGTCAGTAGGGGGCTCCATAAGATGCCCCTGGTACCTTTCATTGGCTGTTTCATAGGTTTTTTTGGATGTGGGCGAGGACACAGGGGTCCCATGATCCCCTATTGCCCGGGGGCCCCATGAGTTGTCAGTCCGCCCCTGCTGCTGAGTCAAACCTATAACTCTGCAACTAGCAAAGCTCATGCTCTCCACTGATTGGATATCTATTGCTCTGACTTACTAAGGATGTGTCGAAGCTGCAAAGAGACCACTGCTTCTCCAGAGAACAAGGGTCCAAATCTGCAGCATGCTGGTAGGGGGGCAGGCTTTTCTACTCAGGTTGTGGCTGCCTTATGCTCCGTACACATGATGAGAATATTGGATGAATGATTGTTGGTTTTTGTCTTTTGCATGCTAGTCTCATATCGATAATGAAAAGGCTACGAAAATTCTTGTAGGCCAGAATAAAAATTCAGAAGTGATATCATATGCTGTAATGTATTTGTATTGTATTTTCGGATGAAAATTGGATGATCTGATATCGTATGAGAAAAAATTTTCATCCTTGACCCTCTGAATAATTTTGAACAAAAGCTGTGTCCGAATGATCAGAATATCATAAGATTGCTTCGAAAGTGTTCTTTATTTGTGCGATTTTCTGATGGTGTGTACTAGGCTTGAGACACTGCACCCCTTTTGTTTTGATGCGCTTGGAATGTGTTTAGCTGATTTAAATTGAAAGTTCAATTGTACTTCCAGCTGGTCAAGCATATAAAGAGTAGGGTCACCTGAAAAGTCTGCTCTAAAGGAACCATTTTTCAACAAATTGTATATATCGTCTAATTTAGCCTCTCTCAACCAGGGTGCCTTGAGGTTTCTTCAGGGGTGCCTTGACAAAATGTCTAAAAATTGCCCAAAATTTGCATGTAAGCCAGTGGGTGGAACAAGCCTGCCTTTTAGTTACACAAAGCCACAGGTTTTCATTGTGCACCATTACGCCCTTTTAGCCGCCAGCATCCTGACAACCAATTGATGATGATGACCAATTGATCAGTTGATGAGGATGTCAGGTGCCTGCACAGCATCCTAGTTTGACCATTCCTTGTCCCTCTCCATCAGTGCTGGGGTCACATTAGCTCAGTGATGGATAAAAAGTGAGGGAGAGGAGAAACAGTGGTATACTACTCCACCAGTGTGCAGTAGTGTATTTGCTTTGGATAAATTCCCTCTAATGTTGGGTGTCCTCTGTGTGTGGATGTTGCTGTCTTATATAAAACTATTAGAATAGTTTTCACATTTTAGAATGGGGTGTCCTTTTAAAATTATGGACAGTCTAGAGGCACCTCATTTTAGAGGTTACCCATACATACCCATACATACTATTTGATGAACCGTCTAACCGCAGGATCTTTCAGTTTAGCAGGCTGACAGCAGCAAGACTGTCGCCAAAAAAGTTTGATATACGGGCTACTCAAAGAGCGGAGTATTATGGAGCAGAGATTACGACCTTGTTAGCTCGTCTTTTGTACCTCTCCCCCCCCCTGTATTCTGGAAGGATGGGGTTTTTGATGGAATTCCAATAGGACATTGAAATAAAAATGCACATGTAAATAAAGATTTTTTTTTTTTTTTACAATTAATTTCTAGTATAAACAAAGCACACAGTATCTACAGCCAAACTTTGTTTTTAAAATTATTATGTAGAGTAGTGTAGTGGGTTGAAGAGTTGATTGAAGAATCCGAAGTTATTTAGTATTATAGTATATATATATATATATATATATATATATATATATATAAATATATATATATATATATATAAATATAGTAGTAGTAAATTCTGATTCAGAATCTACTGGGTGGGCTGGTTTTCTCTTCATTACAGGTTTTTACCTGTTGAGGTGTTTATTTGTCCTGGTGACCAGAGTTACTAGGACAGAAAGTGATGGGAAAACCACATTTTTACATTTGTCAATGGATCAGGAATTGAAGGTTATTCTTTCAGTGTGGAAACTGTCTCAGATGGAATTTCCCCTTACTTTGGAAAAATTTTAGTTTACTTATATCTCACATTCAACTGTGCATCTAGGACAGGCAGTGAAGGAAATTTTTCAACATTGAGACAAAACCAAAAAACAGAAAAAAAAAAAAGAAAAATGGGGGTGGGGGGTTTTAACCATATCCTAACAAAAATATTTGACTATAGATTTTATACACCATTGGTCTCCAATTTGTGGCCCTTTGCTTGCCTTTATCCGGTCCTTGGGGTAATATTCCTCCCACTGACACCATAAACGGGGTCCTATTCCTTCCACTAATACTAATGATGGGGAACTATTCCTCCAACTAATACCAATAATGGGTCGCTATTCCTCCAAATGACACCAACAACGGGGTCCTATTCCTTCCACTAACACTTATGATGGGGCACTATTCCTCCAACTAACACCAATAATGGGTCACTATTCCTCCAACTAACACCAATGATGGGTCACTATTCCTCCTACTAATACCAATAATGGGGCACTATTCCTCCAACTAACACCAATAATGGGGAAATATTCCTCCAACTGACAACATCAATGGGGTCCCATTCCTTCCACTAAAACCAATAATGGGACATTGTTTACTGCCACTGGACATTTTCTACTCCCACTAGTCACAGTCTGGCCCCCGAAAGTCTGAAGGACAGTAAACTGGCCCATTGTTTAGAAAGTTTGGAGACTCCTGTTATACACTTTGGACAGCATAGTAGATTAGCAGTTAGGACTTATGCCTTGCAGCACTGGTTCGAATCCCAGCCTGGATACTATGTGCATGGAGTTTGCATGTTCTCTGTGGATTTCCTGACGGAACTCTGGTTTCCTTTCACACTCCAAAGACCCATTGGTAGGTTAATTTGCTCCTGTAAAAAATGGCTATGCACATATGTTATATTCTGAGCGCTGGTCCCAAGCCAGTGCAAACAGAGAAGGTCAAAGAAAGACATGGCAACCTACCACATAAAAAGGTGCCAAGAAACTTCTATGGCAAAGGCTTTCAAGTGTGTCAGAAATAGAGCCCAGAGAGCTGGCCCAAAGAATCACAGAGATTCAAATATGACTGGTACACTTTTAGTTATCGGCACCCTTCCAGTCAATGTTGTATCAGTGAGGTCTGACTGCATGCTACATAATATTTCAGCATATTATGGTAAAGATTCAGTGTACAAACTAGGAATATGAACATCTAGAGAGGCTAGCTATGCTTTTTATGAAACACCTATCCCTGCGCCTATGTGTTCAGACATTTTTATCAGCAATCAGATTTGAAATCTGAAATGGCGGATGTTAATGGATCTCTATGCAGCTGTCAGGGACAAGAAGGAGGTAAGAGATTATAAGAGTTAAAGTTAGCAAAGTGCCACTACCATATGTTCACATCAAAAGATCATACAGTACTCACATTGTACCCATACACATATCCATTAGGTAGCATCATGGGAGGGTTGTTTTCATTCATGACATCGCCTGAAATCTTGCATACCAGTCTGGAGTTGGCACAGTGTGCCATCGGAAGAGGCTGAGCTAGCTTGTTCAGGGACTTGCTGCACACTGGACAGTCTGGGTTCTTAGAAGTCCCATCTTCTTTGTAGCACTGACTGTTTGGAATGTGGTCAAGGATGAATATCATTCACAACACAAAACAAAGACAATAAAATTATAACCAAACCTAAGAAGTAGGTTGCTGAAAAGTGGTAGTAAAGGCAAAATGTTTTTTACATTAAAGCGGAGTTCCACCTGAAAAAAAAAAAAATAATAACAGTCAGCAGCTGCAAAAACTGTAGCTGCTGACTCTTAAAATACAGCCACTTACCTGTCCCTCGGTCCAACGGTGTCGTCACCACGGCTGGTTTCACCGGCCGTCTTCTCTTCCTGGCACCAGGATCTTCAGTGTAGGCCCCCGGCTGTGACAGCTTGCGGCTTCACAGCCGGGTGCCCACTGTGCATGCGCGAGAAGTGCTGCGCTTTGTGAATGGCCCTGTAGTCTTCTGGGACCTGTCGCATGTCCCAGAAGAGTACGGGGAGGGAGGGGGAAGAGGACAACTTCCGCTTCCGATCGCCTAGGCGATGTAGGAGCGGGTGCCTGTCAAATTCAGGGTACCCCCTCCCCCCCGCCCTAAAGGTGCAAATCCTTAATGGGGAGCGGGGGACAAAGGCTTAAAGCAGAACTTCCCCTTTTGGGTAGAACTCCGCTTTAAGGTAAAAAAAAAAACAAAAAACGCCCCGCTATTTTTTTCTGCCCCTCCCCCCCCCCCCCAAGCATTTACCTAAGCCTGTCACTGATCCAGCACTGTCCCATCTGCAGGTTTTCTACCTTCACTTCCAGCCATAAGCTACTGTCAGTCAAAACCTGTGAGGAGGGAGCAGGGAAGGCACAGTTGGGGGTTGGGGATGGCTGAGTCATTCTATGGATGCACACAGCCCTGCTCAGGAGCACACTCACAGATGGCTTGCTAAGGGGGCACTCAGATGAAGAAGTAGAGAGTGCCGGCGGGAGACCACCATAGAAAAGGTAAGGGACTGCTCTGTGCAGGTAAGTAGAACATCTGTTTTATTTTCATTAGAAAAAAAATGTGGCTTTAATATTACTGTAAAGGATAAGTTGACCTTTAGAACATGTTACATGTCCCACCCGTATTTAGGGTGGAACATGTAACATGCTCCAACTCCTGCCTCCTCATCCCCGCCATTCATTCCCAGTTCCCTGTGAATAAATGCCTACAAGTACCATCAGCCATTGTGGCCGACAGCTTGTAGTTCTCAAAGGCGCTGGTGAGTGCGCTCATAGTCCATTGATTCTTCCTGCCATTTAATAACTGCCTGCATGTATGAGGTATGGGCAGCCAGCTTACAGGGTGTCTGCAGGATCCAGGAATTGCACTTACAGACAGCAAAATATTTTTTTTTTTATTATTGCAAAAAGATGTGTGTTCATTTAGTTATTTTTAATGAACTTAACCTTTCAAGAGCTGTTATTCCAGCAATAATAAAACTATTTTATCTAAAGAATAAATAAATAAAAAAATATTTGTGCCAATCAAATGTATAGAAATACAAATTAAGTCCACAAAAATTATAAAAAATATAAAAAATTATTAGAAATTTTGTACATTTGTACATCTATACATTTGATTGGCACAAAAAAGGTTTTATTTATTTGATTCACTTTCAGGGGTGAAAGTGTGACTTTTTTGGACTCTTTTTGTGAATTTTTGTGGGACTTTGTTTGAATACACAGCTTAAAGTTTATTATTTTTCTGGATACCAGAATTATATATTTGTAGATTTTATCTAAAGACAAAACTATTTTCACATTTTGGATAGAGTGGTGAGGGGTTAAAACCATCGTCATATTCTTAGTGCAGTCTGTATCTCTGCTAGGTTGATTCATGTCCTGATGACAACCTGATCAATATCAGAATCTTTATTTAACACCATGGGACCTGTCAACTGATCAAGCGGGCCCAAACAAATGAATTACTTCACTAATAGACGCAACGGCTGTGTGTGCTTTATGAACCTCTCATAGCCTTAGCTACATACAATATACAGTGCAGCGGGACGGAAACTTTGGGCTGGGCTTACACTGGCAATTTATAGTTCATTTCAGCCAATTTCAAACAACTTTTAAATATAAAAATAACTGGATCTATGCAATCCACCACCATTCCAGTGGTGGGAACTAACAGCAGAGACAACTACTTCAATCTATACCTAGTCTTTGTAGTAAGGTGCACATGGAAGGGCAATGAACATCACAAACAGAAATTTCCCAGCACACTTACCAACTGACCTGCAAAAAAAAAAAAAAAAAAAAAAATTCCCTGTCTAACAATTCATGTTAAAAACAGGGGGTTTAGTTGCACACAGGGATGCAGTGGATGTCCTCAGCTGCCATTGTGCTCATGTGCCCATGCGTCCATGTGTGTGCCTTCAACCACTCCAAGATCAGGCCTGTTTTGACACTTTTTGTTTACAAGTAATAACCAGCAAAAAAATTACTTAGAACCCCCCAAACATTATATATATTTTTTAGCAGAGGCTCATGAGAATAAAATGCTGGTTGTTGCAATTTTTTGTTACATGGTATTTGCGCAGCGGTTTTTAAAAGCAGTTTAAACAAAAACCAAAAGAACCCTTTAATTGATTTTCAATAGAAAACAAATAAATACAATATATGAGCAAATTTTCTGGTAAAATATAAAAGAAGTTACATCAAGTAAATAAATACCAAACATGACATGCTTCAAAATTGTATGCACTCGTGGAGTGGCGAAAAACTACGATACTAAAAAATCTACCGGTTTATTTACAGAGGAGCTAAGATTATTGCTCTCGCTATAACGTTTACATCAATGCCTAACGTGTGGTGCGAACACTGTTTGCATATGTAGGTCGTGCACGCATATATATTCACGTCTGTGCACGAGCACGGGGGTGCTTTAAAAAATGTTTTCCAATATTATTTATTTTATTAACTTTTCTTTTTTTTACACTATGCCTTTATTTTATTTTGTTTTTTTATCACTTGTATTCCCATCTTTATGGAGACACTTTTACTCCCTCTTTATGAAGACATTGATCTCATGCTATACAAAAAAAAAAAAAAGCAGTGTTTACATCTGCCCTAAAAGGAAGTGATGTAATGACGCTGCTTCTGGTGTCCTAAACCATAGAGACCTCCAGGGACCTTTTGGTCCCAAGCCAACTCTATATGATAACCCAGCGGCCCTGCCGGATCGGATACTGGGCTCCCCGATCGCACGGGAGAAGATGGAGAAGCACCGCCTGTAAAAGCAATCCACCAGATAATCAACCACTAAGATTCCTTTTAGATAAAAAAAAAAAAATAGCGGGTTATGGCATACAGCGGCAGCCATAACCCCGGTATAACCAATTTAAGCCAATCACGTACATGTATGTGATTTAGTGTCAAGTGGTTAAGTAGGCGTGGGTTCCCTTCAGGCAAACCTGCCCTTAATCTATTCACTGCTATATGTCCTTCAACTTGGAGACGCTCAAAATCATAGTTAGGACCACAGTATACAGAGGAGCCTTGATGTAGGCACTGCGACTTACATATACATTTGCAAGTGAAACTAAGTCCTCTGTTTTTAATGTGAATTGTTAATATCTCAAACAAAAAATTCCCAGCACACTTACCAGCTAGTCTGCAAAAAAAAAAAAACATTTGACCCTAACAGCAGAAACTTGCTAGCGGTAGGTTGCCTTGATCTGTTTGGATATTTTTGTAAACATAATTGCCATGGTATAAGGCCAGCATTAGGGAACAAAGATAACCTGGCTATGATCAGGGCATACAGGAGCCAAATAACTATGTGATACAATCCTGCAAAATATGGTACAACATCTTTAGAACAGAGTTCTTTATATGTCACTATTTCCATCACAAACACAAACAAAGGCTTTATTCTTCACTCAAACCATTGGGTGGAGGCACATCATGTGTTACATTCAAAACTGTGTTTGTTGTCATCATTTTGAGTCAATACCTAGTTCAGGACACTTCTCAATCTGAGGCTTTTTTTCTGGGCCAGTGAAATATAAAAGGGATTTTCAGGTTAACAATTAATTTGCAACTGCTCTGTGAAATATTTTAGCTGAACTGCAGAGAAAATGTGTACAACGGATATCATAATGTATGCTGCCTCCCAAATGCTTTTGTTTTCAGCCATGATACTGTATATATAAAAGGTCAGGTCCAGGTGATGTTTGTGACAAGTATGTGAAGCCTGGGTGAAAAATATGTAAGAAATCTTGTGGCAGTACTTGAAGGCTACCCAAGGCTTGGCTTTTCCTTAGCCAGAGGTTCAAAGTGTTACTAGGTCATCTGGGAGATATGTTCTACGAAGTCTTATACAAACAGCTGAAAACGCAGTTGTAATGCATATATATGAAAGGTCTATATACCCAGGATTGTGATCTAAAAACCTCTGCCTGGTAGCATAACTAGGTCTGGGAACGCCTCTGTAGCTACAGCACTACTGCAGGACCCAGACCAGCTCCCTATGCTCTCTCCTCCTGTCAGCATGTTTACTGCCAGTAGATGTTCATGCAACAGAGCCTGACTGGCTCTTAGTGCTGCCTTTCCCTCCTCCAGTTTAAGTGCTACTGTACAAGTGTTATAGGAGGCTAACTGAAGACATATCCCGCTACTTACACTAGTTCTTTTATATTTTTTTTAATGCATGACTAGCTGCATTGATTGGTTCATATGCCTAGAGTTACATTTTCAAAGTATTCTTGGCCGTCTTTGAACTTCCTCCTTGTTTGATATGTCTGTAGTAGTCTTTGATAAAGTGTTGTAGGGAACACAAAGATTTTTTTAATCTCTTATCACAAAGAAATTAACTATTTCAAGACCACATTAATTTCAACATCACTCAAATTATTATTTTCATGCTGCAACTAACACCTCACATGGAGCCAAAACACTTCACTAAACAGACTGAATCTTAAGGAGCTGAGGCTGTAATCAATCCTGAACGAGCATACCCCAACCCTATGAAGGAGAGTGCTATTTAAACTGGTCATAGATTGATTGAAATTCGGCCGATGCAGCAGGGACTAGCTAAATTTCGATTCATGTATGGGCAGGCTGATTGTACCCAAGTCAAGAAGCATTTATAGGCTTTTTTTAATTGAAAAGGTCCATTGTTTTTGAAACAGTAGAACAATTAATGTAAAACCTAAAACTCTGGAACACAAATCAAAACATCTTTCCCCAACTGGTTGATGTAATAAGAAGTATCAGCCAACTGGAGGAATCAAGAAATGGAAATCCCACTTCTTACGAATGACTATATGATCTGCTGAAATATACCGATTGTGCAGAGGTGGTAAGAGATACCACTAGAATGTAATAAAAGGATACGGTGTTTTAATAGCAGAGAGGCCTGCCTGAAGAGTTATAGTAAACACAGAATTATTTCCCAGCTGATGTAGTCTATAGTTGTCATATCGAAACTGTTGGATGAGCATGCGCCATCGAGCTGGGTCCAAAAGATCCTGTATGGAGGGAAAACAATTTTGTTAAAATATGGAAAAGTGACAAGTGATCCTATGTAAGTTCTCCAAAAAACCATTCTGAAAATATTTGAAATGCTCCTCACCATTGTTCCTTAACAATCACAGAAGACTCATGTGCAGAATCGGTTTAGTTTCTAAAGTCAGTGTTTGCAATTTAAACTCGACTTGGTCCTGCACCTTCAACCCCTCACTACTGATTACATTATATTGACAGCAGACTCACTATTCACTAGGTTGACAGGAAAGGCGGAAAAAGGTGGTGGTGACTTACATTTCAGACACATTTGCATTGGGTTTTGGGGCTCCTGAAGTGTTCTAGAAGAGGAGTAAAGCTATGAATAAACACCTCTACACCTCTACATTGGTAACAAATGACAAAAATGATGACAGATCTGATCCAGGCAGTGATCATCCAAACACAAGTCGATGCCAGAACATTTACCAATTGTTAGACTGAGGCAGGACTTTTACTGACACCAAGCCACTGCACAGGATCGATGGCCTAGTATGATTCAAGGTCACATGGCAAAAACGTATTTTCATTAATAAACATTGGTACTGTTAGTGTCAGTCAGACCATAGATAACAGAAGAGCAGAAGTGATTTCTGATCATTGACTGTTTATCCCTGGAATGTCACAGGTAACACTAAGTATAAGACACAGTTTTCATCAGGTTAGGTCTATGCAGTTTTGACTACCCGTACCTTATAAGGTGAAATGTGAGTATCTGAAGGAAAGGCCAACATCCCCATCACTTGTCGAACTTCATCCAACTGGCTTCCTTCTGCCTGACTAAAATGTTTCCTTGCATGTCTGAAACAGAGGAAGATTCAGTTATTATGGTAAATGTAAATGAGAAATTGATTTCTTTTCCTAAGCTCTAAATAGTGACACTGGGAGCCCTTACCACAAAAGCAATGTTTAAGGAGTAGCAAGACCTTCTTCCAGGCATGTATATTCTTTATTTAATGTATCCACTGTTCGTTAAATGTCATTTTCAAAAGTGTGCAATTGTATGAGGAACCTGCAATCCATTAGGCTGTTAAGTGGACACTTAGGTGAACACCACTGCTAATAAATGGATGGGCTGCATTCTCAATGAAGCCAACAATTTTGCTAAAAATATCTATAAAATGATTCTTTGCACAGATAAACGATATACAACTCCACCAATCCACCCGAATTATCAGCTTCTCTTGCATCCTCTGTCATAGAAACAGTGTTCTGCCAATCACCAACTCTTATCACATGGGAAGGGTCAATAGATCTATGTAGGATATAACTTTAGTGACTTGTAACTTACACATGACAGCTTCTCCTGCTCCCAACCTCTGAACAGGGCAGTGAAGGAGCTGAGGGAAGATGAGTATGTGCTGCTTTGGAGGGGATTAAAGTGAATCTATTGCTTTGCCCATGCAGGGAGCATTAAATGAGAAGTATGGCCAAAGGTTGTTTTACCATACCTTTCCTGTGGATCACAGAAGTGCACTTAGCTCTGCACACCTATGTCCCAGATCCAGCCGCGCTAAAGACAATGTTGAGATCTACCCAGATGCCTGACTAGCAGCTGGCTCAGCCTCTCAGTGCGCCGCTGGGAGCCTGAGCCAGCCACTCCCTCCCCCTCCACAGCCCAGAGCTCCAGTGAGCGCTGAAGGAATAGAGCAAAGAACCGGTGACTAACAGTCACCATCTCTCTACTCACTGAAGACCGAGAACTGAGTAATCAGAGGTCTTTGATTACTCACTTCTCAGTGTAGAGTCGGCAAGGGACATCTAGGTGAGCAGGGCTCGACAAATCTCAGGCGCCAGGTTGCCATGGCGACTAGAAATTTCATATTGGTGTCTAGGTTCACACACTGCCTCCCACAGACTTCAATGGGAAAACGCTGCCCCACAGGCTTCAGTGGGAGAACGCTGCCCCACAGGCTTCAGTGGGAGAACGCTGCCCCACAGGCTTCAGTGGGAGAACGCTGCCCCACAGGCTTCAGTGGGAGAACGCTGCCCCACAGGCTTCAGTGGGAGAACGCTGCCCCACAGGCTTCAGTGGGAGAACGCTGCCCCACAGGCTTCAGTGGGAGAACGCTGCCCCACAGGCTTCAATGGGAGAATGCTGCCCCACAGGCTTCAATGGGAGAACGCTGCCCCACAGGCTTCAATGGGAGAACGCTGCCCCACAGGCTTCAATGGGAGAACGCTGCCCCACAGGCTTCAATGGGAGAACGCTGCCCCACAGGCTTCAATGGGAGAACGCTGCCCCACAGGCTTCAATGGGAGAACGCTGCCCCACAGGCTTCAATGCGAAAATGCCTCCCAGCACTGTGATCACAAAACACAGGTTCAGGTGCCATTATTTTCAATGGCACCTAAAACATGGTGTTGTTTTGCCGTGATTATCGCATCACGAGAAGACCCAGGCACTGACAACCCACGCTACGCTAAAAAAAAAAAACCTGGCTCCTAACTTTTTTTTAGCTGGCTCCTACATTCAAAGCAAATTTGTCAAGCCCTGTAGCTGAGTATGTATGTTTGTATTTTTGTAAATACGCATTTCTCTTTTTAGTCTACAGCAATGATAAAGTGAAACTAAACTTGGTTAACAAAATTATGCCAGAAGAGTTTTATGGTAGAAGAGAACCTGTCTTCTAACAAATTTTTGTTATCTGTACACTGCCTGCGGTACATGTACAGTATAATGTACAGTCCAGGTCCATTTCCAACATCTGATGAATGCCGTCACTGTGGCTGGGTGCTGAGATAATGTTAACTCCAATACAAATGTTCATGAGTTACATCATCAATGGCAGCCAAATGGCTGAGGCAAGAAGACACTAGACTGGATAAAAGAGGAGCAGAAGATGGCAGAAGTGGCAATGGAGTTAAGCTGGGGAACTTCAGACAATGCATTGTTGAAGAAGGTGCACCAGGGGTACGTTTTCCAAAATGTGCAAGTATGCTGTGCTATGCCATTGGGACATGCATCATTAGGCAAAACAGAAGTTGGTCATTAAAAAGGCTAACTTCTATTCAAAGCTGCAAATGGAGTGATGGTGAAGTGATCCTTTAAGTTGATTCTGCTTAAATCAAACCACAGTCCCAATTGCCAGCAACAGGAACTTTTTTTTTTTTTTTTAACCTTTAATTTAAGCTGTACAATATAAAAGACGTTCACGCCAGGAACAAGAGATCAGGCTTTTGCTTCCCTCCTGTCTATCAAGGTGGATTTTCATATTAATACTACTTCTACTAATTTGTGTTTAGACTGAAGAAACACAAATCCTGTGCAGAGCAGCAATCACACTGTTTATTAATTATAGCAAACAAGTCGGTAATGGCATCTTTATTTGCGGCAGGCTGGGAGGAAAAGAATGGAAATAACAGAAACACACTGAGTGTAATTTGGCACAGCTAGAGGTATCAGACACGGGGGCCCAGCACTGATGAAGTGGCAACCGGTAAACAGCCCCCTCTAATATTTTAATTGAATATGGAAGGCGTAACAACTACATACATAGAAGTATATAGATTAAAGATCAATTATGAAATTAAATTACACTCTTCACTTTTATTTATTTTATATACTGTGGTGTTTTTTTGTTTTCTATTTTGGCAAATTGCCTCGAAACTTTGAAGGACACTTGCAGTGCATTCATAAAGTATTCAAACCCCCTTCACTTTTTACAATTTTGTTATGTTGCAGCCTGATACTACAGCTGTTTACATTTATTTTTTACTCATAATCTGCACTCAGTAATCCAAAATGACTAAGTGAAAATAGAATTTTAGAAATGTTTGCAAATGTATGAAAAAGGAAAGACTGAAATATCACATTGGCATAAGTATTCAGACTGTTCGCAACAACACTCGAAATTTAGCTCAGGTGCCTCCAATTTTTCTTGATCGTTGTGGAGATGCTTCTACACCTTGAGTGGAGCCCACCTGTGGCAAATTAAATTGATTGGACATGATTTGGAAAGGCACACACCTCCCTATAAAAGGCATTACAGCTGGCTATGAATACTGTATCAAAGGAAATGCCTGCAGATATCAGAGTCAGGATTATTGCAAGACACAGATCTGGGGAAGGCTACAAAAAAATCTGCTGCACTGAAGGTTCACAAAAGCATAGTGGCCTCCATAATTCTTAAATGGAAGAAGTTTGGTACAGCCAGGAATCTTGAGAGCTGATCGCCCAGTCAAACTGAGCAACAGGGGGAAAAGGACCTTGGTAAGAGAGGTGACCAAGAACCCAATGGTCACTCTGACTGAGCTCTAGAGATCCTGTGTGGGGATGAGACCAAGAAGAACAACCATCAAACCACTAAAGAAGAACAACCATCACTGCAGTCTCCACCAATCTTGGATTTATAGTACAATGGCTAGACAGAAGCCTCTTCGTGCAAAACACATGAAAACCCACTTGGAATTTGAATAAAAGCACCTGAGGAACAAGATTCTCTGGTCTGATGAAAGCAAGATTGAACTGTTTGGCCTCAATTCTAAATAGTATGCCTGGAGGAAACCAGGCACTGCTCATCACCTGCCCAATACCATCCCAACAGTGAAGAATGGTGGTGGTAGCATCATGCTGTGGGGGTGTTTTTCAGCAGCGGGGACTGGGAGACTGAGCAGGACTGAGGGAAAGCTGAATGGATAATGTGATATTTCAGTTTTTTCTTTTTAATAAATTCACAGACATTTCAAAAATATGTTTTCACTTTGTCATTATGGGGTACTGTGTGTAGATTAATGAGAAAAATATGAATTTAAACAGCTGTATTAATATTATGAGCATCAGGCTAAGTGAAGGGGGTTATGAACAGTTTATAAATTCACTGTAGCTGAAGGTAATGAATCAAAAAAACCTGCAGTATAGTAAAATTAGAAATTAGACAATATAATAAAATGGAACAATGGATGAATGTTGAAGCATATGCGTGTCAAAGTAAACCCAGATACTTCAACTGAGGTTATTTCTCCCACCTCCTAAGACTCAATTCTAGTAAATTAAAGAGACAATGTTTAACAAAAAAAGAAAAGTCTCCCAACAAATATAATATCTGTCCCCATGCTACCAATCTTTATCTCTTGAAGAGCTAAGCTAGCTGAAGAATTTTTGTATAAGAGGCCTAGCGCTTCTTTGAGCGTTGTAGTTTCATCTGTTGGCTCCATCATTACAGGACACGGTAGTGATGTAGGGTCCAGTGGAAGGAACCACAGTGTGTAAAGGGGGCCTGGGGCCTGGACATCCAACACCAGATACGAAGTTTGCTCTTAAAGTGTTACTAAAACCACAACAGTAATATCAGTCAGTATATGCAGTAAAGCATGCTTGTTATACTCACTGTGGAACCTAAGGGGTTAATCCTTCGCACTGTGTAAAAACGATGTTTGATCCTGACTTCTGTGATCCTCTCCTTCTTATAGTGCCCCCTTCTTATCTCCTGATAACACATATCATGTGGAGTCACTCTGCACATGTTCAGTGTTGTGTGTATTGCTAGAGAAGTTTTTTTTTTTTTGTCTTGGGAGAGTGCATGTGATCAGCACAGGGTCAATCAGCACTTTCCAGACAGAGGTCGTGGGTTCTGCATCCTCCTAGAACAAAATGAAAACTCCTCCTACAAGCTTTAACATGTGCTCTGCTGGACACTGATAGAAGTCACAAGACTGCTCTAACTTCTGATGAGAAAAGGTATTTAGCAGTAAGTATACTAAAATAATTGCACTTCCATGTTCTGTGTACTGTGGGAGACCAGATATATTGAATGCAGGGTGCTGGGTTTAGTAACACTTTAAAAAGAACAAAGGGGGCGTGATATGTAAGTAATACAAGATTTCTTTTCAGAGAAGCATTTCTTTTGTTTTCGAAAATGGCTGCCAGACTCATCCACCTTACCAACCGCTCAATGTCCACCAACTCTCTCTGCCAATCCCTCCACTGCCTCCAAATGCCTAACAAATAAAATTCAAAAATACTAACAACATGCAAAGCCATTTACAACTCCACTCTAAGCTACATCACCAGTCTTGTCTCCATATATCATCCAAACTGTACTCTCTGCTTCTCCCAAGACCCCCTGCTCTTTAGCTCCCTTGACTCCTCCTCCCATGCTTGTCTTCAAGACTTCTCCAGAGCCTCTCCCATCCTCTGGAACACTCTACCCCAATCTGTCTGGCTTTCTTCTACTCTGTCAACTTTTAGGCGATCCCTGAAAACTCATCTCTTCAGGGAAGCCTATCCTACTTTAAACAACTGAATCTTTTATTTCTCCCATTACCTTTTGTTCCACTTGCTATTCCCTGTTACATTGTAAGCTCTCAGGAGCAGGGCTCTCCTAACCCTCCTGCATTGAAACTGTACAGTACTGTCTTTCTATATATTGTAAAGAGCTGTGTAAACTGCTGATGCTATATAAATTTTTTATAATAATATTATTAAAAAACACCAATAGGAAGTTTCAGGAGTTTGGAGAAGGTGGTGCCACGCTCATCTTTTACGTTTTACATTATTTGCTGATACCTAGCTATCTATATTAGTGGACCTACGGATCATTTTTGCATTCCATTTTCACCAAAGGTAACTTCTACCTAAGCATTTTAAACTTCTCAGTCTGAATCGTCCTGCTTTTTTTGACAAAGTGCATAAGGGTTAAAATACATTTTTATCATTTGTATTTCTAGAGGGAGATTTCAACCTCACTTCCTGGCCTAGAACACAAGTACTGAGAGGAAATGCCCTCAAAGTAAAAGGAAGACTTGCCTTTGACAGCTGACACAGGAAAAGGTGTTCCCATTGTGGGCAGGCTGTGCCACACTAAAAGGGTAAATAGCTCTTTGCTCAAGGGGAGAATAGTTTTACTTATCTGATCCTCCAATTTCTTATGACTGCCTCTTGGCATCCTCACATCCAGAGCAAGGCTATAGACCCTGCTCTGGTCTTGATGACGTCAGGACTCTAGACCGATGCAGAGGGTGCAGGACTAGTTTAGCTGCAGGGAAGAGCCGAGGCTCGGGTAAATATATTTGCTTTTATTGTTCCCCTAGATCAGGCATCGTAAATGGCGTACCACAGTTTGGATCCGGACCGAGCCGCTGTCCCATCCGGACCCCATGTTGTGCCATTTAGGAGCCATCCTTTACCCTGGCCTCTGCCACTGTCATTTTTAAGGCAGTGCGGAGAGCAGGAGACAGGGGAAAGCAATGAACAGAGAGTGGGGGGCACAGCCGCACTGGATGGAGGGCTGGTTTGGGAACTGCATAAGTTTACTTTTCAGATTAATTAGCAGGAAAATGGTTGCTAGGACACCGGGTGGCCCTAACAACCAATCACCAGCTTGTTAATAGGAAAAGTTAACCTTGGCAGCCCCCTCCTCCCGCCCTCCATCCAATGCTGCTGTACCTCTCAACCACTCTCCGCTGTATGTAAAGAAGGCAAAAGGACAGAGCTGTAAAGACAGGTGGAGGAGAGTCAGGGGGTGACATGAAGGCTACAGTGCTGTGTGTGTGGGGAGGGTAAAGGGGATGGCAGATGAAAAGGGGGCAGAGCACATTACTGTGGTGGGAGGGGGAGAGGGTGATGAGAAAGGGGAGCAGTGCTGTGGGGGGTGATGTGAAGGGGGGCAGTGCTGTGGATGTGAAGGGGGACAGTACTGTGCGTGGTGGTGGTAGGGAGTGATATAAAGGGGAGGGAGTGATGTAAAGGGGGGGGGGGCAGTGCTGTGAGGGGGGGAGAGATGTAATGGGAGGGGCAAGTGCTGTATGTGGGGAAAAGATGTAAAGGGAGGCAGTGCTGTGTGGCGGCATATAAAAGGGACAGTACTGTAGGGGGTGGGGGTAGATGTAAGGGGGGGGCAGTGCTCTGGGGGATATATGAGGGGGGCAGTGCTGTGAGGGGAAATTTAAAAGAGGGGCAGTACTGGTGGGGGGGGGGGGGGTTTGATGTAAAGCGGCAGTGGATACTAATGTATCTAATGAAGGGGAAAGGAGTACGCTGATGTGAGAACAGGGTTGTGATATAAAATGAGGGGGCTGTGATGGGAAGGATCTAAAACATTGCACAAACATGTAAAAAAAAAAATTTCTGATTGGACCTCTGTGAATTTTAATTCAATACCCCTACCCTAGATCAAATCGAGCAATTAATAATTCATTTGCCTACAGCTGGGCTTTAATCATCTATGGATGCTTCTACATGGGAAAGTTCACTTATTTGTTGAGTGAAATTGTCAACTAAAATAACGGCAACAAAGTCAAATGGCAGGCACCTTGTGGTGTCTCTAAGTGCCTTCATTCATTATGTTTCAGGTTTCCAGGTCTTTTCCGAACACATTAACTGAACACAACATGTTGAATATTATCGCAGTGCCTGATGGAGCCCTTTTAGCTTTATTATAAATCACTTTAAGCATAGCCTCCGGTTCTGATGTAGCCTAGTTTGTGAAGACAGCGAGGAATAGCTGACTGTTGCTGTCAGGTTCAAGCATCTCTTGCAGAAATTGCTGTTATACATACATTCGTCTCTCCAAGTGCTACTTATTAGACGAACATTACGTATAAAGATGTCTTAGGCTGGTATATGTTATTAATAGAACACATTTCAATTTTTAAGTATATATCAGTTGAGTGCTAAAAGCCCTGATATTGCTCATAAGATATGTAAGCTGGCAATAACCAAAGCATTCATACTTATTTAAAGTGAAGCTGTCACAAACGGGGTATGTGCGTACTAAGCAGGTGATGAAATAGTATAGAAACAGAGGTTACCTAGAAGAGATCCTCAACTGTAACGAGTCCTTAAGAACAAAGGGCAGAAGTGCCCATGCTATGGTACTTTCTGTCATATGGATGTGAATGCCGGACAATAAAGAAGCAAGCTAATAAAAACACTTATGCCTATGCATTTTGGAATTCATTAAATATAATGGACAGAAAGGAAATCGAACAAATGGATCCTTCAAAAAATTGAGGCCAACCGTTCACTAGAAGCCCAGATAAGTAGACTGAAGCTGTCTTACTCTGGGCATACTATGTATAAAAAAAACCAAGTCACCGGAAGAGACAATTATATTTGGAAACATTGAAGGGAACATAAGATGAAGGTGACGAGCAAAAAGATTGCTAGATACAGTGGGGCAAAAAAAGTATTTAGTCAGCCACCAATTGTGCAAGTTCTACCACTTACAAAGATGAGAGAGGCCTGTAATTGGCATCATAGGTAGACCTCAACTATGACAGACAAAATGAGAAAACAAATCCAGACAATCACATTGGCTGATCTGGAAAGAATTTATTTGCAAATTATGGTGGAAAATAAGTATTTGGTCACCTACAAACAAGCAAGATTTCTGGCTCTCACAGACCTGTACCTTCTTCTTTAAGAGGCTCCTCTGTCCTGCACTCATTACCTGTATCAATGGCACCTGTTTGAACTTGTTATCAGTATAAAAGACACCTGTCCACAACCTCAAACAGTCACACTCCAAACTCCACTATGGTGAAGACCAAAGAGCTGTCGAAGGACACCAGAAACAAAATTGTAGACCTGCACCGGGCTGGGAAGACTGAATCTGCAATAGGCAAGCATCTTGGTGTGAACAAATCAACTGTGCGAGCAATAATTAGAAAATGGAAGACATACAAGACCACTGATAATCTCCCTCGATCTGGGGCTCCACGCAAGATCTCACCCCGTGGGGTCAAAATGATCACAAGAACGCTGAGCAAAAATCCCAGGACCACACGGGGAGACCTAGTGAATGACCTGCAGAGAGCTGGGACCAACGTAACAAAGACTACCATCAGTAACACACTACACCGCCAGGGACTCAGATCCTGCAGTGCCAGACGTGTCCCCCTGCTTAAGCCAGTACATGTCCGGGCCCATCTGAAGTTTGCTAGAGAGCATTTGGATGATCCAGAAGAGGATTGGGAGAATGTCATATGGTCAGATGAAACCAAAATAGAACTGTTTGGTAGAAACACAACTCATCGTGTTTGGAGGAGAGAGAATGCTGAGTTGCATGCAAAGAACACCATACCTACTGTGAAGCATGGGGGTGGCAACATCATGCTTTGGGGCTGTTTCTCCGCAAAGGGACCAGGACGACTGATCCATGTACAGGACAGAATGAATGGGGCCATGTATCGTGAGATTTTGAGTGCAAACCTCCTTCCATCAGCAAGGGCATTGAAGATGAAACGTGGCTGGGTCTTCCAACATGACAATGATCCCAAACATACCGCCCGGGCAACGAAGGAGTGGCTTCGTAAGAAGCATGTGAAGGTCCTGGAGTGGCCTAGCCAGTCTCCAGATCTCAACCCCATAGAAAACCTTTGGAGGGAGTTGAAAGTCCGTGTTGCCCAGCGACAGCCCCAAAACATCACTGCTCTAGAGGAGATCTGCATGGAGGAATGGGCCAACATACCAGCAACAGTGTGTGCCAACCTTGTGAAGACTTACAGGAAACGTTTGACCTCTGTCATTGCCAACAAAGGATATATAACAAAGTATTGAGAGGAACTTTTCATATTCACCAAATACTTATTTTCCACCATAATTTGCACATAAATTCTTTCCAGATCAGCCAATGTGATTGTCTGGATTTGTTTTCTCATTTTGTCTGTCATAGTTGAGGTCTACCTATGATGCCAATTACAGGCCTCTCTCATCTTTGTAAGTGGGAGAACTTGCACAATTGGTGGCTGACTAAATACTTTTTTGCCCCACTGTATAGTCAAAAAAATGATGAACATTATGCTGTTATGAAGACTGAAGACCCAAAATAGCAGACACATCATTCTGGAGAAACACTATCCTTGTGGTCGCCAGAAACTGATATTGCCTGATACCCCTGGAAGCTGGAAATCACTGTAGTAGACGCCACAGAATGAATGCAAAGCATTCTCTGATTGGAGGAGGTGGAACAATTAGAAGGTGACGTCACGCTCTCCACTTTGTCCAATCAGTGAATGCTTTGCATTCCTACACTGGTGACAAATCAAACTTTCAGCCAGCAATGTAAACACAGGAAGTCAACCATTCTGCACCGGAGCCATTTTTCACTGCAGAGCGGCCAATTTCCTGTGTTTACAATGCCGGCCGCTCACCAAGAGACTTGGAAGCAAGTGGAGATCACTAGATTTAGCAGTGTCTACTTCAGTGTTTTCCAAGGGCATTGGCCAGGTATAGTATATACACAGTTACATTGGTCCAAACTGGACCAATATAACCACGTAAAAATATATCATACCTGGAATTCTTCATTATTATTATTGATAATAATAATAATAATATATTAATTGACGTATCTTCAAGTGAAAACTCCATATTAAATCAATCCATGGATTAAGAAATATAGGCAGCAGAGAAAATGTGAGCATGACCCACCCACGCCTGCCTCCAGAGTCTCTGTACGGGTTGATAAAGAGCCCACTCAGGAAAAGAAGGGGCTTGGGCTAAAACTACAGGAAAGCTCAAGCTTGGGATTTTAATGTAAGAGAGAATGTTTTTCTGTTTTTACTGAAAAGAATTGCCGCCTATGGATTTCTATTTTAATTTCTCAGCTTGAATTACCCAGATTTCTGACAGGTTTGCTTTGAAGAACAATTATATTAGCAAAAATGTTTTCAACCCATATAATGGCCATGGCTCCAATGTTCAGAAGTAAAAAAAATATATTATTATTAAGCCAAACCTTTTTTTTTTCTGGTTTTGGATAGGGTATAGAAGGGTTAGAACCTTTGCTGAGTTTTTATTGTTGTGTTTCTGTTGGCTCCAGAGCTGAAAATAAAGTTTAAGTTGTCTACACAGCAGGAATATGGGGGGGCATTTGTTGCAGTGGCAACTGTCCAAATGGGGCATTTCCCTTAATTTGGAGAGCTTTCCTCTTACTTCCCATTGTGACTACAGGACAGAAAGTGAAGGTAATGTTTCTTAATGTGACAGGGCTTTCACCAATTTCCTACTCTATCTGAAACTACTGTAAAGCTGAACCCCAGACACATTTTAATATATTCCCCAATAGCCACAAAGGATATAAATCCATTTTGTGTGCACCGATTGCCTTTGCAAACCAAGTTATTATCTTGTAAAAGTAGCAGTGAAATCATAAATGTGCTGTACATAGCCTGTGCAGTACAGGCTGCCTGCAGAAAACTACTGGAGGGGGTGGAGACCAGACCAGTCACCCTGCACATGGAAAGAAAACAGAAGTGACCGGTCTTATCACAGGAAGCCACTGCACAAAGTTTAACACAAGATTACTGCATAGATGTAGAGGAAATACAGTACATAAAGCGTATTAAGATTCAAGTAAGAATACACACACCTTTTGAATTTAGACAATAATTGCATAAAGAATCCTAGAGTTTAGCTTAGAGTTATTAACAATGGAAGACTGAGCAGAGAGAGAAATCAGGGGCTGCCTTTGCCAACCTCCTCGTGGTAAAGCTAGCTGCCAAAAGATCTATGATTTTATTACTGTGTTTTTCAGCACAGCTTTAGGCATAAACATTAATGTTCTGGTCAGCTAAGCATCCATGTTTATTGCTACATAGAGTGCATAAGAGGGAGGAGGACGCAGAAACCTTTACGGTCTGTTTTCTTGGCATTTTTTCACCCTTTCCAATCTCGATTTCCCATCCAACTCCTGTCCTGAGACCTCTTGGATTAGAGTGAGTGCAAGTGCTGATGGGCATGATACTTGGGCTCAACCTGACTGAATCACGTATCTCACATCTAGGGCCCCTTACACTTCAGTGAGGCCATAAAAATTTCCCTAGTGGACCTTCACTCTGGCTCTTTAAACAGGACTTACCTGTGTTCGACCTCTGAGCAGTCTAAACACTTCCCTCACCCCCCTGTGTGCAAAATATCAGATTATGATAAAAGATTGCCATCATGGTTTGATATCTCTATAATTGCTGTTCCGTGTTTCACTAAAGCCTAGTACACATGATCAGAAAACTGTATGAAAAATACCGCTTTTAAAGCGACTGTACGATAATCTGATAGTTGGTGCACAGCATTCTCTTACGATTTTCATGTAATCAACACGGTATTTTTCTGAAAATACATTACATCACTTCTGAATGTTTATTCTGTTGTACAAGAATTTTCAGAATTTTAGTAACCTCTTTTTCGATATGGACACTAGTATGCAAAAAGAAAAACAAACAAAAAAAAAACCAAAAAAAACAGACAATCGTTCATCCGATATTCTCATCATGTGTACGGGGCTTTGGCAGGCCATAGATATGAGATGATGTGATTTTCTTTCCTGCAACCCGTGGTTAAAAATCGTTTGATTCTCTCATCAACACAGTCAGTGTTGATGGGGGAATCCCTTACACGGAACTATTGTGTTCTCCCAGCAGGAAGGGGGGACGCGGGGAGCCATCTCTACCAGGAGAACACAGTGATTATTGCTAGTGGCTATAGCCACTGAAAATAATCTCATGCAACTATCCAACATGCTGGTTGTACCCTAGTTAATCGATGGATTGACTTAGGTAAAATCAGCCTGCCCGTAGATGGTTTGAATCTCAGTGGGTACCTGCTAAACTGGCCGAGATTGGAACCATCTGTGGTCGGCGTTAGTCTTACTGCACTGAATAGAATTCTGACATTGCATACAGATCATCCCACTGTGATGTTTGATATGTTGAGCACTAGACTGATTCACTTGATACCTTGTGAGCTTGTTTGATTAGGGTACTGATTTTGTCAAGTATGAAGCCAATCCTTTGAAAATAGAAGTTTACTCTAGTTACTCAATGAACATGACAGACATATACAGACGTACCTTGATAAATGCATAGCACCATGTTTGACTTCAGTCTGCACTCCAGTTGTCCAGCAATCAGCATTGGAAATTCCCTCAATTTACCAGTGACACCATGCAACTCATGGAGTCATTCAGCTCTCCTTGTGGTATCTACATCTTTGAGAGCATCAGGGCACAGAGGACGGCTTTCCCAGACAGGCTTTACAATCACATGGCGTGCATAGCATAGGAGACCTCAGTGACACCATGAGTTGCATGGAGTCATTGGTAAAAGGCTGGCAGTTTCCAATGCCGATTACTGGACAAGCAAAAGTAAAACATGGTGCTATGCATTTATCAAGTGTCATCTTGGGGGATTAGCTCAGTGGTAGTTGTGTTTTCAGTGAGTCCATGCCAGTCCAAATTGTGGGTTTTAGGGCTTGCCAGCCCACTTTTATTTAAAGAAAACAAACCGTTCACAAAGCGGTAACCCATGTGATAGATTTTCCTCAATACAACAGACAACGAAAAATACTAAGCCACTTGGCTCACTCCTCAGCAGCTCCACTGCTTATTTCAAGATCATTCAGATCCGTTTCTCCTGACCCTCTGGGCTGTCCTGGCTCACTCAGACTTTTAGTTGCAGGCCCTTAATCCATGAGACAATAGGGATCACTTGCTGCTCCCTGTAGCCACTGTAATTCCAGGTGTCAGCCTGGTCAATGCAAACGTGCACTTTCTCCTCCCTGCAGCACCGGTCCACTCCCTGGCCTCTCAATATGGGTTCTCCTGACACTCCGGGCTCTCGCACTCCTCCGAGACTCACAGATTCCCTCAGTCCCCAGGACTTGCCTAGTCGCCTTAGCTCTCTTAACCTCCCAGATGCCCTCAGCTGTTTCAACTCCCTCAGTCCTGCAGGTAGGGAATCTCTCTAACATGGAGTACTGTCTCCTGAGTGGGGCACCTCTCCTAATAGGAGTACGCCTGTCTCCTGGCTGGAGAGCACACCTCTCTCCTGATGGGAACACACATCCATCTCCTGGATGGAGCTCTGACGTGCCTCAAAATGGGAGCCCTGAGCTATAGTCAGATCCTTGCTTATATTCAGTGTGCACACCCTTACACTCACACAACCTACAAGTCTCCAGTAAGACCTGGACATGGGTTTGAAGGCTTCATCCAACCGAAGACTCTTTGAAGCCTTTGGACTCCAGACCCTGATTTGTGATTACAAAAACAGAAAAAACTGAATACCCGGTTTTCTCCTCCGTCACAATAATCTGGAGCCCTGCTCTCGTCAATAGCGTGAACCCAGTGTCATTTTCCCTATATTCACACAGTGGCAGGTCCTCGCACTGTCACACAAGGTGTTATATTGCCTGCCTAATGTTCATAGAATTATTCTAGGGTGACCTTCCATTTTAATGTTAGATTTGAAACTTCTGTAAAAAATGAGAGGTTCTAGTTACACTTACCTACTTTTTGGTTATACTGGGACATCCATCCAAAAGAGTTCTTTGGAGACAAAGAAATGTTGCTACATACTTTATCTAAGAAAACCAACTATGTGGACTTTTTTTTAAGTTTTATTTAAAAAACAAACAAACAAACAAACAGTGGCCTATTAGCAGTTCTGTGTTTTTTCCTGGCTCAGAACTGTTTGGCTATGATGCTGATGAAGTGATGTGAATACAATTTTTTGTATTCTACATCGACATGTGGCTGACTTTTATATACAGTAATAGTAAATAAAGGCACGTGTCCACTGTTGCTTAGTAAAAATTACACAGGAGTTATAATATGTGACCAACTTAGATGAAAACAGTGCTTAACCTCTTCCCGCCGCCGCTGCCTCCTGGATCAAAATGCCAGGAGGCGGAAGCATTCCAATCGTGAGGCTGAAATGCGTCAACTCACTGTGTTTCTCACTTGTACATTGTGGTTTCTACAATAACAAAAAATTTTAAGAGTGGGAATGATAGTTCGTATCACTTCTATGGATTAATGATTCCGATCATGTGCCCACTGTGATTGGCTGTTACAGCAGTCATGATTGGAAAGATCCCAATTGCAAGTATGTACCAGGAACTTTATGTTACAGGATAGTTGCTGTGCTGGGAGCGCGCTCTCAGCACAGTAAACGGTTTAAAAAGAGATATATACAGTATGCGGCCACTCAGGGTTTAAGCCCACCCGCCGAAAGGCCACATATATGAGCCACATCAGCAGGAACAGGTTAATAAATGTGCTTTTATGTTTTTCACAACTCCAAAATGTGCTGCCCAGGTACTCATGGGGGTGACCCATGGGTTTAAAAATCTGGACAAATGTAGAGGAGAGCAATATGGTAAAAACAACAGAGTCACATTCACAGACAAAAAAAAGAACCCCAGTGTAATAACTATGTACATAAGTAAAATATGTACACGTTTTTATTGGATTTTCTGATACTTTCAATGCTGTTCAGCTAGTCCTGTGATACACATGCCTCTTACACCCTGCATACCAATGAAGATCGCTCTAATATTTTCCAGTTCAGCTGTGCAGTTTCATGGATCATTTCACTGCTCATCAGACCTGTTCTGATGATGACTGACTATTCAATGACCTTTCCAGTTCAGCTGTGCAGCTTCACGTTGCTACTCAGTGGACATGTTCTGATGATGACTGACTGCCCAATGACCAATCAGGTGGCAATAGAAATTGCAAAGTTGAACCACAAGATAAGATTGTCACCTACCTGGCTCTGCTTTTTAGTAGGATTCCCTGGATCACAAGACTGGATGAACAGAATTACTACTAATGTTAAGCTTCAACTGTGCATTTAGCGGTTAGCCTGGTGCCTTAATTTATATATAGAAGTCATATGCAGATTTAGAGCAGGGGTCTCCAAACCACGGCCTGTGGGCCACATCAATCCCGAAGTTGATGTGTACAGATTGAGGAATCAGCTCAGATAGTCGCCACTTCTCTCCCCAAAACCCCCTCACAATCTCCAGTGCAAGTTCCCCTTGTTCTCCGCTGTTGACTGCTAGGACTGCCAGCACCATAGCAATCAATGACGTGCTTGCCCCAGCATTCACAGGAGTGTGGCACTTCCTTTCCACACCTGCTCCACCTCCCGGCTCTCATCCTGGTACTACACAGCTATAGGCATGCTGAAAGCCTAATTACACTGGTAAGTGGATTCTGAAGGAAGAGGCTCTGATGAGGACACTGATGTAAGGGGACATCTGATGGGGGACTTTGATGGGGACCCTGTTTTAACAAGGGCTCTGATGAGCGTCCCCCCAACTATAATGGTGACTGTGATGTAAGGGAGGGGCACTCCTAGGACACACTCTTAGGGAGGTTCGGGTGGGAACACTGATGTAAGGGGAAACTAGTAATACGGACTCTAATTTTCAAGTAAGGACTCCTAAGGCAGACTCTGATGTAGGGGTGACTTTGCTTTACTGAAATTATTTTACTTAATCATATTATGCCGATTCCAAAAAAAAAACAAAGATTCATATAATACATTTTCATTCACTCCTTTATTCATTGCTTTATAAAATTGATTTTTTTTTTGCCCGTGGATATTTTTCAAATTGGCAATGTGGCTCTTATGTTGAAAAGTTGGGAGACCCCTGCTTTAGAGGACTGTCTGTCTTACCTGACTGCATCCAGCCTTTTGTTCTGTCGGATCAGTTCAATGAACTCCTGGATCCTAAGGCTGAATTCCAGGCAACTCTGACAGAGGAAGACAAAGTGAGAAACGACTTAAAAAGATAAAAACTGTGTAAGAAAGCCTTCCTTCCAGGCTCGATGTAATCTCCAGACACTATTACTTATGGCTGGTGCTTCAATTTCTAACAATACACCACGAAAGAGATGAAAATATTTTAGAAACCAATAAAACAAAATGGCACAGCTGTAGGAAGGGATTACCCGAAATAAAGAACTATCAACATTCATTATGGGCACAGATTTCTCGAGCTTAAAATACCAGAAATCAAGACCATCAGTTAGAAATACAAGAGCTGAACCGAGACACCGGAATACAGAAGAGAAGACATTGCACTAAGATCTTGTGTTGACGGTCAAATACAACTTGACCTGATTTTGGGATGCTTATGAGATTATTCAGATTTCATTGACAGGTTCATTGGATCTGCTGCAAACTGTTTTTGAATGACCATGAGGATGGTAAGGGGACAGAAGCAATTCTGATGAGAACAAAACACTGGTCCTTGGGGTTGTTCTTGCAGCATTTCCTCTGACTTGGGTGGGTTTGCTATGAATAACTTAATGAGTCCCTGGCGCCAGACCATTAATTTCGACAACACCTTTTCCCATAAGATTATATGTGCATTAATGAATTTTATACATGTTATCTACCTGTAAAATCCTCCCTTGTATAGACATCGAAAAGCCCAGAGACTGCTGCTGGGTACCACCATCTTAAATGTGATGTCAGCAGCCCTAAAGTGGTCACTCAAATGACACTTGTTTACCCATCTTCTTCTCCCCCAGCTGCTACATAAACAGCTATGTAGGTAGGTGAAGTGATGAGGAGCTGGGCCATCAAAGACAGTCATTAGCCATTTTTGGAAGAGAAGAGGAATATGACGTGCAAGAGAAAGGGGCTGAGCTGAAGAATTTGATGCTTTCTCGAGTGACAATCTCCTAGCAAGGTCAGAGCCACATGACCAGTAGAAATAATGTTTAAGGAAAAAAAAACCCAGCAAGTAAGCATTTAGAATTTTTGATGTGTCTGTGCTTTTAGTTGCAAATTTTAAGTTGTTGACAGATTCCCTTTATATCTTTAAAGTAACCCTATCAAGTAAAAAACAGGGTCACAAAGCTCTCCCTTTTTAAAGCGGAGCTCCACCCAAAAAGGGAAGTTCTGCTTTAAGCCTGTGTCCCCCGCTCCCCATTAAGGATTGGCACCTTTGGGGAGGGGGGGTACCCAAATTTGACAGGTCCCGCTCCCAGTTACGCTGCGATCGCCTAGGCAATCGGAAGTGGAGGTTGTCCTCCCTCCCCGTAGTCTTCTGGGACACAGGACAGGTCCCAGAAGACTACAGGGCCATTCACAAAGCGCAGCGCTTCTCGCACATGCGCAGTGGTCACCCAACTGTGAAGCCGCAAGCTGTCACAGCCGGGTGCCCACACTGAAGATGCCAGTGACGGAGAGAAGACGTCCGGTGAACCCAGCGGTGGTGAGGACACCACTGGACCAAGGGACAGGTAAGTGTCTGTATTTTAAGTCAGCAGCTACAGTATTAGTAGCTGCTGACTTTTATATTTTTTTTTGTTTTCAGGTAGAACTCAGCTTTAAGTTAATTTTATTTAAACCATTTAAAACTTTATAATCAGGTCTTTTAAAATAAAATATTTTGTAACAATGTGTAAAGTGGAACTTCACCCAGAATGGGAAGTTCTGCTTCTTTGCATCCTCCCCCCTCCTGTTTAACTATTGGCACTTTTTGGAAGGGTGGGGGTACCTGGATTTGACAGGTACCCACTCTCACTTCTGCTCAGACCACCGCGGCGATCTGAGTGGAAGTTTTGGCCCCCCTTCCTTCCCCAGCAGCCTTCTGGGACACATCACAGGTTACAGAAAACTGTGGGACCATTCACTAAGTGCAGCACGGCTCACACATGTGCAGCGGGAACCAGCTGAGAAGCTGCAAGGCTTCACTACCAATTTCCGTTACTTAAAATGCTCGCGCCGGGGATCAAAAGCAGATTGAAGAATCAGCTCGGGTGAGGACAATGCTGGATCCTTGGACAGGTAAGTGTCCTTATATTAAAAAAAAGTCAACAGCTACAGTATTTGCAGCTGCTGACTTTTTTTTTCTGAAGGAGAGTGGAGCTCCTCTAATATTTAACATTTTTTTATTCCTGTGCCTGCACTGCACGGGTTAACTGCTCATTTATTTCTAGGGGAAAGGACATTGGTGATATCCTCACCTGATCTGCCATTCCTCCCTGCACAAGACTGGTCCCTGCACCCCTAAGCTTCAGCAGTCTTGAAAATGTTTTTTTTTCTCCCTTGCAGTGGTGCTGTTCCTGCACTGCATGGGTCAACTGCTTGTTTTTTCTAGGGGTGAGCATAAAATTTATAATCGCCTGATCTACCGATTCTCTGGAAAACCATGCTCCCCCACAGTCCATTGGTGGACTGTTCCTGTCTATGAAGTGTGCTCTGGGCATGCTGACATCAGGAACAATCCACCGATGGACCGTTGGGAAGCGTAGGTTTCCAGAGGATCAGGCCAGTATAAACTTTGTGCTCACCCCTAGAAAAAACAAGCAGATGACCCATGCAGTGCCCATGCAGCAGCCTGAAATGAAGACAGACACAGTTTTTGTTTTATCCAGCTGTATTTACACAGTGCAACCTATAACATCCAAGTAAAAAATATAACACCAACATGTCAGAAAACATTTAAAAAAATTCAAAAACAAAAAACACTGAGTTGGAAAAAGGATCACCCCCCTCCTAAACTCAATCAGGTGTAGCTAATCACCTTCTCAATGGCACACAAAGCCATTTGACTTTTAACTGTGATCAGCTGTGGTCATTTGATTAGCTCAGCATGGAAAGAGCTTTCCTGGAGCATTTCAGTCCCTGTTAGTGCAAATGAAGCAAATAATCAACTATGGGTGGCAAGGCACTGTCAAAAGATCTCCAGGCTTTAGCAATGCCTAGAAGCAGAGTGAAGTCTATTATTAAAAAGTGTAAGGTATTTGGTACAACACAGACCCCTCCCTGGATCAAGATGTCGCTCCAAACTGGTTGACAGCCAGGAGGAAACTACTCAGAGAGGCTATGAAGAGGCCTACAGCACCTCCGAAGCAGTTGCAGGAATTTATGACAAAGAGTGGTTATTGTGTGCATGTGACAACAATATCACAAATTCTCCACAAATGTGGCTTGTATGGGAGGATTACAAAAAAAAAAAAAAAAAAAAAAGCCACTCAAGAAAAGCCACATGCAGTCACAACTGAGCGTTGCCAAAACATGCCTTAAAGATTCTGAGGCCACATGGAAAAGGGTGTTCTAGTCAGATGAGATTAAATTGAATGATATGGCCTCAACACTAAACTATATGTCTGGCGGAAATTCAATACAGCTCACCATCAAAATCACACCATTCCCACAGTAAAGCATAGAGGTGGTAATATCCTTATATGGGG